>NC_137892.1:53901131-54305091 GCF_963455335.1 Martes martes | reverse complement strand
AGAGCAGAGAGGGGAGCCCAAAGGTTTGGGTGAAAAAGGGCAAAATAGGGAGGCAGTGGGGAAAGACGAGAGGGGGAGAGATACCCAAATATCTGATTTTGGACTTTCCAAGCTAAAAATATCAGCTCACTGAACTTCACAACCTCCAATTAGACACGTGTTTCTCCCCCCTCCCACATCAATGAATGATTAATTTGCTGTCTCAATCAGAAATAATTATTTAGAATTGTATAACAGATATAGGATTTAACATAAAGTCGCCAATTTTGTGAAACATAACAAAAGGCATGACATTTAAAGATGATGTTGGCCACCTCAAGGTAAAAATAAAGGCTTGCCTTGAATACTCAGGCATTTGCCCAGCCACGTCCCCCCCAAACAGTGAGACCAAGGCCCAGAGTCAGGAACAAGACGTGTTTCGAAATATTTTGGACTTTAAGTAAGAATTTTTCTTTCATTCCCTTTGATATTTGATTGATACATTTTTCTTCTTCACCAACTGATCGTGTTTACCAAAAAATATAGATCAAATGTGGGGTTTAAAAAAATTTTACTGCAAAATATCCCCACGTTTTAAATGCAGATTTTGGCTTTTAAACGTTAGTTTAAATACAAAGCCAGTTCCATTTTGCATCCTAACTCAGTAACTCGAAGTTCTGAATTTAGCGTTTTCAGTGCGGGCCCCGTCCCTATCTTCAAATCAGAACAGTGATTTCCCTGTATAAAACAACAGAATTATAATAAAATCTTCAGTTACCTACTGGATGCACCCCATTGTAAATATCCCTCTCAGTATTCATAAGCCAAACCTCCTCCTTTTGAGCACACACAAAAAGAACGCTTCTGATTAATAATCTCTTACGCGGCACACCGAGGCCGAAGGCAGGGAGCCGCAGGACGCCAGAGAAGGGCGCAGAATTCTCAATACCTAGAATTTCAACACAGATTCCAAAGACGTGCTAACTGCTAGGTTTCCGAAAGGGGATGATATCTGGCAAGCAATGCTTTGGGAGAAGCCAACCACATCCAAATACTGACTCCTTCCTGAGCCAGGGGAGAGGGGCGGTCGCGATTACCCGGCATTTCTGCGTGCAGACGTGTGCACAAGATGGTATGTAGCTCACACAAGTGCCCAGGCCCAGGTTTCCTTCTTTTCCTAATTGTTTGGAGGCAAGAAGTTGAAACCAATCCACTCTTTGTGTGGCTAGCTCCCTCGAAGCTGGGATTTCAACCTCATTTTTAAAGCCACCGTGGAGCCGGGGTTGGAGCCCCGGTTGAATCCCCCAGCTCCGGATTTTACCAGGATACTCCCTGTGCCCGGTCGCTGCCCACGGCACGTGAAGAGAAGAGAAAGGAGGGAGAGTTTGTGGCTTCGAGCAGCTTCCGTCGGGGCCCCGTGTTCGCCCCAACAGACCACTCTCTTCCTTCTCTCCCCCAAGGCACTCCCTTAGGCCGGCCATTGTCGCTATGGTCGTGGCCAGGTGAGAGAGGGGACAGTCCCAGATGGGTAGCGGCCCTCTCTCGGGAGCTCTGGTGGGTCTGTGAACCTGCCTGGCGCGGAAGGCTGAGTGGCGCTGGGGGCCAGCGCGGGGCTCCTGGCTCCGGCCAGCAGGGGAATAGCGACACCTACTGGCCGCGTGGGCACGGCATCGGGGCCGTCGGGGCGGCCCTGGGCAGGGGGTGCCCGGCAGCGTTGGATTTGGGAGGCCACAAGAATCTGCACCCAAGGCTCGGCCTGCCCCTCTAGGCCTCGCCTGCCTCCGGGAAGGCAAAGCCTGAGCTTCTAAAGACTCAAGGGGATTGTAGGATGGGACTGAACACTCATGCGGGCACACAGGCTCCACCCCCCTGAGGTTCTTTCTTCTGGATACCGAAGGGACCCGCAGTGCAGTTGACTACGGTCTCCTGGTTTTATGAGAGACTCAGACAGAGGTTGGAGCCCTGACCTCATCGGGTTCATGACCCAGGCCTCTTTTCCACCACCCCTATTTCAGTGCTGACTAAAGATGGTATCTTTGCAAATTAGGAACCTAGGAGAGTTCATTTTCCTTCCTGAAGAGGGGAAATGTGCGAGTCAAGGACACAGACTCACAGGCAGTGGCTGGCTCCCGGCACGCAGACCCGCCGAGCCTTCCTCCTCGCCAGCCTCTTGCACCTTTAGAGCACCCTCACCGCTCCCGGGGATTGAGATTGGGTGGGTTTTCTTTAAGAATTACGATCTTCTTAATTACGCCGGAAGTAAAAGCAAATTTGGGGTGGTGGAGATATTTTCGAGACCTAAGGGTATATATAGATCTTGCTACATATAAATAAATGTAAATGCTTCGATTGTTGGCTTTGGTTGGGAACGGTGGGAGAGGATGCTAAGGGATGGCGAGGACTGAGGAAAACCTAGTAAATATGAGGATGGGAAGAAACCAATTCACGTATTGCAGATTTACTTTCTCTTATCAGTGTTTTCTGTTCAAGCAAATGGTCTTTTCATATGAAAAGGAGGTGGTTCCAGCAGAGGGTGGAGGAAAAAGGGATCTTAGCCACTTCTCTCTTAGATACCTCCTGTTTCCTGCCTTTGGTTCTGAGTCTCACCTGGGCCTGACAAACATGATTTAGTGTGATTCGGGTGTTAACTCACCTAAGTATTAAAATATATATTTCTTTTCCTAGAGAGACTAGGGTATTTGAACTAATATGAATCCTAGAAATTTTCTATTTAAAATATCGTTCATTAAAATTGCAGAATTTAAAAAAAACTTCCATAGAAAGTTCGAGTTCATCCTGAAAATAATTTTACTTAGCTTTAGATACTCGCTGAAACTAGGGTCTAAAGTGTTTTGAGGGGTGCCTGGCTGGCTCAGTTGTAGCGCCTGTGACTCTTGATCTCAGGATCCTAAGTTCAAGCCCCATATTGGGTGTGGAGCCTACTTTAAAAATAAATAAATAAATGAAGTTGAATAAAGTTAAAATTTTTTAAATAATAAAGTGTTTTGAGGAAAAGGGGGAAAGGAGTCTTGTTAGGGTTAGATTTTTGTCTGCATTCTCTACAATTGCAAAGTTTTACTAATTCTGATTTACCTAAATAAGATTGAAATCTCTTAGTGCCTCTAATGTGAAGAGTTTTAGATTCAATCTCTATCTCTTTTTTATTTGAAAAACTCTCTAAAATGCTCAAGAAGGCCACTCCTCAACTGTTTGCAATATTTTCCTCTTATTATTTTTTATCCTGCAAATGTATCTGAATGTGTTCTGAAAACATATGAATTCACATCCCAGAGCAGGCCCTTAGCAGTTTGTATAATGTATGAACAAACCTGTATTGCTAATAATGAATAAAATAGAACTATATCCTAATGGCATTTCTCTCAATGAATTCTGCAACCCACTGCACATATTAAAGTCAACTTTCTTCTCCTAAAATGGAAACCTTCATAGGAAAAGAAAATGATCACAGAAAAATTAAATTACACAGGGCACGCAACAAGCACCCATCAACCAAATCCACTTCAGAGGTGGCTCTGGGTATTGAACGCATCTTGAAAAATGTAGGGGTTGAAATGTTTTCCCTTTCTTGGGAAGAATTAGGTTTCTAGAATGCAGCTTTATTTGTGACTTGAAAATCTTAGCTAGAATGAGTTCTCATTGTTGCTTGATATTCTTCAGTTTTATTGAATCTAAAAATCATTGACTTATCATTAAAGAAAATAGAAAAATAGGACTTAAGTGTCAAAATGGTGGAAATTCTCTGTATACCTAATCACAATCAAAACATTAGCATATTAAACCCTAATTATATCGAGAACAGAAAATGAGGCCAGTGAAATTGTTTCTTATTCCACAACAAGGATATCTACATACTATTATATTATATGTAATACATATTACATATAAATATAAATTCTATATTCTATATATATGGAGATATATGTCTATCTCCATGGTTGTTACAGTGATGTGTGTGCGAACTAAAGGTGGAGACGAGGCTTTTCATTCTATTTAGGTCTTCCTTATATTTCTCTTTTAACTCCTCTTTCTTAGCTAGAAAATTAAGGAATGAAGACAGGCTAAGCTATCATTAGACTGTATCTATGTTCCTTTGTCACACCTGCCCTCCTCAGGGCTCGCCTAGGGAGGATGTGTGTGTGTGTGTGTGTGTGTGTGTGTGTGTGCACTTCCTTTCCTGCTTGTTGAGGAGCATGAAGGAAGAAAGGGATGTAAGGATGAGAACATTGCTCAGAAAGGCACATCCCTGTATGTGAAAAAGAGATGGATACATTAGAAATCCAGCTAAATCCCAGCTAGTTGGTTATCTGGGGAGGGGAGGCTTATGTGTTGTAGCTGGCAGGCTGATTGCAAAAATTGTTTGGGGAGAAAGGAGAGGCTCCCTGCCTCTGGAGTGGCCTCCTTTCAGCTACGGTGAAATCCGCAGAGGCTCAATGACGTTTGGCTCCAGGGAGTAGAGCTCCAAGGACACCTGTGTGCATCTAGTGGGAGACAAGTGTTGTGTTTGTGTGTGTGTGTGTGTGTGTGTGTGAAGAAGTAGGTGCTTCATCAAAAATTCATCTGAAAATATATTGGTCCTAAAATTCTGCCATGTCATCAATTGGGGTCAGGCGCCAAGGTCAGTAACATGTCCCAGGTTCACTCGTGTACCGCGGTAACATTATTGCTTTTGATGGTACGAATATGGCTTCTTTCATGTCTTTGGTTCTTAATGGTACTTCCTTAGAGTGGGGCGAGGCTCTAGCCTCCCCCTCCTCCCTCCTTCATCCCCGCAAACAAAACCATTCTACCACTTGAGCCATCTGCCGCAGGTGTAATGGATGGCAGGGGGCCGACCTAACCACACTTTAGTCTCTTCTAGGTCGTCACCGCTCTGCACCAAACAAATGAGTCCTGTTTCGCCACTAGGGTGCCGAGGTGGATGGTGGATGCCGGCCCCCGCCCCTGGCAGCGTTCAGCGCTTAGAAACCAAAGCCAGCTGACAACACACGAAACACACAGGCACAGAGAAAACGCCGAGCCAACGCGTGCTCCCTCTGCCCCCTCCCTCTGCTCTCTGCACACATGGAGGACACGTACACAAGCTTTACACGTTTAACAGCCCTCGCGACTCTGAATTCTTGGTTACTTATGATGGCCTTCCCGACCGCACATAGCCCCTAGTGTGTCTGTATGTGTGCGCGCGAGGATGTGCGTGTGTTTAAAACGCTTATTGGTAGGTAATCAGCACCTGATCAGACATAGTAATCCAATAATCTTTTGAATACATACAATTTTTCGTTAAAGGTAATTTTTTTAACAGGAAAAAAAAAAAGAAAACTATCAATTTCTTGCTCAAATCTCTGGTTCCCAATTTAGGTTCCAGGGAACCGCAGAGCTGCGCAGCCCCCGCCTTGCCAAACTTTCCCTTTCCGAGATTTGAACGAGGAGCAGATTGTCCCTTCATGACAGAGCAGGATCTCATTTGCACGCGAATGTGTAAAAGAGGGGAGCTGTGGGAAGGCGCAACACAGAGAGGGAAATCGGGTAGCTGGCAGCGTCTCGTAGTCGCTTGGAACCCTGGCAGGACGCACAGGGTGCCCCAGGGCAAGAACCCGGGGTTCAGCCTCCAAGGCGCACAGAATCCTCTTGGCCCCCGCCCTCGGGCTGGAACCCTGCCCGCCGCCCCCACCCCCAGCCCGCCCGCTCTCACCCCACCCCCATTTTCATCGTTATTTGAGTAGCCCCAGGTAATGGTACCCATCTCTCGGGCCTGGGGTACGGGCGAAGGCTAGACCCTGCCAGGAATCGAACTCCGCTGTCCCCAGAGTACTTACCTCGAGCGAGGCCCTGGCAAATGGTGGCCCAGAAGCGTCAAGTTTCCTCTCCCAGCCGTTGTGCCAGATTCCCCTCCTGCCTGCAGCTCCTCTCGGCAGGCTCGTGTCTCTCTCTCTCTCTGTCACACACGAGGATTACTTGTGACTTTTAGAAGCAAAAGCTTGCTTATTCAGAAGAGAAAGGGAGGGGGGAGAGGGAAGGGAGGCGGGAGGGAGGAGAGGGGGAGAGAGAAATAGGAAGGAGGACGAAGAGGAGGTGGAGAATCAGAGGTAGTGAAGGCTTAGGTAGAGGAGGAGGAGGAAGAGGAGGAGGAGATGGAGGGATGGGAGGGGTAGGGTGGAGTAACCGAAGATGGGCTGGGATGGGACGGCGAGGAATAAATTGCTCCCCACCCAGCTGCAGTGCGACGCCCCCAGCGTCCCGGGGGAGCCGGTGCGTCAGATCGCGGCTGGCCAAGGCGGGGCAGTACAAAAGCGCCGCGGGACCCCCTTCTCAGGCTTCTACCCAAGCCGACTGAGCGCCAGAGGCCGCTCCACGCTTAAGCTCGGACTGTGGAGGGCTCTCCTCCGCCCGGACAGGGGTGGCTATCTAGGGATTCCAAGCTCCACGGAACTTTGATTTCATTGCCGGGCACCTAGCCATTTTCGCCTGCGTCTCAGACAAGAGCTGGAAGCCCGCGCAGTCCCCGCGCGTCCTCACCCAGATCTCCGGCGCCCACCTTAGCCATAGCCCCTGGTGCGGGCGACGCTCGCACGGGCTGCTTCCCCACCACCCAGGCTCAGCCTCAGTCCCGCGTCTCTGTTCACATTTGGGGCACCCTCTCCGCTTGTTTTACGGAGAGGGATGTGTGTGTGTGTGTGTGTGTGTGTGTGTAGCGCGCGCACACACTCCAGGCTAGAAAGAAGGCACGAAAAAGTAGCTTCGGTCTCCTGCAGCTTGGAGCCCACGACCAAGTCCGATCATATCCAGTATTTGATATTCAGCGGCAAGGACCAAAGCGGGAGCTCACTGGATCATTTCAACCGAGTTTCTCATACAGCAAGGATTGTCTGTTATTATTATTAAACACGAAAAGAGGCTTTTAAAATAAAGGAAAATTGCATAGAAAGAAGGGGGACATTTTAGCAATAGTCAGGAACCAAAAGTTGTTGAAAGGGTTTTCTGGGACAAGAGCATCTATAATGGGTAAAGGTGGAAGTCGCAGACTGGTACAAAACCGTTTTATTACGTGACGGGATTAAAAAATAGGAGCATGCTTTTCGGCACAGACGACCCATTAGTTCTGTTAAATGCATTAAGCCCGCCCAATGGAATGATTACATGGCAGCATTTAATGTACAAACACAGAAATACTACAGAGGGTGTGCACAAGCGTTTATAGAATTCTCTGTATATACACATACACATTTATAAAGAGAAAAGTTTGAACACCAGCACCCTAAACTAATAAAAAAGTGTATTTTCTCAAAGTATTCTTTAAAGAAGGTAATTATCCTCCGCATTTCTTTGGTGACCTGTAGACGCGACATTACAGTTACAGAACAGGCTACCAGGATCGACATAATTCTGCTTATATTTATCGTGGATGGCACGTCATAAAATGCCAGAGGGGGAGGGGAAACCTTAAGGGGCGGGGAAAAGAAGGCTTTTATTAACAATTATATTCTACCATAACAGTTTAATTTAAATAATAGCAATGATGTCACGGTAACCACCCTCCTTCTCCCACTGCAGTGAGACCACTGGATGGTTGGGTGAACAATGCATTTGTATAGTTAGTTAAGGGATTATTATTGCTATAGATCTATCTGCAGCATGCAAAAATCTCTGAATGTTAAACTGCTCGACATTTGGTGTGTTTTAGAACCCATTTACCTGCCAAATCTTGTTCCAGAATAAGGATGATAAAATGTTGCTAGTTTGTTCCCACTATAGTTTTGAAAGAAAATGGAGCAAACGAAGTGGCTCTTGAAAAACTGTTCTTTGTAGGCAAATGAAAATATTTCCCCTCAGCAAAAGGAGCCGGTGTGCAGTCTGAGTTTTAAAAATTCTTTTGCAGAGCGGTGATAGGAGAGGAAGTAGGAAGTACTCAGACCCCAGCCCAGCCTGCACAAGTGGGTCGCTATGCTGCCAGCGAACACCGCATACATCAGCACCCCAGCTGTCGCGCACCGGCGCGGTTTGGAGCTTGGTTTCTGAGGATGAGAGTACACTCTCCGTGGATCAGCCGTGCATTTAGAAGTGGGTATTTGTATAAGGGCAACATTCAGGCTGTAGTACAATGGTATGATGGAGAAAGAACTCATTTTTGCATTATTTAACAATTGCTTAATAATTAAAGTGCTCTGCTTGTTGAAGACAATTTTAGGAAATTTGCTTCTTTCCTTGAAATTATTAGCCACTGTTTGCTTCTAATCCTGACGCCTCAGGATTAGGGTCTCTGGAGGAGGGGGGAGCGGCTTCAACAAAGTACAGCTCTGAGATACGGAACAATTAATGTAAAAGAAAGTAATGGATTATCTGTTAGGTAGAAGATGACAGAAGAAATTTTGGTTATGCTTAAATAAGGCTTAACATTGTGTAAAAGTTCTTCTTTATATTTTAAACAGTCAACTTTATAAATTTCTTTTTTCCCTACTAAATCTTTTCTGATGACCTTGAAGATTTCATCTTACTTACTAGCAAAATGCCCCCAAATGCCTGAATTCAACACCCAATAGCCACCGATGGCCCAATGATGTAAGGCCTGCCCCTTTCAAAGGTTTGGGACCCTTTATGAGGACTCCAGGAAAACCCCAAACGGAAACTGGTTCACTCGTGACCACACTGATGAGTTTGCTGTACGTTTATCAGTTTTCTAACTACCATGTGGTTAGACCCGAAAGGTAACTTGAAAACACAACCTGATTCTGGGCAAAACCATTTTGTCCTTTTGGCATGAGATCATAGTTGTATCTCCAAGTTCCTCCCAGGAACAGACGGCTGCGTGTCAGGGCTGGTCCCTTCCCAGATCACTACAGGATCTTCAGCTTGCAGATGAGATCCAGCAAGGAGAACTCGTGAAGAAACTCCTGTGCATTTCAAAAAAAGAGTGGGGGTGGGGGTGCTGTTTCCTGATTCTTTTTGCTAACAGCTCTTGTGGTAACCATCAGTGGCTTCTGCAGCACCAAGGAAAGCAAGAATTTGCTACTAAATATTTTTGACCATGGCATATTTAATGGAGCCAGGTTAAACTTTATTCTAAAAATTTCCCCACAGATATTACTCTTCTCCCTGCTTATTTTCACTAGATTTTTAAAAAATCTCATTCATAGGTAGTCATTGCTGACGCTACAATTAACACAGAGGCCATGGGACCTCTGGGGTCTGGTAAATATCACTGTAAAGGGTTGGCCAGCTTTATCTGGCAGCTTGACCTCTGTATATGAGAGCTACTCTAGAGAGAGAGAAAGATTTTCATTTGTGTGCTTGGAACTCAAGTCTTTTGAGTTTTCAGTTGAATTCATGAGTTGGGATATTTGCCCAAAACTCCTGTAAATAACCATTTGGACACCCAGCCCCTGGCCACTGTCTTCACAGTTACTGTCACAACTCTCCCAGCCTTTGCTTTTAACCTTCACATCATCTTTAATGATATGAAGTAGTCCTTTTGGTACTGAACACGGAGATTCAGATTTAACCTTGGAGCTGGTCACTTAAACATTATTTGCTATTTTATCATTCCCGGTGAAGCCCAATTCCCCAAATCTAGCATTTGGCTCTTTAAGGGGCAAACCCTTCTGAAGGATTTTTATAGTTCAAACCAGCCCTTGGCATTAAATTCATTGAAGACAACTATTTGAGGTCCACAAGTAAACTGAAGGTTTGGAGAGGGAGATGCCACCTTTCCTAAATTTTCTTTTCGTTTCTGTCTAGCAAAATGGAGTCTGTCATTCATTATATGCAATCCCCTTCTACAGCGTACCAAAATTGGTAAAATGTTTTCAAACTTCTATTGAGCAGGAGTCCTTATCAAGAATCCCGAACTGGCTGGCTTTGGTTTTTAGAGACCTGCTCCCGCCGAATTGGCTTTCAGGTGAAACTACCAACATGAAGGCGGGGCTCCCTGTCACCTGCGAGGGTATTTTACTTAGAATCCCCTGATATCCCGTCCTGTCTTACACTCAGCCACACTCGCAGGGGGATCTGTAAGCTAATAAAAGGCAAATAGTCATTGGTTGGAAGCCCACAGTTTTTACCAGAGGGGCTTGACCAGAAAACAGAGCGAGCAGAGGCAACCTCCCGCACGCCCCTCGCGCCGGGACTTCAGCCAGCCCCCGCGGAGGCTGCTGAGGACCACCTCAGGTGAGCCGCTCCGGAAGGGGAGCTGGAGTCTGGGCACAGGGCCCCCAGGCCTGCCTCTGGCCCTTCTCTGGGAGAGCTTTGACCAGGGCCGCGATTCCGCTTGGTCTTTTCCTACAAAAAACACCTGCTGCCACGGATCAAATCCACCTGACACCAGATGTAGTCAAAAGAAAAAGGAAAAGAAAAGAGAAAACCCCACCCTCCTTAATTCCATTTGGTAAGAGCCCCGGCTGCCAAATCCATTACATAATGTCAGCTCAAGCTGACACCTGTGTGGGTGCTGAGCTGGATCGGGTTCTGGCGACGGATGGGGCCTGAAACGTTGGCTTGGCAGTGCCGGGCCAAAGGCCAAGGGGAAGAGGAACGAATTTGGGGCTGGAGGGCGGCGCCTCGGTGTGCGGGGGGGGGGGGGGGAGGGGGGAAGAGTGGGCACTGTGTCCCGGAGGGAAGACTTCAAGTGTGACTCCCCATTACCTCGCGGACATAAAAATCAAAGCCGCGGTTTCTCGGTTCCAGAGTCCTCTCAAGGGACATCGGATGTCCCTCGCAGCTCCAGGCTAGAGTGGGCTCCTTAGGGCGCCCCCTCGAACCGTATTAAGGGCTGGCTACTCACCTGCTGCGGGCCCTCCGGGAGCCCTCACTAACGGGCCTGCACCCACCTCCTGGATGCTATTGATGCTGACCTTGGAGGTACCTACAGCGTGGCGTGACGGTATGCCCCTTCCCACTGAGGGCGTACCAGTGGCTTTATTAATCGGCCATTATTACAGCAACCCAAGAGAAGCCCGATGCACAATGAGGGCAGTCAGGTATTTTTTGCCTGTAACTGAGCAGTTTGGATAAACGGTGGCTAATGCACTGAATCTTGCTCTCCCAAAGACCTGACTGTCCAGATCTTTGGGGTCTGCACCAATGACTGTGAAAAAAGGTCGGTCCTCCAAACTGCTAGGATACCCACAGTCCTCCCCAAACCTTCTACTCCCGCGCTAAGGCAAAAGACCTCCGACCGCGTAAACTCCTTTATCAAAATCCATATTTATATTCCCAAGATTTTCCTCCAAAAGAATTATGAGCTCCTCAGGTACCCTTCCACACCCACCAGAATACCGTATCAAAGGAACTTGTCGTGGAGGTTTACAAATATCATACACTTTGGACAGCGCTATTGGAATAAACCTGGGCTCGATTGCATGCAATTCTCAGGGATTTAGTTGAGGCCCTGAAGACATGACTCAATCTCTTCAGTCCCTAGCGGAAAATATTTTGAGGGCTTTAATTGGGAAAGGAAAAAAACAAACAAAACAAAACAAAACAAAAAACCAAACTAGACGTCAAGCTCTGTGTGTATCTTTAAAACAAAACAAAACAAACCACCACCAACAAAAAACCCACGCACACTCAGCAAGAGGTAAGGACCTTCCCTGGCCATTGGCAAGCTCCCCCTTCCTCGCGGGTTAAAATCACCAGGGTCGATTTGATTTCCTAGTGTCCTTCTCAACCACCCATCCCACCCCTTCCCCCAGATCACATTCATAGGCATGAGAAACGGCGTCGTTCCTATTTCTTTGCTCTAACCATTTCAAAGCCATCTGGGCATTTTTATGTACTCCGCACTCTAAATAAATAGTCTTTTATATACGTGTGCGCCTAGGACGGTGTGGACCTGGGCCCCTCTCCCCGTGGCTTCCGAGTTGGAAAAATCCGCCCGGGGGACCAGTGTGCTAAAGGGGCCAGAACGCGCGCTGCCCGGCCTCCGAAAGCTGGAGCGCAGAGCCGGGCCCCGCCGAACTTGCGCTAGCAGAGAATGTATCTTCACAGCAATTTAGCAAGCCCCACAGAACAAAAGTTAAAGCGTGATGGCACTATACCTTGCCCCGGGTTACTCAGGCGCCTGTCTCCCATTTTGGACATGCTGGAAGTGTTGTGTTTGGGGAGGTTTGCTTTGGCTGGGTTTGGGTTGCCTATATAAGCCCTGCCGGAGTACTGTACCGAAGAACGCGCCTTGATGGACTCGGGTGTTAATTAACGCGCGGCTAATTTGAGCTTAAGGAGCGGGGGGCGGCCGGCCGCGCCGCGAGCTGCGAGGGGCCAGTGACCTCTAGTGGACACCAGGGGATATGCAGCTCGAGCGAGTCTGCACGCGGGGCTCGGTAGCGGAGAAAACTTAAGAGTGCGCGGATGCCTGGCATCTCCTCTGAGCTCGGCGACAAGGAGGTACACGAGTCCCCGGTTTAAGGGGGAAAGGACCTTCAGCTAGTGATGTTGATCAAGGGCTTTACCTCTTACCATGTATCTGAAATATAACACCAAGCCGGTTTTTCGGTTTTGGGTTTTTGTTTTGTTTTGTTTTTTAAACACAAGTCGTTATTTACAGGTCTTTTCGGACAGGGAGGGAGAGCCTGTGCAAAGGGTTTGAGAAGTGAGCTTCAAGAACTTTGGCTTCGGAACCTAAAGGAAAGCAGAGCTTTCAAAGCTCCGGGGTCTTTAGCTGGTCAGGGGAGGGAATCAGAATGTGCTCCAGAAAACAAAGTTCATCCGTACTCCCATGACCTGTTTTTGCTTTAAAGAATAAAAACTAAGGAAGACGCTTATTTGGCTAACAAGAGGAAAGCAAGAGAACAAATGATGTGTTGAACCGTCCAGATGCCTTTGAGTTCACACTCTTCAGGCAAATAAGAGACAAACACTACCAAAATACTAGTTACGATAAGAGAGCAAAGGCTCTTACAAAAAGAGCCTTTTCACATATTAGAAATAAAGAGAAAGGCCAGGAGAATAAAATGCCCTGTTTTTGTCTAACCTCCGTTTATTTAATCAGTTAGCTAAAGAAGTGCAGAAGTTTTGGGAAAGATCGTCCCAGCATCGTGTGAGTCAAAAGCAAAACATGGACCATAGTAATTTACACCAAATGCTCGTTTTTAGGAATAAATATAATTCTGCAATTTATTCTTCCCCCTTCGCACACCTCAGCAGAACGCGGAAGCTGTCGAGGCCCTAATAAAATCCCACGACCCGCCGTCCGGAGCACAGGGCTCCGCCATCTGACAGTGACTGAGGAAACCATGTGAACCAAACGTGCCGGCCCGGGCCCTGGCTCCTGGGTCCCGCCCTCAGGGCATTTCTTAGTCTCCCTTCCCCGCAGGCACTAATCCCCCCTCTCCCCCCCCCCCCGAGGGCCTTGGGGCGAAGCTCAGATTAGGAGCTGCTCGGAACAGGAACGTGGAGGTGACCCTCCTCCCCAGAGGTCTCCTTCAGCACGTCGCCTGCCCTCCTCCCTTTGTGCCAGGCTGTTTAGCAGGTGCCCGGATCTGTGGTTAAGGGCTGCGGGGTGGATACCGGGAACCAGAGGCATTTCCTCTTCCCACACCGGGAGCACCACCGGCTTGGGCTTGGTTTCACATCGCCCGGGACCGAGGATCTGCGCCTGGAGAGCAGTAGTCGGGGTGCGCGGGCACGTACCGCAGGACGCGCGACTGGGGCCTGTGTCAGGGGACAGCCACGTCTGAGAAGGACAGCGGGGGCAGGGGGACTGTCTCCTCTGGTGGCAAAATAAAGTTTGGACCGTGGCGGAAGGAAGAGCAGAACTGGGCGCTGGCCGAGGGAGGAGGACTGTGTTATTTCTCGGGATTCCCTCCTCTCCGCTTTGCGCGTTCGGAAATGTCCTGGATGTAAGGTGCGGAGGCCAGAAGGCTGCGGAAGGAGGAAGGCCTCGGCCCCCCCACCCCCTTCACAGGGCTGTGGCCCTGTTTCCGAGAGGACTCTGGGCCAGGGGGGCTCGGCTCTGCCGAGAGAGGGAGCTCCCATCCCCTCCTTTCTCGGGCAAGAGACATTGGGTTCCCAGTGAACTGGTCCCTGTGAATGGGACGGTCCAGATTCGGAAGCAAGCCACAGGGTGCGGCTGTGTCTACCTTCCGAGCAAGGCTGTCAGATTGCATTGCGGGGGAGTGGGATGGGGGGTACCGTACCCCAGCAGGGCGCGGAATGAGCTCTGAAAATGAACCCATGGGGACCGAAGGTTTCACAGAGCTGTATTTCACTGCAGACCAAAGAGGAAGGATTGAGAACTGCTTAAGTGAAGTATGAGCGTTTTAAGTCCCAAATATAAAACAGAAGTTACAACAAAAAAAGCAATAATAAAATAATAGATATTAATAGGTAAAAGCGAGTTGTAATGGTTTTAAAAATGCTCTCATCAGTAAAGTAACCAGGAAACAAAACAATTTTCCATTTTAAAACGCCCAGACGTGACCCGCATAGCAACAGGGCATCCGATGGTAGACATTTTCCTTAACCTCCCCTCCACTGCAGAAGTAGCTCCCTGTAACCTAGGAGTAGGAAACCCCATCAATTTAGGAATAAAAAACAAAAGAAAACAAAAAAACTTGTAGCGCCCCAACGAAGGATCGACTCCCGTTCCTGCCCTTTTTGCTTAAACTCCGTGCCCCCAGGAAGTGGCACAAATCATTCTTGGCACCACTTGGGGCGACTGCACACCTGGGTCCAGAGGTGGAGAATCCATGCCTAGGTTCGAGCAGTTTCCAAACCGGAGTCCTACCTGTTTGGGGTCCTTGGAAGCCTGAAACCTTACCTTTGACCACGTAGCACCCCTTTTGCCCTACCATCAAAGGCAAAATGAGTACTTTTCTTCTCCCTGTAAGCTAGGACTTACCAAGGGCAACTCTGAGCCCATCAGGCCCCCAGGGACCCCTCTCAGGTCCGAGCGTCCCAATTTCACCTTTGTTGGTGGCGCTCACAGCAGCCTTCCTCAGGCAACTTAAAAGTGGGCGCCGATGAGGAGGAGCCCCACATTTGTCTTGGAGAGTCAAAATAGCGAGCTTTTGGCGCTTGGCAGGCCCTGGCACACCAGGCCACTATCCCAGTTCTGGCACGTCTCCACCAGGGTAGGGGCGACAGGGCCGGTTTCCCAGTTGACAATATTCCGCAACCTGGCGTTACTATTAAAGAGGTCTCCTTCTTCTCAAATTGTTCATGTTCAGGACCTTTTCCCAGTAAGATTTACAAAAGTCTGAACTTAAAGAGTTGGCCCCTAGAACCTCTGAGAATTTGGCCAACGAGTGGCCACCATTTCCCTCCTCACACACCCCCCCAACACTTCACGCCTGCTGCTTGTGGGGGTGTAAAGACTCAAAGGCTGGGTGATACCCTCCTACCCAATTCCCGGGCGTCTTCCGGCCGTTCCTCTGAGAATCGGACCAACTACTTTTCCCAAACAGTTTATTTGGAAAATTTGCAAAAAAAAAAAAAAAAAATCTGGAGTTCGGGAGAATTGGTGACCTGCGGCCCTGGAGTCGGTGTCGCAAGCTCAGGGTTCCCAAGGCCTGGCAAGTTCCGGGACCCGGCTGGCTCGGAGACCAGTGGCCCCCAGCCCGCAGCCGCGTGGGAGCTCTGCTCAAGGATGGTGCTGGATCTTTCTCCCGGATCCCGGCTATTACATTCCTTTTTTTTTTTTTTTTTTTTTTTTTTTGGCTGGAGTTATATATTTTATGTTTGAGGTAGTTTAGAAAATAAATCTGAAATTATTTAAGCCATTCCATATATTTTTTTAAGGACCTGAAAAGCCTCGTTTTCTTTTTTCTCCTGTCTTTTTCCTATTTTCTTTTTTCTCAAATTGCAAAATTTTAGCGCTTGGGTGAAGAGTAGGGAAGAGGGAGGAAGACCAGCTGGGAGACTGAGGAGTGGGACCCAAAGTCTGCAAGTGAATTTTTCACTACCTATTTTACCCTCAATGTCTCATCCACCTCAACGACGACCACCACGATGATGATAATCTGAGCGGTAACAGAAGTCTATTTTGCTGGTCCTCCTTGCAGTTTGGGGAAATCTTGGGAATCAAACCGCATGAACTTGGATTCCTGTCCTGAAACTTTTGAATGAGGCAGGAGGGTACCGAATGCCTCGCTCAGACTTTGGGGATGGCCCCTTTGGAACCTCTGTGAACTGCCTCAGAAACCCAGAAAGCTTTTCACCCCCATCGTGGCGCTGCTTCCCGCACTGACCCTCCAACTTGGTCCCGTTCCATTTCCTCCCCGTGCTTTTTTCAGTCCATCCCTGGAGTTCCGGGCGGAGCGGAACTCCTCTGAGCGGTTCAAAGACGCGCCGGGGGAGACTGAGCTTTGGGCTGAGCCTCGGGGTAGCCGAGGACGTCGGAGCTTGGGAGGAGAGCGGAGGATCAACACTCCTGCGCGCTCCGGCACCAGGGTCGAGAGAAGGGTGGGGCGGGTCTCCTGCAGAGGCGAGGTCCAGAAGATCCGTGTTCTACACGCCGCTGCTGACGTGGCCGAGTGATAATCTCCCCCTGGCCTCAGTTTCCCCATTGGTTTCAGAAGAACTTTAAGGAGTCTTATTCTTTTAAAAGTGATTCTCCCTACCCCCCCTTTATCTCGTGGACGCTCGCACCGTCCAAAACATGGGAAATCTCTTTCTCTCTAGGGTTAATTTAAAAGAACCACAGAACTACGAGTAAGACAGAATTTACCTGCTCATATACTTCTTTTAATGGAAAAAAAAATGTGTTTTTTAACTTAATTTTTATCTGTTGATTTTTTAAAAGGAGATCTGGAAAGTATTTGGCTTATGAGTTAAATAATTCAGTTAGCATTTATTTCATAATTTTAAAGCACAGGGGATTGAGCTAAATGCTTTATATATTTTTCTCTCATGAAGTCTCCCAGCAACCATGTAAGATAGCTTTGCTTCTCTCTCTTCCTTCCTGTCCTTCCAGTTTGAAAACTGCAGTGCAGACAGCTGCGTGACTTTCATAAAGGTACAGAGTTCGCACGTGGCAGAGACAGAGTTTGAGCACCTCTCCTGGACCCTAGGTAGAAGCTCTTAGGAAAGGTCACAAAGGTTTTCGGGTGAGGCCATGTTTCCCCAGCACTCCTCAGTATGCTTCAACCTATGGTTCTTGGTTGTCCACTAAAAGGGAAAGCTGTGGTTAAAAAGCAGTGGAAGCAGTGGATAACTAAGATGGCTTTGCCTTCCAGTAAAGACAGCTAGAAAGAGACTGGCATTCCCACCCCACCGCGTCAGTGCTCTTCACAGGCAGAGCCAGACCTTGTGAGTGTTCATTCTGGCATCCTGGGTCTCTTCTTGGCCATTTCCACAGATGTTTGCAAGAAACCCAAACATTTTGCCACTTTCCTTGATGGTTTAATTTTAGAATTTGAGGTTAGAATTGTAGAATTGTAGAAGATGTATTGGAATGATATAAAGAGGGAAAAACAAGTACCAGGAATAAAGTTTATAAAGGAGGTAGTCCCACAAAGTTTGATGTAATAATGGCAACACAATAGAGGAGATTAATTGATAGCTCAATAAAATTTCATGCTTTTTTTTTTTTGGAAAAAAGTTACTTTTAATTTTATTAGTTCTGATAGAGAACATCTTTGTATTCAGAGATTTTTTGGTATTTAATGTATCTTTATTTTTATATATCTCCTTTAAGACAAATGAGATAAAATTATGAAGAGATTCATTCTCTGTTCATTATGACATGTGATAAAGGAAATTTTAAAAATTTTAAATAAATGTGTCAAAATATGCATGCAGAGTATTCATCTGCGGGTGATTATGTACTTATTTGAATAAAGTCACTTCCTACAATATATTTGGATTCTTTTTCTTTTCCTCCTCTTCCTCCTTTTTTTTCTTCTTTTCCATCTCTTTTTCATCCTTTTTTTCTCCTCCTCCTTCTCTTCTCCGCTTCTCCTCCGCTTCTTCCCACCCCTTTTGTCCTTAGAATAGACTTCTGAGACACATGAGAAAATGAGCTCCTTTATTTTTCTTTCCAATGGCATTTTTGAAAAGAAAAATTTATTTTTTCATATAAATTGAAAAATTTATTAAAAATTAACATTTTAAGCTACCATCGTGATGTGTTTAGTACTGCAATCATTTTAAAAATTAAGGTTAAAGCACAACATCTAGTAAGACACACGTGGGCATAATCATAAGGCTTGTGCACGGAGATGATGCAATGTGTCCTAGCTCTGGGAAAAAATGTTCCTCTGCTTGTTGTCTCCCAGGTCGTGTTGAAGTAAGGAAACATTTGTACTTTCATGTAAAATACTCTAGAACCACAATTTAGGAGCATAAAATAACTTTGTCTTCATGTGTTGAGCTTTACTGTTTTTCTCCTTCATCCACCAAACTTAGCTCTCCTTTCTTCTAGTCTTTGAGGGTCCTGCTTTTTGTCTTCCAAGGCAATGATTAATTAGATCACATGGTAAAATGAATCCATACTCATGTATTGATGATTGGCAATGTTTTAATGTCCAAATCAGTTCCTTCATGCTCCCTAGTTCAGATGTAAATTCTAATGAGTGTGTTTGGAGGGAATATACCTGCTTTTTCTTTTCTAACTTCAAGTCATGGCTGCATAATCACACCACAGAGACCCACTCTTTAAATTCTGGCCAGTCTTTATGCTTAAACTCATCAGTGCAAATATGAAGAAAGCCCAACAGGGAAAGAACATACCTCTCTGGGACCTAAGACTGCTGAGTGAAAAATGGCAAAGACAGAATTAGGATTTAGAAACTGGTTTAGAAGATCCATTTCTAACTCTTACTCATTAATTTTTAAAGAGTGTTCAGTGACAATTTAAATGATGGGGCTTGTGTTAGAAACTAGACTTCTCTCCTCCTATATGAAAACCACGTTCACCTTTCTGTCCCTAGAGCATGTCCCTCACGCCCTTTGCAGCTGCTGGTTTCTGCCCTGGAACCTGGCCCCCAGAAATTAATGTGGCTGTATCTTTCTCATTGCTTCCTCAGGAAGCATCTCCAGGACAAATCCACTACCCCACCGGTCTTTCTCTGCCATCTTCTCTTCTAAAATAGAACCTGTGACATTCTGAACAAAAATATGTTCTGTATTTGTTTACACTTTTTTTGGTCTACTTCCCATTCCTAGGATACAGACTCTAAGAGGTCAGAGATTTTGCCCCCGTTACTCACCACATGACAGATACTCAGTAAATAGTAAGTAATTATGAAATATGTTTACCTGTAATATGGTTCATGTTTCTGATGTCTCTATCATTATCCACCTTTCATGAACACCTACCCAAAAAGTGCCTGTTCTGCTTTGCTTATCGAAAAACACAAGGAATTTTCTCACCAGAAACGGAAATGGAGTGGGGGAAAGGCAGAGCCCAGTTTAGAAATTAAAACAGAGGAGTAGCTACTTGGAAAGAACGCTCGTTATATAGGCCATGCCTCCAGAAGCAATTTTTTAGAGGCTAGCCATTATGTGTATGGATTATAGAAAATATCAAGAATATATTATCCATTCAATACTTGCATTCATTTGTCCAATAATTGAGTAGATATCCCTAGAATGGCTCTCTGGTTGGTGCTCTGCATACAAAGACAATTGACATGGGTCCTTCCTGATGGGTTAGAACAGCATAGTAATAGTCACCATCCTTTTAGGCAAAACTGAGAAGTCAAGGAAAACGAACTGCATGGCATCTAGTCTTTTCTCCGTTTGCTTTCACTTCCCTCACCTTCTTTTTTTTTTTTTTTTTAAGATTTCATTTATTTATTTGACAGAGAGAGATCACAAGTAGGCATAGAGGCAGGCAGAGAGAGAGAGAGGGAAGCAGGCTCCCCGCTGAGCAGAGAGCCCGATGCGGGACTCAATCCCAGGACCCCAAGATCACGACCCGAGCCGAAGGCAGTGGCCCAACCCACTGAGCCACCCAGGTGCCCCCTTCCCTCACCTTCTTCAGGTGCCCCTTGGATCTGGCTCTCCCTGTTCTTCAATCATTTGTAGAAAAGTATCTGATAAACTTTCATACTAAGGTGTAAAAGATTTACCTCAGCTATCTCCTAGAGATATTTACATTGTATCTAATTAGAAAGTTAAAAAAAAAAAAAACCTCTCTAATCACGAACTTTCTAAACTGGAAAGGAGAGAGAATTATTTTTAAAGCCAGTGTCCTTGAAATCTTGCTACCTAGGATACTGCTTACTTTGCTTATTTGTAAACTTTGAGAACTTAACGTTGAACAAAGGAAGTTTTTCTGTAAGCTCTAACAGGTAAGACTGCATGGATATTTCTAAAATCAAGTAAAACTTTCCTCAAAACTTTTAACATTTGGAGCAAGGATATTTTTAGTATGAGATGTTGTAAAAAGTTGCTTCTGGGGGCACCTGGGTGGCTCAATGGGTTAAGCCTCCGCCTTCATGATCATGATCTCAGGTCATGATCTCAGGGTCCTCAGATGAGCCCCGCATCACAACTGGTGCATCTGGCTCTCTGCTCAGCAGGGAGCCTGCTTTCCCCTCTCTCTGCCTGCCTCTCTGCCTACTTGTGATCTCTTTCGCCCTCTGTCAAATAAATAAATAAAATCTTAAAAGAAAAAAAAAGTTCCTTCTGTTAGGGGAGCCTGGGTGGCTCCGTTGGTTGAGTGACCGACTCTTGATTTTGGCTCAGGTCATATTTTAGGGTCGTGGGATCAAGCCCCCATTAGGCTCCATGCTCAGTGTGGCATCTGCTTGAGATTCTCTCTCTCCCTCTGCCCCTCCATAACCCCCAAATAAATAAATGAATCTTTGGGGGAAAAAAGTTGCTTCTTTTAAAACAACTCCACTGCAAAAACAGACAAACAAAGAGAAATGTTGTTTAAATGTTTCTATACCTTGAGCAAAGATATATTATGGAGAGTTAAATAGCTAATTTTTACTAAATTAATTTGTGAACACGCAATTAAAATATCATAGAGACCCTTCACTGAGGAAAATAAGAGGTTTGGAAATACCACCCAAATATATTTAAAATGATAACTTTGAGCCCTTAGTCGCTTTAGGTTGATACAACAAAGTGCCATAGATAAGGTGGCCTTATTGCTATAAGGCAGAAGAGGCAAAAGATGTCTCTGGGGTCTCTTTCATTTGGCACTAACTTCGTTCATGAGAGTTCTGCCTTATGACCTCATTACCTCCTAAAGGCCCACCTCCAAATCCCATCACACTGAGGATTAGGTTTCAAGGTAGGAATTTGGGGGGTGGGGGTGGGCACTCAAAGATTAAGACGATTAAGATGATAGCAGGCCTATTCCCCTTTTCTTTCTTTCTTTCTTTCGTTCTTTCTTTTTTTTTTAAAAAAGATTTTGTTTATTTATTTGACAGACAGAGATCACAAGTAGGCAGAGAGGCAGGTAGAGAGAGAGGAGGAAGCAGGCTCCCCGCTGAGCAGAGAGCCCGACGCGGAGGTGGGGAGGTGGGGAGGTGGGGGGGCCTCAATCCTAGGACCCTGGGATCATGACCTGAGCCGAAGGCAGAGGCTTTAACCCACTGAGCCACCCAGGGGCCCCTCCCCTTTTCTTTAAATAATAGCTCTCTTCCTATCAGGATGATATCATGACACCTCTCATTTGGGAAGATTGGTGATAGTAACTTCTCTGTTCCATTAATGTCTTTGTCAGTCTTAAAATAGTGTCTGTAACAGCACACCTGATACATTTTATTTTTCAGAACATGAGTTTGTAGAGAAACAGAATGAAACTTCTTTCTGAGAAGACCAAACAGATTATTCCTTTGTATGTTTCCTTCAAAAGGCTTACATGTGATATACACAAAACCTTTTAAGTGTCTGGAAACCTGGGGGTTACAAGCTCTTTGTTTTATTCAGACTTTGAAGACGAGCAAGATGAACAAAGCAGAGTGGACGGGGGCTGGAGAGGGAGAGAGAGAAAGATGTTCGGGCCTCAGCAGGTGGGATGGGGCAGTCGGGGGCAATTGAAAACATTGTTTGTGAGGGATAGGTAATTCTGGGGGGGCTATTTAGTTGCAGCCCTGTCCCCTTGGCCTGGCTAGAAAACTAGTTAGTGACAACAGCAGGGCCTGTCTTAAGCCTAGGAAGTTGAATTATTCATCAGTCAAACGTAAATTACCATTTAGAGGCAGGTGACACACATGTTTTCTCGAACAATTATTATCACTAATCATCATTTTCCACAGTAATTTGTGTGCTCTCATTATTAGCCCTTGATTTCTATGTAAATCCCTTTCATAAAACTGCCACAAGATGGAAGTTTTTTTTATTGGCTCTCTTTACCTCTTGATATGTTTCTTGGCATTTTTGCACTCCTCATCTGGCACTTGATGGTTGGGTTTTCAGATTCGGCTGACTGTTGACATGCCCAAATAAAACATTCTTTCATTGAGCATATTGCATTTGTAGGGGAGGCCACCTTCTTTCACCTTCTGCCATATTGTACCCATATTTTTTTATATAAATTGTCCAAACATTGACTCTCACATTTTCCCCTTTTTGATTTTCATTGTGCACCATATTTGACACTTTAACTACTTTTACTAGTTGTCCATGCCTTGTCACAAAGACCGAAACTGACACAGGCTTTGCCTAAACACTTGCCTGGAATCAGTACGTTTGCCATACGGATTTCCCCTTCAAATCCTGTAAAGCATCTTGGATATTTCCCTGTTTCTCTTTTATTACAATTATATGGGTTCCGGGATTAAACTACTTGCAAAGTTTGTAACATTTATTTCAAATGTCCTAGATTCAATTTTCAAATGAACTTCAGAAAGGGCTCTTGAAATTAGCTCGTTCATGGCAGCATGGCTCCCTGTCTGACTCATGAGGGAATGATGGAGAACTGCTTATAATTCTTCGGGCTTATAAAACTCCACCCTGATCTACTGTAATAGCTAAAATGCTTACCTTTAGAATGAACCTCATTACACTTTGGTAAGGGGAGGGGCAGTCACCCCAGAAAGGATTCTCAGCTTTTACAGCTTAAGGGTGACAGACTCAGACCATCTCAGTCAAGTTCTGGCTTTCCGGTCTACCAGCTGGGGCACTTTGTTGTGATTTACCTAGCCTCCCTGTACTTCCTTGTTTGGTACCTGCAGAAGATGTTTACTGATTGGGCCTATTTAACTGTCCTCACTGAGGCTTCAGTGAGTTAACACATGTAAAGCACTTAGCGTCTGGCATAAAATAAACACTTATATAGTGTCAGCGGTGATTATAACAGTAATAATAGTTTTATTATTATGGTGGCATGAATTTGCTTCTTGCAGCATTAGAGGGAAATGGACACACATGTATAGGGTTTCCCCCCCCACCCCAGACGTTGGGTAAGAATGGCCTGAAGCACAGCAATTCCTAAGGCATCAGGAGGGATCTCCAAAAGAAAGTCCTGGGTGACTTCAACACCATGACATCATCGCCCCCAAGGGCTTTGTGCCTGGCCGGTGACAAGTGTTTAGGACAAATGTTTTGCCTAAGCTCCCCCATGAAGCATTGCCTATTACAGATTTGGAGGAAAGGGAGGTTTAGTGAAGGGCTTAGTGAGTTTTACTAAAAGACATTTTGTGCCCTAAACAGTTATGTTATTCATTACTCTGTCCCGGGATCAATGCTGTAATTCCCCACTACGAATAGACATCTCCAATTGGCTTCCTACACTAAAAAAAAAAAAAAAAAAAATACTGTCCAGTTTTGGCTTTTACCTCGAGGTGAGTCACACCAGGCTCTTGCCTGCTGTGTTTTTTAATGCATGAATCCTGTATTTCAACTTACTGTTGAGTCTTGTCATTTTGGTCAGAAGCTGTAACGGCAGTCTACTACATGGTCTTGAGGGTGTCTTTGCATAAAATACAATTTCCTTCCGCAAGGAAGAAAAGTAGCTGCAAGGTTAGTGATACTGAGAATGTAAAGTGAGGGTTTTAACTTCAAGACCTATCCAAACAGTGATCTGTGTCACCACACAACGTGTGTGCACACACACGCAGACTTCCGAGATACAGGCAGAGGCAAACACAGCATAACATTCCACATTGTTATGGAGCTTCCACAAACGTGAAGCCTAGGGACTCAATATTACATCATTGTAAAATAGTGTCACAATATCCAGCCTTCCCCTCCCCCTTTTGACATTTCTGAAGAAGAAAAGGAGGCTCCTGCTGTTCACCCAGCCGCTGAACTGAGCGAGAGGAACGAATGTACATGAGGTGTGCCCAAAGGGATTCACAAAGCGGGGTTAAAATAACTTCTCTGCCTCCACTTGGCACATTAGTTTTTTTCTACATAAAGTAAACACAGCAGAAAAACACGTCATCCCAGGAATGCAGTGTTTCGCAGACCCCTAAATCATCACCATCACAATTTATAAAAATTTTAAAAAAGATTTTATTTATTTATTTGACAGAGATCACAAGTAGGCAGAGAGACAGGCAGAGGGAGAGGAAGGGAAGCAGGCTCCCTGCTGAGCTGAGACCCTGATGCGGGGCTGGGATCATGACCTGAGCAGAAGGCAGAGGCTTTAACCCACTGAGCCACCCAGGCACCCCTCACCATCACAATTTAAAATTCCATTCTAGCCTGCTGAATTGGGAAAAAAACAAAAATCAAAAAAACCTGGAACTAACTAGTTAGAAGGGGTACATAAATACAAAACCTAACTTAAGAAACAATAACAATATACGGCAGGTACGTTTCCTAAATCGGAGGCCTTTGTTTTTGGAAAAGCTTCTTTGTTTAATTGGAGCAAAAGAAAAGAGCTTATAGTATTTTGTACGCTAAACAGCTTGGGGTTTTGTAGTTATTGTGTTTCCTTTCTTGCTTCACTTAGTGGTACGATATATTTTATCTTTATCTAGAGATCCACTTTGATTATCTTGCTTATATTACAACCCACGTGTTACCACTCCTGCCGCCACACAAACCACTTGGTTCAGCTGGCAGAGGACAGTGGTGCACCAGCCAAAATCTTTGGTTGGATTCCTGTCCATTAGGGACTGGTTGGCTTGGCTCTTTGCCACAGCAGCTGATGAGATTTCTAACCCTTTAGGACATTCTAGTTTCAAAATACTTTGACAACAGGGTTTATACTTTAGAAAGACTATTTTATTTTCCAAAGCACCTGAAACACCAGTGTTCTGCACCCTGTATTTAATAACTATTTGCTTAGTGAAGGGAAAAGCACAGAGAGCATCGCAGCCGTCTCTCAGTCATGTCCTTTGGCTAAAAGAGACCAAAAGACCATCCTTCCTTGCTCAGTCACCACTTCCTCCATAAAGAAAAAATACATGGTCAAAGTCTAAATGAATTGACGTACGATTACCTGAGGATCTCTAAAAGTTACATCAAACTCTTCATTATTGTGGCCCTATTTCCTGAATATATGTATTTTGTAATGGAAGAATAAGAAACGCACCAGCCCACCATTCAAAAATCCTCGTTGTTCACCATTGCAGGATGCTGATCTGTGGGGGAAAATGCAAATGAACACATGATGATGTATCATTGTTTCTTCCTCTTATTCTTATTTAATCTTCACATTTCTTTGGAGTAAGAGTACAAAATTATAAGCTATCTAGACTGTACCTGGTCTTTTAACTTAAGACTATTGAAGATTCTAACTTGCTTTGATTAATTTTTTTTTTAGCCAACTTAAAGAGCTCTGACTTCTCTCTGGTTATAAATATAAGTTCTTGTTAGTATAGCAGACTTATATTATTAAATTAGCTAGAAAATTCTTTCAGACAAGTCATGTCTCCAGAGGGGCTTGTAAAAAACAAGGTGCAACATACAAGAAACTGGGCAGTGCCTTGCTCTCCCAGTCAGTAGAGCATGTAAATCTTGATCTTGGGGCTGTGAGTTCAAGTCCCACATTGGATATGGAGGTTACTTGAAAATAAAATCTAAAAAAAAAAAAAACAAAAAAAAAACAGGAGACTGGTTTTGTAAGTGAAATACAATCCCTTGTATCTAAATGATTTAGGTAATGAGTAAAGTGTTAGTAAGGAGAAACATGTTTCTATGGAATTATTCATTATGAGAGGAGAAACCAGATCTCACAAAAATATATAGCCCTTAAATACTTATGTATAATTAAGTTTATTTGGAAATCCTGCATAAACTAACTAGGAATGGGACATTACTAGCCACTCAAATTATGAGAAATTATACTAAGATAATGTATTTATAAAAATACAAGACTATAGGGGTTCCTGGGTGGCTCAGTTGGTTAAGTGTCACCCTTCGGCTCAGGTCATGATCCCAGGGTCCTGGGATGGAGCCCAAGTCAAGCTCCCTGTTTAGTGGGGAAGCCTGCTTCTCCCTTTTCCTCTGCCCCTCGCTGCCGACCCCCGCCCCGCTTGTGTTCTCTCTCTCAAATAAATAAATAAAATCTTAAAAAAAAGAACACGAGACTATAAATATAGTGGGAAAATGCGATGGCATTTCTCCCCAAAATTTTAACTTAATTATATTTTATTTCTATGCAAATAAAAATAAAAACTTTTCCATTAGAAATCATTCATTTTGAGTATAAATTATGTTAGTATACTCGTCTCTGGTTGAGCTTAAGTTCTTATGTTTTAAGGAGTTGGTTAAAGCCAGAAAATATCATCTTTTTATTATTTGTTTATTTTATTTTATTTTTTTAAAAATAAGTTCTATGCCCAACTTGGGACTTGAACTCATGAGCCCGATATCAAAAGTCCCCTCCTCTACCTGCTGAGCCAGCCTGGTGCCCCTAACACTTACTTAAATTTTATTTTTTAGTTTTGAGTATAAGATATTTCAAATGTACAGAAAAATGCAAACAAAATAACAAAAATCCTTGTAACTACTGTCCACATTTGAAAAATCTTTGCTTAATCTCTCCTCTCTCTCTCTCTCTCTTTTTTAAAGAAAAGAAATACAGGGGCACCTGGGTGGCTAAGTTGGCTAAGCATCTGACTCATGACCTCAGGTCATGATCTAAGGTCCTGGGATCAAGTCCCACATTGGGCTCCCTGCTCAGCAGGGAGTCGTCTTCTTCCTCTTCCATTCCCTCTCCCCCTGTTCTCACACACACACACACACACACACACTCTCTCTCTCTCTCTCTCTCTCAATTAATAAATAAATCTTTAAAAAAATACAAAATTGTAAATTAGCTGTACCTCCATCCACTAACCCCTTTTCATCTTTCTTTCCAGAAGTAACCACTATCCAGAAGTTAGTATGTATTTCTTCTATGCATTATGAAAATCTTTGATTACATATTTGTATATTCAGAAATACGCTTTTCCCCCCAAAATTATGTTCTTAAGATCTTTCCATGCTGGTCCATGCAAACTAACTGTCCATCAGTAGAGGGAATCAAGAATCATTTATTCTGGGGCGCCTGGGGGGCTCAGTGGGTTAAGCCTCTGCCTTCGGCTCAGGTCATGATTTCAGGGTCCTGGGATCGAGCCCCACATCGGGCTTTCTGCTCGGCAGGGAGTCTGCTTCCCTCTCTCTCTGGCTGCCTCTCTGCCTACTTGTGATATCTCTCTCTCTGTCAAATAAATAAATAAAATCTTTAAAAAAAAAAAGAATCATTTATTCTTACAAGGCATGGTAGTGGGAGTCAAAATGAACAAACTCCATTTAGATGTATAAGCATATTAAGTATCTTAAAGTTATTTAAGGAACTAAAAAGTTATGGAATACTTTATGTTACTCATATCATTCATTTCCTAATTCAATAAATATTTGTCGACAGTTGATTCTATGTCGGGTACCTGTCTAGCAGCTTAGGCTGTCACCATGAACAAAACAGATAAAACCCCATTTTGGCTAAGTTGCCATGTGGGGCATGTACCAGTTAGACCATCCTGTGGTTGCTGTCAGGGAAAAGAAAGAAGTATCATACCCAGTGATGGTCAGGGTGGAACTCTAAATTTCAAAATAGTATCGATATCGTCTCCAATTTTTCTGATCATTCCCGAAGAGTCAGTCAAAGGAAGATGAACCCTTCCTGTGGGCAGCTGCCTTCAGCGACCAACCTGCCTGATGAATGTGTGGGGAGATGAACCTGATGGAGTCAGAAATCCTTTTGGGTTGATTTTTGCAAAGGCTGTACAAGCCAAATGTTTGCAAATGGTTAGGTACATGGAATATCCATTGAATACCGTGAACTTTGACCTATTGTTGAGTGATCTTTATTTTAAAAAGGCATAATTAATTTACAGTCAGGATGCTTTAATATCTAGTTCGTTACTCCTAGTGGCTGGTTCCAGATAAGGAAAACATTCATTTACTATGTCCACTTGCTTTCCGGAAACTTTCAGCTCATTTGGAAATATATTTATTTTTTACAAAGGTGCTGTGAATATGTATAACTCATAGTGCATTAAAAGAATCCAGTAAGTACTGAGCGCCTGATTGATCTGTATATATATACTCAAATACACATGCATAGCATATATGCACATACACATATATTTATATACGCACATACACAATATATACACATATAACTATATATAAAAACTATAAATATAGGTGCAAATGAATATGCAGTTATATGTGTAAGGAATTTTCAAATCCTTACATCTCTAAATATAGATATTATTATTTCCATTTACAAATGAGAAAACCAGCTCAAAGATTTTAAGTCATTTTTTTATACAGCTCATGGTTGGCCAGGGAGGCAATTCAAACTCAGATTTGTTTTCTCCAAAGTTTATAATCTTTTGAACATATCATGCTACTGCTTTACCAATGTCCACAATACTGTAAATGAGGCCAAAAAGATTTAAGATACTTCTTCACACATAATAAATTACATCATTTTCCTAAGATAGTATTTATTATGAATTTATTATAATAAATAATATTTATTATGTAATAAAAACAGCACAAGACCAAGACTGGAGACTATTTTAATCTGTATGACAATTTATAAAAACAAAAAGGCTGTTGGTGGTTTTGTGTGTCTGTGGGAGCCTTGCCTGCACCCCTTTTCTCCACATGCACTTTCACGTCCCCTCTTTCAAATATATGCTTTGCAGAATGAGAGTTTCTTTGGCTTCTTCTGCTTGTCCTCCAACTTGGACAGGCTGCTTGGGTGTGCGCAGTCCTTGCAGTGGTGCTGGACAAAAGGGGATGAGCAAAGGCCTGGGTGGGAAATAGTTTGCTCTCCTAGAGTTTCTATTCTGAGACAGATATCCATGTTGACAAAATCCAGGCCTCTTTTCTGTTACTTTATTGTATCAGTCTGATTCATGTTCCTGAGCTCTTTAAACTAATTCTTCATGTGTGTGGATGTGTGCAGGTGTGTGTGTGTAAATAATGCATGTTGATCAGTTGTACATCTGAGTTTGGTTAAATGCATAAAAACAAATAGGCCTTAGTACCTTACGAAAAATATTTTTTCATGTTTATTTAATTTTAAGATTTTATTTATTACTTGACAGACAGAGAGACAGCAAGAGAGTGAACACAAGCAGGGGGAGTGGAAGAGGGAGAAGCAGGCCGCCCACTGAGTAGGAAGCTCGATCCCAGGACCTTGGGATCATGACCTGAGCTGAAGACAGACACTTAATGACTGAACCACCCAGGTGCCCTTTATGATAAATATTTAATGTTTTAAATGTTTAATTTTTAGGATCTTTAAAAAAAGATATATGTATATACATATTTAAGATTTTACTTTTGAGTAATCTCTACACCCAACATGGGGCTCGAACTTACAACTGTGAGATCAAGAGTCCCATTCTCCAACAATGGAGCCAGCCAGGTGCCCCAAGGATTTTTTTTTTTTTTTTTTAATAATTAAGAGAAGAATGCAGTGTCCCTTCCACTATAGCTTCAGAGTACTTAAGTAGATAAGTCTAGCACTTAATTTCACTAAGTGCACCTCAAAATGCACCTGGGCCCTTTCTTTTCATTTGTGCTGACCTTTATTTAACCCTCAAGGGATGGGAAGATGGATGATAAATTTTATGGGAAAGTGGTTTAATATTACTGGTTGCATTGACTATCACTTTTGGTTCTACACAGATTGCAGCTTCAAATAGTTTCCCCGGGGGAAAAACAAATGAATTCTCTTTTTGGACAGTCTCGAGACAGAAGATAAACATTCTAGCTTTCTTATACTCTTTTCTGAAATTTAACATTATATTGAACAAGATTTGGTAAAAATATGGTATCAGACTCTCCGTAGCAAAATACTAAGTCGTTTAATATTCTGGAATACATAATGCCTTTGTCTTTGAAGTAGTCCATTTATTTGATGTGTGTTGTTACATTACCTACCTCATCAGTTACAATGTAATCATATTAATCTACCTCAGACTGAACTAAAGCTTACCTTCCTTTACCCACGAATATTGTGAATCTTTGTGAATGACCATTGTGGAGGGTATGCTCAAGGCACTTAAGAGAATAAATAATTTTAAGCCTCTCATCTTGATTTGAATTGAGACTTGATGGAAGCATGCGGATTATTTGTAGGAGAATAGGCCCACTAGACCTGGACAAGAAGCACTGTGGAGTGAAGTCTCTTACTACCCATTCTTACATAATATTCTGAATTTAAGATTTCTCTTCATATGAGGATTTCTTAATGCTTTTTTTAAAAAATATTTTTTTGGGGGGCCTGGGTGGCTCAGTTGGTTAAGCGGCTGCCTTTGGTTTAGGTCATGATCCCAGAGTCCTGGGATCTGGTCTCACATCAGTCTCCCTGCTTATCGAGGAGTCTGCTTCTCCCTCTGCCTGCTGCTCCCCTTGCTTGTGGTTTCCCTTTCTTTGTCCAAAAAAAAAAAAACAAAAAAAACAAAAACCTGCCCAAACTTTTTTTTTTTTTAAGATTTTATTTATTTATTTGACAGACAGAGATCACAAGTAGGCAGAGAGGCAGGCAGAGAGAGAGGAGGAAGCAGGCTCCCCGCCGAGCAAGGAGCCCGATGCGGGACTCAATCCCAGGACCCTGAGATCATGACCTGAGCCGAAGGCAGAGGCTTTAACCCGCTGAGCCACTCAGGTGCCCCTGCCCAAACATTTTTCACCCTTTATTTGCTTTGAGAGGAGAGAGACCATGAGCAAGGGGGAAGGGCAGAGGGAGAAGGAGAAGCAAACTCCTTGCTGAGCACGGAGCCTGACACAAGGCTCCACCCCAGGATGCTGGGATCATGACCCGAGCCAAAGGCAGATACTTAACACACTTAGCCACCCAGGCGCCCCCACATAAGAACTTTTTAAAAGGTGAGATAAAATTTACCAAATAGAGTGCACATCTTTTTTTTTTTTCTACACAGATCTTATGTGTGCAATCAGATGCATTTTGACAAAGTACCCCAATCAAGATAAAGAACATTTCTGTCGCCCCAGAGATTTTGTTGTGCCCCTTCCAGTCAATTTCCACCTTGTACAGTCCACCACTGTTCTGATTTCTGTGGCTGTAGATGAGTTCTTTCTATTCTCAGGCTGCAGTACAAATAAAATTATACAACACGCTCTCTTCTGTGCTCGACATAATCCTTGCACACATTTTAAGGAGTAAGGTTTTAATAACTCTGAATACAATGAACACCAATGTTGCTTATTTTCTTGTTTATCTAACTAGCCATATGTAATTTTCTATATGCAGACGTTCAGTGTAATCTGTCTCCTATTTCTTGGTTCTGTATTTCACAGTAACTTTCTCTTCTATTCCTAGATTTCATAAAACACGTTGTTAAAGGCAGGAAGAAAACTGGGCTTTATTAAGGTAGGTGAACTTTCAAGGGCTGTTGTATATGTTCTCACATGGTTGTCAGTATCTTTAAAGAGAATTCTGGAGAGGATGCACTGTGTGGAAAAAGTAAACCATTTTTTCTGAATCCTTTCTTAATAATTGAACTCAAAGGACTCAGAGTTAGGACATCACTCACTGAGAGTTTAGGAGGAGAGGTAGCAGGAGGTGTTATCCTTTATTGTCAGTAGAACTCTGAAATAGAGAACATGTTTTTTGACTTGGCCAAGCCATTTCTTTAACCTGTTTTAACGGTAGAATTTTGTGCATGCAAAGAATGTAAACCAGGAGAGTAAATGCAGAGAACAAGAAGGTAGGGAATTGTGGAAAAGTTGTATTGTTTTGAGCCTTCCTAATTTCACCTGGAAATTTAGCTGACGAATTAGAAACTACCCCCAAAATGATATACTCTCCATTGCTATTTCAGCTCGTTGTTATGGACACCGAAGTTGGTTAGGATAGCATGTTTTCTGCATCCTAGTACTACAGCTGGGTTGTTTACAAGTGGGAGCAGCTTACAATGACAATGAACAAGGCAGCTGTCAGTTCGACAGAAATCCAGCCTAGGTGTCTAGATTTTTCAGTCTGAAAATTAGATGGCTCAGTAGAATATGCAGAGTTTGATTAGGCAGTTACTCTAATTAAATATTATGGAATGAATTAAAATAAAGGTAGGCAATGACTCAGAAAACGGCAGAGAAAATCCGAATATTGTTAGAAGAGGATATTTGTGGTTTCCCTATGGGAAACTGCTTGCTTTAGCAAGGCTTTTTGCTTACTTGCTTACTGTGGTCAATAGAAGCAAAGTCCTAATCTGAAGGTTTTGTTCCTGTCCTCTAGCTGAGGACGACAGTTGCGGAATCCTAAAGGCAAGCTTACCAGTCCTGAGATTTGCTCTGTGCATGGGCATTTCCCACAGGCCTTTTTAGCTAGAGGAGAGATTTTGAAAAATCTGTTCTCTTGGCATTTATATTTGTTTGGAAGGCTTTTTTTCTAAACTAAAACTTTATTCTTTTGAGTAAGTAAGCATATTTATATAGTTCAAGAATAAAAATAATATTAATAAGTATGTTCTGTCAAGTCTTGCTCTAGTCCCTCCCCAACAATCCCTCATTATCTTGGAACCTTGGTTGGTTTCTTTGCATATGTTTCCAGGGTTTCTTTATGCAATTTTTAAGAACATTCATTGTTTTTGCCTCCTACGTTTTTACCTGAAAGATAGCATATTATGTACATAGTTCCATTATTGTTGTTTTGTCTAATAATATATTCCAGAAAATGTCTGTGTCAGTACATAGGGAGTGTTTCATTTTGTTTCTTTTAAACTGTTGCATAGTATTTCATTGTGTTGATATACCACAAATAGTTTAAACATTCCTTTACGAATGGGTACCTTCTCAATATTTTAATCAGAGCTATTGCACATATAAACTTTTAAGTACAAACAGGTTTGCATATTCAAGCAGGGTTCTTGTTTGTAAAGAGAAGCAAGCATATACCATATTGAATATTTATGGAATAAATGCTTGAGGACTTGGTCTCTTACAAAAGCTACTTCTTCTAGAAAGTTTCTCTGTGTTGATATATTTAGCACCGCTAGTGGGAAGATTTAGGATGCATACTGAGAGCACGGCTCTCTTTGTAAGTAGATCATGTTCTTTGGGCATCAGCAAAGTAGGAGCATACCACATCGCCTTCTGGGAAAGAACGTGATGTTGCTAAGAAATATAAAAGCCCATTGCAGTCATTACAGGAAAAATCAGAACTTTGTTACCTTCTTTTACTATTACTTTAGAGAGCAGAGTCATGTTTATTTTGAGTAACTTGTTGGGGAGTAAGGATTCTGATCTTTTCAGTGGTTAGCAACTATAAACATCTTAAGTGGGCTTCAAAGCAACCCTGTGAGTTTAGTGATAGGTAAGAAAATCAAGATTTAGATAACTTGACAAATGCTTCTTAGCTTGGGAGGGATAAAGCTGGTCTGATTCTCCATCAGGAGACTGGATGACCTCTGGAAAGATTGCACCGAGGGTCTCTGAGCAGGTAGATCTTGTCAGTCAAGCCCATGGCAGAAACAAACTCAATACTTCCCTCCCACGCCAGCTTCAGCTTCTGTTTTCTCAGGTTGCCTGGGGTCACTGTGATCTTCCTGCTGTCAGCGCTCTCTTTAAAGATTTTTTTTTTTTTTTTTAATTTGACAGAGAGAGAGAGAGAGAGTACACACAAGCAGGCAGAGAGGCAGGCAGGGGCAGCGAGAGAAGCAGGCTCCCCGCCGAGCAAGGAGCCCGATGCGGGACTCGATCCCAGGATCCTGGGATTGTGACCTGAGCCGAAGGCAGCTGCTTAACCAACTGAGCCACCCAGGCGTCCCATCAGTGCTCTCTGTAAGGAAGGGAGTGCAGGGCAAGGGAAAAGACACGGACCCAGCAATTCTGGTGGTAGAGTGTTGGGTCAAAAGTTCTCTTAACTACTTTCTGCTCAGTGTGGACTTGCCCTTGTTCATGTTTCCACCCTTTCTGCCTGGTTCTTGCACGAGTTACCAGATTTAAAAGGTGCTTGTCATTGCCATTTGGCCTAGAATAGAAGTTGGCTGCTGGGGTTGAGAATTTCAGGGCTGGAGATTCTTCCTCAATTCTGAGCCTGTCGAGACTGGGTGTGATGGAGCTGGTGGTCTGATGAGGCTACCGCTAAAACCAGGAGCTACTCTAGGGCCAGGAACTATGAATATCCCCTTTGTGTTTTCCTAACTCTAACCTCTGCCTGGGAGAGGAGAGGTGAAGAGAAGAGCTGTATTTTTGCTGATAGAGACATTTGCTCTCAGGAAGTAAGAAGAGTGGGAGTTCAAGGGAAACAACCATAGGAAAGCCAGCTTGGCTTTCTCCTTTCATCACTGAATCTTGCTTCGAAGTTGATCTGTGAGGGTATATACAGCAAAGATGCCGTAGGAATATGCACACAGAATGCAAAAAGTACTTCATTCACAAAATGAAAGCTCAGATACTCTGTGAGAATAATTTTCCTTTATCAGATTCGATAACTGTATTTAATTGAGACTCTCAAACATCTCTGAAATGAAAGAACCACATAGGAATTGGGCCTGGGGGCACAAAACCAGTTAGGACGGTTCACGTCTGTGTTCTGCTCCCTTAGGTCTCTCCCAACCCATAAACAGGCTCAGGTACCACCTGGCCTTTTCACAACCTTCCCCTTTATCCTTGACTCTGCTGGCCTCTCACGCCAGCTCGCGTCTTTTAATTACCAACATCGTGAAAGACTTTTTCACACTTGCTGCCTGAAATTTCACATCTGCTAGCAACCTCTCTCTCCCACACCATTTTATTGAAATGATTCTCAGATAATACCCAAGGCCAAAATCCCTTTCTCCATGTTCCTCCCTTGTGACCCCTATCAAACATTTGACACTGTTGCTTTTTTTTTTTTTTTACCTTGAAACCTCTTCTGCCTCTTCTGGCCTTGACAACACACTTCGGTTTTCCTAATGTCTGAATGACCCTTGACTTCTTCACGGGTCCTTTCTTCCCTGTAGGTCTCCCCTCTTTCACATTCCCTTCTAAGCCTCCTTCTTCCCTCACCCTTGACCTTCCCCTTGACAAGTTCATTTCATGGTCATGGTGTTCACGATCACCTCCCTGTTAATAACACCCAAAGCTTTACCTTTAGCATTAACTGGTATCCTCAGTTCAAGTCTACATTTACAACATTCTCATATTCTACTTAGATATACAAGTCAAGCCCAACATGTTGAGAAGTGACTTAGTTACCTTCCTCACATAGTAGTAAGCTCTTCTCCATTTCCTATCTGGACATTACTGTGATCCTAACCATTTAAAGTTAAAACTGTGAACTTTAACGATTCTATCATCACTCCTGCCATTAATCTCATCGCTTGCTGAATTTGGACAGTTCCGTCTCTTCTAAATCTTTCATTTAATTGCTTAAACCCGAGTTCTTAACTTGCAATGATATGATCAGATCCCAGCCAGCTCTTCCAGTCTTGTCTCTTTCTGCTCCTCTGGCTGTTGGTTCGAAACCTTGGAAGCTTCCTGGGTGAAATCTGAAACTGGCTCCTGTACATGGAGGCAAGGAGAGACCCAAGAAAGAGGCAGGTCACTCCAGATTGGGAGGTGGCAGGCTTCGTAAGCAAGGGAACTTACAGATGAGCCTGGTCTTCGGTGGCTACAAGACTAGTAAATCTCCACACCAGCCTGCCAGTCTCATAAGTTTATTTAGAGGCCTTATCTGAGTTCAGTCCTGTAAACCATCCGGCTGGTCGCAATAACACATTGCTTGCTTTCTCAAGGTTGCATCCTTGAAAGTGGCTCTCCCTGGGGAACGGTCTGGGGGTGGGGGGAGGAGTGTACCATGTACAGACAGGGGGAGGGGTGAGGAGGCTTCAATTGTCCGGGTCCAGCTTGCAGGTCAGCTGGCAGTCATGTCCTCTTGAGGATCTTCTCCAACACCTACACATGGTTATGCCTTATCTAAGCAGGTTGGACCACCATTCCTGCACATTTTTCTCTTGTTTTCCCATCTCTACACCTTGATACCTCTTATTTCCTCCTTGTAGAATGCCCTCATCCAGGACTAGTCAGAAGATGAGGGGCTCAGTGTGAAATGAAAATGTCCCTTTTTCAACAAAGCAGGAAAAAAGAGGCCTTTAAAGTTACCAAAATAAAAGCTTTCCACTTTTTTCTGTGTATCTCCTCTGCTCACACACAATCAGACTTCACTTACAAAATAAACTCAAAGATGAAATTATCAAGATGGTGACAGTAGAGAGTGAAACTAAGTGTGGGGCCATGCATGTGACTGCAGAGGTCGCATGCCCCCTAATCAGTCCTGCCCTCATCCACCTGGGCCTTTCTCCATCCTCCCCTACACCCTCCAAAGACAAGTCCAAGACTGTCTCTGCTGGGCAGATTAGGAACTGTCCACGTTCTGCTCTGCTCCAAAGATCTCTTTCTTTAGTGGTTTCCTTCTAGCACTTTGCAGAAGTCTCCGAGAACCATTTCTACTTCCTGTTAGTCTTTAAATCTCCTACTAGTTTATAAGTTTCTTAAAAGCAAGTGCTACATCTTGATGCATCCCAGTAGCATCAGTATTCAGGAATGTGAATTACACATAATAAATGCCTAATAAGTGTTTGCTAACAATGAATAAAAAGAACAGAGAGAAGAGCACTGTTATCTGGAAGCCACAGGCGATGTTTCCTTTTTCCATCAAAGCAGGAATCACCTCGTGCACTAGCTCAAGTTCTCCAGGTGGCTGGCCAGTGCCTTCTTGTTTTCCTCTTCAGTTCCTAAATTAGTCCTTATGGTGCTCCTTCTAAGGACATTCTCTTTGGACATTACCATTGGATTTTGGTAATACATGTATTTTTTAGTTTCTGAAAACGTATGCATTTACTCATTTTTTCAAGTATTTGGATAAAAGCCCATGTGTTTGGTTTGGTTTTGGGGTTTTTTTGTTTTGGTTTTGGTTAAAGAAATTATTTTGATGAAGAAAAAATAAATCTGAAAATACTTTCTACATATTATTAAAAAAATAACTTAACTTATTGTATGGAAGTGCTTTTCAGAATGACTTTGGGAAAATTCTCTGTGTTCAAGCAAGTTATCCAAGATCTTCACGGAACTACTTTGATAAAGAAGTTGAACCACTTGATAAGAACCTTGAACTGCTACACTGGCTGAGTACATGTATCATCCCAAGAAAAGAAATCAAGATTACACCTTTCTTCCCTCCCAAACACAAATATCCTTCTTTTGTAAATGTATCTTGAGCTGGAAATTCAAAATGCTCACTTGCACTTGTGGGAGAAGCTGCTTTTAACCAACACTATTAAGAGGAAAATATTTAAACAGCAAAACATTAATTAAAAAAATGCACCACAGACACTGCATCACTAAGAAAGCCAGTAACTTTACTGAATTGTCTGCAAAATACAAATTATACCTTATTTCCAGCAGGAGAAACTTTTGAAAATTCCCCACTTTTATTCACTACAGACAGCTGAATGAAGTCCCTTGAGATACACAGATGTGGTTTAACTTAGTTATAACATCTTGTCATCTAGTGGCGACAAAGTCCAGCTTATGCCGCTGTGAGCCTCTATTTGAATATTTGTTGCAAATGCTTGTATGCCCTCATTTACAAGCTATTTTAATTACTGTCATGTAATGGAAACAAGTCCCCAGAAAAAGAAAAGGAAGAAAAATGATACAGCAAACCATCTGAAGCAATCCAAGTCCTATGCCTACAGTGACCCGGGTCTGCGAGAGAACACTAGTACTGCATTCAAACCACGACAGAATCCATCACTGAGCTGACCTCTCTGAATTAAACTGAGGTATGAATCAATTTGAGGTATGAATAGGGAAGGCAAAATGCAATACCCGATTATGAAAATAACCAAAATGGACAAATTGAATGTAGAAGATATGTGGCTTGGATTGCTCCACATCTTTGGTTAAAACATATTAAGAAAAGCCTTTAATTACATCTGTAGTCCGAAGCATTCTAACAGACACCAGTATTCCGTCAATCTTCAAAAGATCTGTAGTGGCAGGAAATTAACGCCATGTAAGTGACGACATCACAGCAGATGGCACAAATGGGAACAGATGAAGTCTGCCATGCTCAGTTAACAGCCTTTACTGAGGGTTCAAGTGGCTGCTTCTTTAAAAAAAAAAAAAAAGTTGCCTTTTTTTTTTTTTTTTAAAGAAAGAAATTACAAAGCATTTACCCTCTGGAAAAACAAACAAAAGCAAAAAGGGGGCCCCAAAAAAAAAAAAAAACAACCAACAAAAAACAAAAAACAACCCCGCTAGCTCTAAATTAAAAGATGGGTATGTTAAGAAAAACAAATACATCAAAAGTGGGAGAGGGCAGACATTCTTTTAAAAAGTGTATTGGAATTCTTTTCTTTTCTCACTTTAGTCAACCTTAAAATGATCCGAGGATGATAGGTATTTTCATATTCATCATTACAAAATGCTAAATTCCACCTTTGGGACAAAAATAAGCCATTTTACTAAAAAACACAATTTTAAAAAAGATTGAAATGACCAGCCTTCCCCTCACCAATGCATACAATATACAGGTTGTGCAGCTTCCCTAGACGGCATCAGTGTTACCAGTATTTAAGCTTAATATTACCAAAAATCTTCCAAAATAGGATTAGCTATAACAATATTTGTAGCTGTGTAAAATGCTACTTAGGATTCTTTTACTTGCAATGAAGAATGTTGCCTAAAATGTTACTCTAGGATGGGTTATGTAAAATCAAACTCCTTCCTCAGGGCTCTGCCCTAAACTCCTGAATACAAAGGATTTACTGTGATAAAAACCCAAAACCATACTAGCTTTGCAAATACAATAAATGGTAAATTACAGATAAGGTAGAAGGGTAAAGAGAGACAGTGATTGTTTACAGAAAGTGACTCATCACAATCAAAATTGTGCTTTTCCTCGTTAAATCATCTTTAAAAAACTCTCAGATTATCCCTTCGCTATTTTGCCACCACTTTATATGAATTCAGTAGTGGGAACAAGAGATGACTGGCATCCGTTTTCAAGTGATTCTGTTCTTTTCATGTTCTTATAAAACTATTGTCAGAACTGCTATAAATAGCCAAGGCTTCTGCTGGTACTTTAGCTTACTTTATCTTCAGCATTATAAATTCACTTTTCCTTTGTTGCTGAGGCAAATTGCAGGTAAAAAATTAATATGGCTATTTTTTCATAGTTTCACATAATGACCCTTCCCCACCCACTGGTAAATTTCTGCTGATATTGATAAAGTGTTTTGAAATGACAAAGAACATTTGTGACATGTTTGCATATTTTATACACATCAAGTTATAAGGATGGTTCTAAGGATGGAATCAAGTTTATGGTGAGGAAAATGACTTTCTTAGATTCCCCCCTGCCACGTGTGAATAAGTGTGTGTGTGTGTGTGTGTGTGTGTTTTCAGGGATGATTCTTTGTTTTTTCCTCTAAATAAATGATTTTCTTTCATGTTCCATGAATACCTTAAGGAATGGGATATATGGAAAGGTTGAAAGATGTTTTTTCTTTTGTTTTTAATATAGAAAACGTTCGTACAAGGCAGGCTAGCATCCTATATGGATATGACCAAAGGTGCGATGTGGTCTAATTGTGGATTTCAGATCAAGTTAAGAAAATACAGCTTAGTCAGTAAGGTCTCTTGGCTTTTGCCACCCAGCGGCAGCCTTTTACAGTGAGAAACACATAGCAACTATGCAAGTGAAAGAAAAGGATGGATAAGAAATGTCCTAGGACGTGCTATAGCAGTGTCGATCTTACTGTCTGGATCTTCGTTGCTGTGTATGTCAATGCACATGAGTGGAGATGAATCGACAGATCTTCACATTCCAAGAGAAGGAAAATCATTCCTAGATTGAAATCTCTTTTAAAACAATATATATCAACGTTTTTTTTTATGGCACTCACTTTTTAAAGGGTCTGAAAATTAATCCCTTATAGACGAATATTAGACAAGAGTCATTGCTATTTTTTGAAAAATTTAAAAAAAGGGACATAGAGAGGTTCTTTAATGGGATTTCTTGAAATGGCTATTAAATCTCTTTATTGAAGAAAAAAATAGATGACATACATGCTTTATGCAGAAGTGACATTTGGGGGTCCTGACACACCGGGATTGTTCAACAGTCCTATATTGCTGACAAGATTGTTGAGGGTCAGTTAAAATAATTAAAAATGGATGACGAAGCAACTATCCCTTTACCTGCTTCCTTCTTGTCTAGCACCCAGTCTTTCACATTTTTCTTCTGTGGGAATTTATGACTTGTGCGTTGAGTAAACGCCATATCACTGGTTTCTAGGGCCATATTTGCAGGACATGTGCCCCAACACAGCTTCTCTATTCCGGGCATGTTTCTAAAAAGTGTCTCAGATTCTAGGCTGAAAAACCAACCAGATAATTTAGGATCCGGGCAAGTTAGGGTTACGCACTTACTGAATTCCAAGATGCATGGTGAAATGGTGAGATCAGAAAGGGGCCCTGCATTTGATAATAATGCAAAAACAAAAACAAAAAAATAGCATGAAAGAAACTCATTAGTATATACAATGGATGTCAGTTGACCCAGTAGATTGCTAATGTATTAAAAACAATTTAGGGTGTTGCAATGTGATATGTTCTAATCCCACAGGTTATCCTTTTGACAGCTGACCTTGAACTTATAAAACGTATGCAGAGTAAAAGAAAACAGAAAGAAAATAGTTACTCAAGTGTGCAACTGCACAAATATACCCCCCTCCCGCTATTAAGATAACAAAACTTCTGCTATTACCATAATATTATATATATTAGAAAGCTATACACAAGCATGTTAATTTCACAGATTTTTTAAAAGATTCTTAATATTTTATATAATTAGAAATACACATTTCAAAAACAAAACTTCTACAAAGAGAAAACAGTTATCTTGGTTAGCAAAGCATGGAGTTCCTCATGGCTTAGGGTAGTGCTTTCTATACAAAAAGTCCTTTTTGGTTTTTTACAGGACTGTTTAAAATATTAGCGAAGCTATCAAGGGGGAAAAAAACACATTTTGGCTTAAGTAAACTACAAAAAGCCACAAATGCTTTGCAAACTCTGTCTTACCTTTTATATGAAAATAAGCAAAATGTAATGTACATATTTTTATATTTTTATTTAATAAGAGATGCAGACCCAGATTTATTTATTTATTTAATTAAATACGTTAGCCCTCAAACTCCACATTTTTTTTTTTAATAGGTATGGTCCTCTTTTAATGGTCGTTGATCCTTTTTAATGAGTGCCATACGCCAATGATATGCGTGCAGGTTTGTGAGCGCGTTCTCGGGATGTTAGGTGACCTGGTGCGTTCCTAACATTTACCAATGGCCACCCTTTGCCGGGTCTGTCCAAAACATCTATACATTTTTCTATATGTTGCATAACAGCTGCTCTCTCTTTCAGTAAAGATCTGCCGCTTTTGGCAAATGTTTCCTTTTGTCTATTTACATGTAAATAACGTTGAACCTGCAACATGACACTATCTATTGTAACATACATTTTGCAAAGGAGCACAACAGTGAAAAGAAGTTAGCCTTAAAATCTATTTTGTACAAGTGTTCTGTTGTACAACTCAAGTGCTAAGCTTATCTCAGCATTTCTGTTTATCTTTATACTGTATCACTGAGGCAATTTAAAAGTACTTTTACAAAACAGAGTACCTGACTTTTTTTTTTTTCCACACACAGCACATATAATGCATATCGACCCCCCTTCCCCATTAAGGTATAGCACACACACACACTGCAAGAAAAAAAAAAACTATTAAGTAATAATCTGATCATGTTGCCCATCCTTCAGAGAGTCGCATGCGCTTGACTGAGGGACTTTCCCTTTCGTCCGGCGAAGGTCTGGTGAGTCCAATGGGGGAGTGGAATTCATTCCGGTGATCCTCTCGGTCGCTCCCGTCGTACGAACTGCTACAGCTGCTCAAGCTGTCAACAGGAGATCTCCCCGCCTCGTGGCGCGTGTGTTGTGGGTATCTCGAAGGGGTGGTGGTACGGTCTCTAGGAGGAGAAACAGGTTCTGACTTGATGTTGAGGCTTTGAGTAGAAGGCAGGGAGAGATTTGAACTCTGAGATAAATGAGTGCTAGTGCAAGCTCTGTAGGAGGAAAGGAAACCCAGTTACAGATGGAGGAGGCCTGGAGCCCCCAGGAACTCACAATTACATCAAACATCAGCTTCAAGACTCGCATAGACACCGGAGCATGCCCAGAGGGAGGAGAGCGTGCTCGGAAGCACTGGGGGGGCAGTGCCTGCTCAGAGCCACTGAGAATGCCTGGGAGTAATTACAGTATTTAACGGGGCCAGGCCTCGTGAATCATACTTCTAGTCTCTGACAGGCTCCCTACACATGCAGGTTACTGGCTCAGAGAGGCTTAACATGACACGCTGGAAAAAAGCATTTTCTGTGTCCATGGAATTTCTCCCTAGACTAGTTCCGAAATCTAACCTAAGATTTAAGATACAATATTTAGCTTTTGAGTGAGACATCTCTGACTGACTAATGCCTGTGTGTGGAAATTACTGCAAAAAGCCTGTGATGGATATAAATGGTTCCCTCCACGTAATAAGCGCGAACACATGAAGTTGTACAGTCTTCAGAGAGAGGGAAGAGAGTTCAAATTTCAAGTGAATAAATCCCTAAAATGCTACACTTAACTGTATCTGGTGAAAGACTGGAGGGGGGAAAGACGGGGAAGGAGGTTGAAAATTATTGGCCAAAAATTTAGTGTTGGCTTAAAAACACTTAGACTTCCTACCCCACTAACATTGGTCAAGGGCTGGCCTTTCTCCATCCTTTCCGTTATGTGGGACACAAGTGGCGTCTATTTTCCACAAGAACCTCAACTTCATCACTGCCATTCTCTCCCTGCCGCAGTGTGTAGTAGGATATCACTCAGCCTGTAGTTATAATTGGCATGAGCTGAGAAATCTGGATTTGTCTAAGGAAAAGCTTTTGTAAAGAAGGATCTAGTGTGCTTTTATTGTGTTTATAAGCCTTAATCCTCATTTATTTCCAGGAGAGTATAATTTTCCCTTCTTCCCAAATGTGGAAGAATTCGGACACTGGGCACTCTGGAGGGAAAAGCATTAAGCCCTTGGGTGTCAGCTGGCAATCGCAATGACTTTGATCAGGATAAACTGGGAGAACGCTGCCGACATCAATTTTAAGATGCTTGTACTGCTCCTGCATTCTGATAGCACTGACATCCGTGGCTAGAGTCAGCATTACTTGCCCACGTTGTCAAGAGAGTACAGGTATCTCCCCTAGTGAGCAGTCATGGTGAAGAATAATCCATACAGATACACCCATTCTAGACAAAGGAAAGTGAGCCTACCTACTCAGGGACGTGATTATGTTACTTTCAAATGGAGAGAATTAGGTGACATTAAAAAGTCATTACGAGCAGTGAGAAAATGGGGATATATTTCAGAGGAAAAAGTGGAGTAACTTGGGGTTGGTTTTTTGGGAGATGCAATTCAGGCTCAAGATGTATAGAGATATAAAATGAGTCAAAATGAGTTTATCTTTGAGTGATGTTTTATACAAAAGCACCACCTACTGGCAAAGAATTACTTTCCTTCTCTTAATAGATGAGCTAATACCTAGAATGACCTAAAGGAGAATTATTTGTTTCCCTAATAAGCCTTTCTTTCTCCAGTTTTTATGTTATAGGATCAAAACAGTCTTAGCATTTATATCAAGTTACCACATTGAGTGCATATGATTTTCAATCATCTGTTTATACTTGTCATTATTGACTTATAGTTTTTATTTTACACTGCATTGTTTTATTAATTTTCTTAGAGTTTAATTAAATAATCTTTAAATCAAGAAGATATTAAGCCAGGGTTGGGGGGGGTGGGGGAGGAAACACCTGTATTTCAAAAGGATCCATAATGGTGGACTATTTTATCTGGGTTCAAAGTTACTTAATGATTCATTTTGATGTCAGAGGAAATTATCTTTTGATTTCTGGAAGAAAGAATTTTCCTGGCTCTCGATAAGAAAGGCTATTTCACTAAAATTTAATTAAATGCTTCTACTATGAATCACACAACTCTTTAATAATGAACGTCAATTAGGAGTCTGTAAACAAAGTGGCGTCTCAACAAATACTATGACTGCCCTTTGACATTTAGATTGCTTTTTCACAGGCAGGGAGATGTGGACAATTAGTAAAAAAGTTTGGTGAGATGGACTAGTAGAAGCAGTTGATCTGGATGGATTAATTAATGCAAAAATAGTGTAATCAAAATGCTGTTTCCTTAATACAGCTTTTAGAAGCTGCATTATCTACGTATTTACGGTATCTCCCATTGTGAACTGGCTAGTATTGGTTTTGCGGCTTCTCTTCCCCATGGGAGATACAACACTCACTGCTTGCTTATCCCTTCCTGTAAACAAATAGGCGAGTCCCTTGGTTTCCTTTCTAGTGGCATTTCCTTTGACACTGAAAGCATAGATGAAGCATTTTGAATAGTTCTCGGGGATGCTAAACGCAGTCCTGAGATGTACGTGATGACTGAGACTCAGTTTCATTCTACTGTGGTGGAGGATCCCAAACAGAATGAAGTGTAATTGGCTAGTCTCTGTTATCAGATTATTATCTTGGAAAGAAAAAAAGCATTAAAAATCCCTTAGCTGTATACATGCTACATTCAGATACAAGCATGTTGGTCTGCTTGTTCTTGAGAGCAAAATTTTTATAGACCCGGAGAATTGTGAAATACTCCATGTGTGTGGGTGAGAAAGAGGTGGGTGGGGAGACAGAAGCCAGATATGCAAGTTGCCCATCTCCACTCCTGCTGCAAGTTTTCATGTACTACAGATGCTTTCCAACTGGGAAAACACCTACCCTTCCCCGTAATTGCTCAGAAATGAAACATGACTGGATAGTTTTATTCAAATTTCTTACTGCCTCCGCCTGGAAATTAGACTATCAAACTATATTTAACTTAACCTTTTAAAAGTTGTCTTTAAACACCCACATCAACAAACATGGTGTATAGAAATGCTTCCAGAAAACAGGCTGCCCTTTTTTAAGGCGATATGAGAAAAACGCTTAAAAATTTGAGGGTCATTTGCTCAAATATTCATATTCAAAGGACTGTCACTAACCCCTGATGGCAAGTTCCTTCTGCCAATCATCTCTGCTTCCTGCATCAAATCAATGAATGCCATTTATCTGACTTGCTTAGATAAAATCAAATACTAGATAGAGTTAAAAGTACAGCTTTTAAGAATTGAAGGTATTTCCATCAACAAAACATGAAGAGCTCTTTTATTCTCTTAATTTTGGGAAAGAACTACGGTGACCATCTTGGGCTGCTGGGAATATATGCTTTGGAAGAGCTGAAATATATTTTACTCTACTCTGAACACTATATCTCTATAGAGGAACGTGAACCCACCACACAAGAACATGAGGAAACTGTAGCCTAAAAAAAATACTGATTTTTTTGAATTAATTCACACTGTAGGGAATTAAGGCACCTCATATAATTTATTTTACATAAATTTTACAACTTGGGATTTTTAAAAATAGTTTAACATTTAATTGTGTGAACAAGGGCTAGTCCCTCTGAAGGAACCTTTTTTTTTGAAAAAGCTACCCAGTGTGTGTGTGTGAGTGTGTGTGTTTGTGTGTGTGTGTGTGTGAGAGAGAGAGAGAGAGAGAGAGAAAGAGAGAAAGAGAGAGGAAGGAAGAAAGGAAGGAAGGAAGGAGGCTGGCCAAAATCAGAAGATGTGGAAGGGGTATCCTATCTATTTGAGGGATAAGGGAAGTGATTAAAAGTGCAATAAAAACTCATGGACTAAGTTCAGAGTCAAATACTGCACCATGAGAACCATTGTTGAAAGAAACCGGAACTAAACAAAATGCTTCATCCCTGGCTGTTGTAATTTGGTTCCTCTGTAGGCCAGTTCTCTCCCTTCTCATTTACTGAAGCTTTTATTAAGGGCAGCAGAGAATTAGATTCTTCCCGTGTAATAGAAGTGACTTTTAAGATTACAGTATAGTTAAAATACATACATTTATATGTAAAATGCAAATTGTCGGGTGTTACAAAAAACAAAAGAAAGCCACATTCAGATAAAATAATATGGCTTTTGACGTCGATAATTTCTAAGGAAATCTAGTCCTCTAATGGATGAATTTTGTGAAACATGAGACGTGAACAGCTGCCTTGATCTTTGCCAAGAAGCACATACAGTGGATTCACTGCTTAGCCCTAGCGGTGCAACACTGCATGTATGTACTTCAAGATTGCCTGGATGGTATCGTGTACTCAGTCATAATTATCTCAAAAAGTTACTGCAGTAAATGTCTACTTGCATAGTTAACAATTCTGAGAAAATTTAAATGTCCTAAAAGGAGAAACTCTGTTGCTGATCAGTATTTAATATATCTTCAAAGTTAACAATCTTTTAAGAAAGCACAGCAATAATGTCACATAAATTTATTTTATTGTTTACATGGAAGGTTAGATTTTCAACAATAATGACCAGTGAGCAGGATGCACATAAGCAAACAGTGAATGGGGGAAGACTTTATTACTAAATTGATTTCATCTATGTGAAATCAATTCCACAAGAAAGCTAGGAGGGCAGGGAGGATAAGAGACGAAGTTGTGATGTTAGGGATTTTTATTCTAATCAGTGTTTTATTCTCATTATTTCTTTAGAACCAGAAGCATAGAGCTAGCTAACTATTCTAACCACATGGTTTGGCAGAAAAGTAAAAACGAGGTAGGCATATAGAGTGTTTCTAAAATATAAGCTCATATCTTTCAATATTTTATACCTTCCTAGTATTTTCTTCTGAAGATTAACTGCAGTTATGGAGTTATTAGTTAAACTTAAAGTCAGATCTCCGATTCACGTTTTAAGCTTAAAAAAACGATCTGTTTTACAGGGAGTGTGAATTATGAATTCAGGGCTTTTTAAAGGTTTGAACATTTCCATACATAAATGACAGGAGTCATTTCTATGATAAAGACATTTCTCAAAATTACCACAAGGGGGCAGAAATACACATATTCTGATTTCAGAAAACAACAGAAATTATTTTTATACCCAAATTTAGGTAATTAGTGTATGCGCATATACACATATATTTATATTTGTGCAATATCTATAAATATATAACCATATGATGAGTACACTATAAATATATGAAATCAATGGAATAGGAGATCCTGTAAGTACTAGGTTAAGGTTAGCATAAATTAGATGGTGTATGCTGAGTGATAAGGGTTCACAAATACATCTAAAATTTAAAGAACTTATAAGTGTCTTCTTATGTCCCACGTGAGCTATATGAAAAGTTAACTAAATGAAAGTTTTTCATTGATCAAAGTGGAAACCAATATAGCCTAAAACAATAGGGAAGTAATGTATCTCATTATCACAGAGCTCCCCTCCTCTCAAAAAATAAGGAAAGGAATATCTAACCAACTTAAAAGATACTGATCTGATAATTACTTTCCCATTCTGATAAAGTAGAATTTTACATCCTTTAATGGGACACTAGAGCACAGTATCTAGAGACTGCTGTTGTCATCCAAGAACACATTCTCAAAGTGTTTTATAATAGAAATAATATTGCTTACCCCAGCTGACTGAGGGCGGATGGCGGCATGTTATGTAGGTGTTGCTGTTGCCAGCCAGTTACTGACCCAAGATGAAGAGCGCTGGCGGTGTTAAACCCAGACAGAGACGACAGGTCTGCACTACTCAGAGAGTACTCTAGACCAATAAATAAAACAATGAGGTAAAACACTTAATTTGAAAATTGTCAAATGGTAAATACACATTTCCAATTCAAAAATACTCTTATTAGTATCACGTAATGATTATTATAAACTCTCTTACTCTGGGGGTAGAAGCAGATAAAGCATCGGGAGCAATTTTGATTTAAAAGAGATATATCGTTTACCAAAAAATAAGTATTCCACAAAAGCTTTAAAGTAGTACAGCTTGCAATTTTAGTTTACTAGAACTACAATCTGGCATTACAGTATATATGTCTTTGATGATCTAGAAATGTTTTTTAAACAATCCTGAGAAAGTGAGCTTTCTATTATATCCAAGAAATAATGGCTCATTTTCCTTGAAATTGGTCTTTTATATTGAATTCAGGTCAGGTCAATAAAACTTTCAGTAACTTAAAGAAAAATATGGATATTCACTTTGTCTTAGTAACATATAGGTAATGGTATAGTCTGTGGATGCCACAGGTACTAAATGAAGTTTCCTAATAGACTAAAGAGTAGTATCTTTTTTTTTTATCTTGCTTTTTAATAAAAAGTATTTAGTGCACTATTTGAACATGGTAAAGCTACTCACCGGTACCATATGTTGTTGAAATGGCTGATGGATATCCTCCCATCCCTTGTCCTGGTAAAGTAGGAGTTGCTACGGAAACCACTGGGGTAGCCAATGACTGAGCAGACTGGGAGTTATTTATCCTTTGATTCTTTTAAAGTAAATAAAGATACATTATTGATAGAATTTTTTACAGTTAAAAATATTAGATTTCAGTATTAATTTTGTGTATAAAGAAATAACTTGGTACAAGTCTCATGAAATTAATCATTTAACATGTGTCTCTATGAACTCTGCCAACCCTATCATTTACAATCCTTCAAGAGACCAGTTGTTGCCATAGTAACCCATTACATCAGTATCTCCTAGGCAACTGAACTAGTAACAAGTACCATAAGCTTTATTATGGGTAAAAACAGACTATGTTGAAAACTGATGAAATATGTATACTGTACTCCATTGTTTCAGTTTTTATTCAAATGCAAATTAAAAAAATTAAAATCAACCATGGTGGTTTTTATGCTCAGTTCTATACACAGCAGAGCAGATGGGTGGAATTTCATGCTACGTTCTGACCAGCAGGTGGTGCTCTGACCACTTTTTTCAGATTCTTCTAAACTTCCCTCAGAACTAAATGGCAAAGCAGCTAACATGTATATTTAACTCCTTACAGCAAGAAGATTAAAGATTCACATACATTTAAAAATCACGAGAGTTTGAATTCTTAGAAAAATAAGTATCTTCATGGTTTAAATAAGGAAATTATTTTTGTTAGAATTTTACAATAAATCAAGTCCTAAAATAAACTGAATACATGGTCTTCTCTTGCAAAGGTTAAGACAGAAAAATAAATAACCTGACATTCTTTTCAGGTGTGTGATACCTGAAATTAATGGCATTTAAATATGACTCATTTGGACACAGTATGGTAACTTCTGAAATCTTCCCATTTTACTAGAGCCACTCCACCTAAAAGTCACCTTGGGTTTCTCCTTGCAGGTGCCATTTAAGGGAAGTACTCTTACTACTTACCAAAAGCAGGTCGACATCCTCAGACTGAGAGCATGGGGAAGGAGTTTTATTAATTAGTGTCTGTAAATATTTATAATTGGGCAAAATCTTTTCAACAAAAGGCAAAGCATCTTCTGATAGACACAACAGTTTAAACAATTTTAAAAACCTAGACTCTACAGATAACTCCTTACAAAGACATTCTTTGTTTCCCTTAATGAGCTGTTTGTCTCCAATGTGAAGACAATCTATCCAGTTTTCTGCACAGGTCAGTGTCTCAACCTTCATTATTTCAGCACCACGTTTTGAAAAAAAAAAAAAAAAGATTGTATTTTGAAACCCCAGTTGCTGGAGGAGGGGGGGCGGCGCTGCACCTGGCTGCTGGTGAGAGGCTGGTTGTAGGACCACTCACAGGATCCCTGGGAGAACATCAGTTTTAAGGAACTTAGAATAAATCTGCGGATAGAGACAGCCTGCCACGCATGGCCCACACCGCTTGGCTATGGCCCTGTGGGAGGTTTTATTTATTAGACCCAGTCTTTCCGAAGGGAATGTTGCATATTATGTGATTTTTTTTTTGGTTGATATTCAAAATTAATCTGCACTGTGCCATAATAAACTAATCAGCTTGCAGGACTGTTTTACCCTGAAGCTTGCCACAGAGCACAGAATGAAAAAAAAGAAATGTGTTTGCAGAGTGATCTAAATTTGTCTACTGAATCTTGGTTTTAAATGTTCTCGCTCTTAAGCAAAGCTAATTTGGAGAACACTGATGTAAGTCTCTTTGTTATTGAATTTGGTCCCACAGTTATTATCTTCATCTTAGCCCTGCAGACCCAGGAGAAAGGAAAATGATAGAGTCCAGGGATATTATTTATACTTCTTAATTATTTATTTATTTATTTATTCTTACAGTGCCAACTTTTTTTTTTTTTTGGATGTAAAATATAACCTTTGTTCTCAGAATGCCTAGGATTTTAAAACAATTTGCTTTTCAGAGGTAGTTATTTGCATGAAGGGCATATATGGAAAGATGAACTGAGGCAAAGCACAGGCATGTGCTATAGTAATCATTGCAATATACCTAAGAAAAGAATGGCCAGCTAACATGAGAATATTCATTTAGAAATTATGGAAAAGATTTTTGGTTGTCAGCACCTTGAGGACATAACTAGTTCAGTATTATAAAAATCTGTTATGAAATTCCCTATTTTGTGAGTTTGATTCTACAATTGGTCAAACGGTATGCACCATAAGCAGAGTAGTAAGTCATGATTTTTTTCTAATTATAAACTGCAGGTCTTAAAAAAAGGAAATGCTTTTTTTTGGTCCCAGAACACGAGTTTTATAGGGGAGTTTATTGGATGTTGGTGTTTTGGTTTTTTGTTTTTGATTTTTTTTTTTTAACATGGAAAAGGGAAATGTGAGCCAGTTACCAGAAATAATGGCTACATACAAACAGGGCTCCAGCAATAGCATCAATAAGCTAATTTTCTGGGAGCACCTAAGTAATTCAAAATGTTAGAAAGATACAAAAACAGCAAAACATATACAAAACATTATCAACATTTATTTAAAATGTAGTTTCGCATTACCACTGATGGCATCGTATTCTTGCTGCCTGGTGGAATAAGAACTCGGAGATCTGGTTTACGGTTATTCATCCCTAAATTCATGGGGGGAGGAGATTTTGCTTGCATATTCTTGTTCAAGTTACCAGGTGAGACCAGCAGACCTGGTGAGTTTCGGGGATTGCCATATCCGTTCCCTGTTAACACAAAACAATGAAAGCATTCAGGAAGAAATCTAGATTCAAGTACGTTTCTAGAGAATACACTATAAGAGATTAAAAATCAAAGCTTAACAGGGTAAGACATACAACAAAGTCTGTAGGATGACTAACAGCCTCCATGTGAAGACTAACCCGGCCAGTTAGTTTTTAAATATTCTCTGAAGGAAGACGAAAAGATGTTTTAATGAGAGGAGCTAATATATACCAACTTGCTCAGAAATCGACATATACTTTTATTCTATGAAAAAAAAAATTCGGGAAGAAAGTCAGACCGTGGTTCAGGGTCTAAGAAAAGCACAGAATCAGTTCTGCACTTCAACTGACTCGCTTGGCAGAGGTCTGACTGGCGTGACTCCCTCACCCAAACCATTGAATTTCAGCTCAATGGTTTGGGTTTTATTTTGTGTGTCTGTGTGTCCTCAAGTGAAGAAAGGGCATACCAGTAAGACTATCATTTCTAGGACCTGCAGGAGGAGTAGCCTCTTCCACAGTTTGCTGCTGAGTTCCCCTTTCCTTGGAGTGGTTTCTCCTTATGGTTTTCATCCGTCGGGTTTGCCCTCCTCCCAAGTTCAGCGTATGACCCCAAAGGCTTGCCCTCCTTCAAAAGCAGGACTCCTTCTTAAGAGCTGAAATGAAGGCACGTTGCCTCCACTGTGGTGCCGATTCACCAAGGCACAAGAAGAGTCATCTAATGTGGACACTGAAAGAGTTCCTATAGATAGCTGATGTCTAACCCGCTACTAACAGAACCGGCTATCTGAAGGATGCCATTTCTCATAATTCAAAATACACTGCTCCATCATGACAGGAAGAGCTATGGAGGGAGTCGGTACAACCATAGCTGAGGCAGAACATCATCTGCTGGTTTTTTCCTGCTGCCTCTCACTGCAGAGGAATAGAGACCCGCTCTCCAATTTGACAATCCTTGCTGGAAAACTAGACAGTTGTTTTCTGAAGTTCTTTAAAGGAGACAGTCAAACCTCGCTGTTACGGTCAGTCATCATTATCATTATCCTAAAACACAAGTGTCTATTACCCCAGGACGAATGATACCGTGTGCTACCCTGTGGGGAGGCAAGGACTTGGCCCCAGTCCTCCAACGCCCTGCAATTCCTTTGTGGTAATCCAATACACACATGTGAAATGTCCAAACCAGACAACGCAGCCTCGGGGCAGGTGCCTACAGAGAGGTGCCATCCAGATTAAGTGTTACTGAGCTCCTAGGAGGGAAGAGATTATCCGGTGAAGATTCACCTAAGAGGCAGGAGTTGATGTAGGCCTTGAAAAAAGAGAAGAGATAGTAAGACACGCTGAGCTTGTGATTGAGCTCGGGGTAAGGGCTGAGGTGGGAATTTACAGAGCACAATCAGGGACACTGTGAGCAAACTGGCTAGTAGGGAACTCATGAAAAGAGAGGAGTGTCGAAGACCTTAGACGGACACGGAGAACTTGACTTCCAGGCTGATACTTCTTGGATTTAAATGGTAGAAATGCAGACCCAAAAGGGTCACAGAGCAGAGGCCGAACACAGGTCTCTCAGTGGACAGAGAGATATATCGGCATTGGGATATCTTGTAATTTGGAAGTCTGGGAGTATGAAGCCGTCTGGAAACTATGGTGATGGCCTGAGCTAAAGATGAGGAGGGAGTGGGAAGGCAAAGCACAGGTATATTTCAGGAAATATTTATGGAAACCTCTTTTGAATTAAAATACATTTGAGGCAAACTGTGTAGAGCACATTTGTTCTTCATATCCCATTCATTTACCTGTCTCATTTTATGCATGGATAAACAGACTGAATATATAACAAATAACTACAAGATTAAATCTGTCAATTGGGTCATCCGTAAAATTCTCCAAGTTACTGGGAGAAAAATAAAAATAAACGAAGCCCCTCACCCCCACCAAAACATGTGTCAAGGACACAGTAGTTTCTTAGGAGATGTTGGTTGAATTTGAATATAAATTACTCTTCTATAATAAAACTTCACTGAAAGTCACTAAATTCTCTACAGCTGGCTAAATATGTCAAAAGCCAAAATTTTCTTTTCCAGTTAATTTGGACAGTTTTTGGTGGTAAAATTTACTATGTGAAACAAAGACATTTACCTAGTATCACTAGGAGAGATACAAAGAATTCGCTTACTTAGAAAAATGCTTGAAAAAATAGAGTTTATATTTAATGTGTCTTAACTGAATCATTCTTGTGACTATGTTAAGGCTCTAGTTTTAATTAATTGATTCTACTGGATAAAAAGAGGCTGAGAAAACCAAGACAAAATTTGCCCTATACTTTCCTGTCAGCTGAAGTTCAGTCTGGTACACTCAATACATATGTCACTTATCTCTTAAGCCTGCGTGAGATCTGGTTGAAATAAACAATTAAATGGAAAATTAGGTGGGTAATTTCAAAAGAAGGGGGGGAAAAGTCAGTTAAGCAGTGCAGTGAAGCTTGAATAGATCAGAGGAAACTAAAACTCTTGCTTGGTAGATGCCAATACTGGTTTGCATGGAGGAGTTATTTTGCTAAAAGGAAGTAAAACCGCTTTGTGAAATGTGTTGTCCTGTGATATGACAAGCACTGGGCCAGTGTGTGAAAATGGAAATGCTTCACGGATGCTCTGAGAAAAGGTTTTTTTTTTGAAAATTAAAAAAAAAAAAATTTCTACAGTAAACTCTCTGAGAAATTCCAACAAAAACCTACATCTTAAAAAAAAAAAAAAAAAAAAAAACCTACATCTTTCTGCCCACATTTTTAAACAATGATCTAGGGCAGCAGGAAAAAAAACAGTAAACATACATTATAGTTTTTCATCCAATAAATGCCTCAAAATTAAAAAAAAAATGGATTTGAAAGCATTCTATTTTTCTCTTGGAATATTTCCTGTTATTTGGAAATTATGCCATTTTAGAAGATTAGTCACATATTTTAAGGTGTTTCCATATTGAACATAAAATATTTTGAACCACGATGACACTTCTTAAATTCATATTTTTAGAGCATAAAGTTATTTTTAAGAACAAATAAATTCTGCCTTTTACCGGTGAATTTCTGCTGTTTTTAGCATATTGTGCCAGCTAGCATTTTGGAGCCGTATAATAACCATTTCTGTTTCCAGCCACCAAGTTGTTATTCTTTTGGCATAATATAGATTCAGGAATGCAAGACTGTGGATCCTAAACCAGTGATATAGAAACCTATCATTTGAAAATCAATGATGAATACATGCGTGTGGTTTACTGCTAGGAAGAGCCTGCATTTAAACTGGCTTGGAAACCACGGGCCTCCTCCTCACTCAGAACGCTGTGGCCTGCGTCGAGGCTGTTGTCCTACCTTAAGATAAATTCACCGAAGAGAATGGTCTCATTCAAAGTCAGGGGTGAGGGAGGTGGGAAATACCAGCTCTCAATAACCTTCTAATATACATATTCAACCTTTCTTCATGCTATGTTTTAAAGTTACCCTCCGCCTGGACCACGATCAATTGAGATGTGACTTTATGCAGAAGTCACAGTCCTCTGACCACTTAAAAGCACAAAAATTATAAAGCATGAGTGAATGGATTTCCTGATTATAGATTATAAGAAATGAAGAACAGACCGACTTTAGAGTCAGTTTGTTTTATAGTTTGATTTGATTAAAAATATTGTTTCACATAAAATAAAACAATTTAAGCATTCACAATATAATTTGTAGGAAGGATAACAGAATCGACCTCAATTGGTTACAAGTTTCTAAACATTCATATTAAAACTAGTGTAAATATACAAAACTTGAAATGTGGTGTTAGGAGAAAAAAATTTTTTTCTCTTCAGTTAACTTGAAAACACTTGCTGCTTTTTTTTTTTTTTTATTGACTCCTATTTTAAGAAGTTGTAAATTCAAAGAACATATTCCTGGCTTAAGATGTTGTGAGAAGGACATTTTGCCTTGTCTCACAGAGCACAACTGAGCATGTAGCTAGCTCTCTCTGAGCTCAAAGTTCTAAAACTTCCTCTTACTTGGATGTTTAGACATGAATCTCTTCACTTTCCCCCTAGGATTTTCATTATAAATACAAGCATACAAAACTAATAAGCACAAAACAGATACTAGTCTTTATGAACCACAGCTAATTTTTTTCACGGGCAACATTTTTTCTTCAGTCTCCCGAATTGTCCTCTTTGACTATTCCTGCTTCCTCTTCCAGCTCCCTATCCAATCAGATACCAAATCTCCTTTTCTTCAGAAATGCCTCCCTCCATCCCTGCTGCCACCATCCTAAGGAAGGGTTTCATCGCCATTCGACTTGGTCTTTTATCAGGGTCCCTGGTCTCCAGTGGTAGGGTTCTTCACCAGACCTTAAGACTGTCTTCACGAAGATCGTGAGCTCCTTAAAGCTGTATGCAAACTTCTGTGCACGTGTGTGATAATAAATCTAACGTATAGTCTCAAGAATTTCTCTAAAATTTTTTCTAAAGGGCTGTTTCTGTTATGTTACTTTTTCAGACCATACTTAACACTGTTGGGTCAGTGCCCTGCTTGGCTCTCAGAACTGCGCATAGTCTGACCCCCTCTGTTTCACCTAATTCCCAATATCTACAGCCAAGCTCACAGCCTTCTGGATATGCCTGTGTCTTTGCTCTAGCAGTGTTTGCTCTCTTCTTGTTTTTGTTTTTTTTAAATATTTTATTTATTTGAGAGAGAGAGAGAGAGAGCAGGGGCGGGGGGGGGTGCGAGAGGGGCAGAGGGAGAGGGAGAAGCAGACTCCCCACTAAGCAGAGAACCCGATGTGGGGCTCAATCCCAGGATCCCGGGATCATCACCTGAGCCAAAATGAGCCATCCAAGCACCCTGCTCTTCTGTTTAATTCAAATTCATTTTTTAAGAGGATTTTATTTATTTGACAGAGAGAGAGAGAGATCACAAGTAGCAGAGAGGCAGGCAGAGAGGGAGGGGGAAGCAGGCTCCCTGCTGAGCAGAGAGGCCCATGTGGGGCTTGATCCCAGGACCCTGAGATCATGACCTGAACCAAAGGCAGAGGCTTAACCTACTGAGCCACCCAGGTGCCCCTCAAATTCATTTTTAAGAATCAGCTAACACCCCAACACTTTCACAAGAGTTCAGACAACTTTTCAGACAACTCAGCCCACCTTGACCACACAGTCCCTTCTATCTCGGTGCAATTTGAAGCAGTGATACACGCAGAGGACTAGCTCTTTAAGTGTTTCAGATGCTTGCAAAACGGATATACAGACTATGCTGGAAAAATTAGGAATTACTACTCAGGAATGGCATCAAAAGTTAAGTTACTGAGGGAATGTGAGATGAGAACCGAAAGTGTAATATGTAACTTGCTAATTTCAAATATCGAGGGTCTCTCTTCTACGTGCTACTTGAGAACATTTCTTATTTTAGATAATGATTACACACTGATGACCAAGTACACCATTGAGACAAACTGCTCATCAACCATATGATATTAAAGTCAGGAAATCACGCAAGTGCCCAACTACTAAATTTGCTTAGAGAGAGTTAATTGAAGCTTCTTTTTCACTTGTTGCACCTGTTAATCATTTCACAGCACATTACCTTAGCTAACTGCAAGCGGTAGAATCAAATAAAGTAGGAATTTTCCCTGATGAAAAAGAAAACTCTGAGGCACAGGCTCTTTTCTTCTTTACCGACGAGTGTTTTACGCTTCCTGCCACAGGTCTTCTCTATACATCTCAACCATAATTTACTCATATGGAATGTTCCACCAAAAGTCGGGCTGCGTGATATCCCAGGAAAAAGAACACCGGAAGGGTGGTAAGTAAGAATGAGCAGGATTTTACTAGGTGGTCCAGAGAGAGAGACTTCCCGGAGACGGGGAATACATGAAAGATCTCAGAGTCATGACTGTATTGGGGGAGGATGAGTATTCCCATGAGAATGGGATTCCAGTGGTTTTAGAGTATGCAGTTTTCAGAAGCTGGAGAAGCGAGTTTGACTAACACAAAACCTCTCAGGTCATGTTAACGTTACACCCTAGTCTTTACACTAAATGCTTATTCAACTTCCTACTATAGAAATCAAGCAAAGTTATAGTTTGGGAATGGTAAGTGACATCCTTAACTGTGCTTTAGGAAAAGAGTGCCCGTGGAAGTGGTAGATCAGAGGTTAGACTGCTCTAGAAAAGCTAGTTAGGATGCATCTGCCACAGATCACGTGAGGAAGGAGGCGGCAGAGACAAGAAGACCTAGAAGGTAGATAGGAGTCAAGGTCAAAGGAGGATAAAGTAAATAAATCCAGGTTCTGGTCTTGAGGTCTCCTTAGAGTTCCTCCAACCACACTGAGCCATCGCTTTCTTAACCCTAAGCCATCATTTCATCAGTGTGAGAGAAGCATAAATGCAATCTGAATCAGAGACTCTCCCTTGTCTGAGACAGCCTTCCCCAGCATGACCATGCAATAATATTAACAATATCAAACGCTTTATAGAGTACTATTTATCAGTGGTGCCAACAACATCAAGCATACATTTTGAGGACCTTGAATAGTACCAGGCCCCTAGTGACCGCTATAGAATTGTTTGCTATTATACATGGATATAAAGCACCTTGAATCCTTGCCTTGACAGCCTTGACAGGTACTAATAGGATCCCTGTGTTACATAATGAGAAAGCTTAACAACAGAGAGGTCCAGCATCTTGCCCAATGTCAAACAGCTATCAGCGGGTGGAGCCATGATTTGAACCCAGCAGCGTGTCCAGAGGCCATACTCTGAAGGATGGCAGTTGACCTGCTCCCTGAGAACTGGCACACTCTGGAATTCTGAAAACCCCCTGTGTCAAATCTCATTCTAAAATTATAGGAATGTGAAGGAAGAGAGGAAAAGGAGTAGAGGGTGAGACCAGGGATGCGAGAGACCCAAAGGGCCATCCTAAGCCAGAGGTGATGGGGTTTCTTCAGGAACACAGTCAGCTTGGCCGGCATAAATGGCATTTCTGGTTGAGAAAAGGCTGAACTTAGACAAAGAGGCACAGAATGGTGATGTTCTAAACCATATTTCTGGTCTCCGGGATAGACAAATATTTACAAATAGGAAATATTGGGTTCAGCAACATTACATGCCAGAGCAGCTGTTTAACTTTCAGTGTGCTATTTCGAGTGGATGATTAAATACGCTCTTAAAGGTAGATTTTGTAATATTTTCGTCGATAGCCTCTCCTGTAATGGAGGGTACAGACGTTTACCTACCTATTGTCAATTTAAGAGAACAGCTTCCATCAGAGGCACTTAACACGATGGTGAAATGCTCAGTGTTTTAGAGTCTCTGCTATTCGTTGTTACCTGGAGAATAATTTCTAATACATAGGTGTATAAACTGATTTTGTTTTGTAATTCGTTAATGGTATCTTATTTTTTTGGAATTTGGGGCAAACTGCCACAGGAAAGCATCCAGTTGAACCTCTGATGTATTGATTTTCTGTTTTTACTTTGGCAAAAGATTTTACCAACTTAGGTTTTTTATTTCTTTCATTGGAACTATTTGAAAACATTTATAGCATCCTTTCTTGTTAAACTAGAGGTGTCACATACATAATAATGCCCACTACCGTCAGTTAATTTTATATCTGAGTTAGTTTAGGATAAGTTAGTTTCCAGTATCAGGACACTGTTTTGTATCTCAAACATACATCTTTTCACAGTCATTTGAAATCACTTTAAAATTGTATATAGTAAACTTGTTCCTCCTACCCTACTGGAAGCAATGCACTTAAAATAGTTTTCAGTAGAAAAATATTATGACCTTCTAGAATTTAGTTATATTCACTGAGCCTTGAATGCCTCAAACCTTGTTAGAAGTGCAGAAACTATGTTATTTAGCTATTGTGAATCATGATTTTTTTTTTTTTTTGAGGGAAAAGGAGATCTTTTTCATGGGATGGCTCTAAGGCAAAAGGCAACCACAAAACATATGGAGGTCAGAAATCTGGGAATGATGAAAACTTCAATATCCCTACTGTGGAATAGAGGCAGAGCAGATTTTCTGATTCTTATCCTGGTAAAGACTCCTGATTACAGATTCTTAAACATAAAATCAAGTCTCCACTCTATCTGAGGGTTTCTTAGGGAAATAATACAATAATGTATAATGTTAGACTATGAAGAAACTCCTGTGAAACCTCAGTGTCTTTTGTGGTGTATCCTTAGAAAAATACTCCAAGAATACACAAAAGCCAAGACTATTCTGGCCTGTACCAGTTAGAGGGCAGTAGACATTCTACAAAGAGCTTGCCTCTTCTACTTGACCATGTCACCCTGAGGCTGAATCAGACCTTCACGGAGTTCATATCTATCCCACTTGTCCTTGATATTTCTTGGACCTGTTTTGTTTTATATCTTTTGTGAAATTAACAGTCTACCTGCCAACTAGATCCTGAACGTTGAACATTCAGCACATACAACAGGCTCTGGATTGTGAGGCAGAAGAAAAGAAATTTTACTTATTACTGACTTGTTTTTTCAAAGATTGAGAGTCTGTGTCACAAAGCAGGTTTGTTTTGGCAAACGAGTCTTTCATTTGTCCTAGCAGTCATGTGGGTCAGGCATTATCATCCCAATTTTTGACAGATAAGGAAACTGAGGTTCAGGGAGCTTCTGTGACTTGTCAGTAAGTGGGACAGTTTTGATTTGAATCCAAAACACAAGCTGCTTCTACTACTTTATTACAAAAGCCAGATGTTTCAGATTTAGAATGCATCCTTGTATTTCTCTGAATAAAAGCTCCATTTGCAAATAAGGAGGAATTTGACAACCTGATGTTTTCAATGCACAAAGGCACTCAAAATATCATTCTACTTTGAGTACTGATTTACTGAAGGGATAGTTTTTAATTGCACCATAAAAATGATACTGAACCTTGCTATCTTAAAAAAAATTCCACTTAACAATGAATGATAGATTTATGACTCACTTAATTGTTCACTTCTTGAGATTTTGGGGCTGTCTCTTTGCTAAAAATGAGGGGGTGTCTTCATTATTGACACAATCGTTCATTCTCTCAGTCATTTTTATAAACAAAAATATTGAGACAGTACAAATTAGAGAGAACGTGACAGAAGAGAAGGAATAATTACTTGTGGTTTTAACATTTACACAACTGCTGCAAACATATCAGAAGATGATAATGTTCAAAGTGAAATGTGTTGCACTGTACTGCATTGCACTTCTGTTCTGCCTCGGGCTGATTCCTATATTCTATTTATCCCCACCCTTGAGGGTAGGGGCTGCAGCAGACATCTCTATGAAGCCTACTAGTGCTCTACTTGCTTATTACACATTTAATAAATATTACTAGGAGGGCATTAAGCCCTCCTAGTAATATTTATTACTAGGGCATTAAGAATATAGATAATTATAATACTGACAATGCGAACATTTATTAACAAGCACTTACTCTGGTGAAAGAAACTGTGCAAGGTGTTGCCTTGTATCATTACTCATTTAATTTTCACAACAATCCCACAAAATGGGAATTCACAGCCTTTCCAAGGGCAACAATGTCATCCCTAGAATAACTTATATATCATGTATTTTCACTGGTTATTTTATTTTTCTAAATATCTGCCTCTGGATTATTTCTCCAAATTACTGCTCGTGCAAAAATTTTGCGCCACGATTTTCTAGCTATCTCCCAGTTGCTTAGTGTTAAACTGAAAGTTCCTTTTTTCATGATTGTCATGTAAATTAATGTTATCATGTTTATGTAAATTGACCATAGATTTAGATTTGCTATTATTACATTAATAATAACTTATATTAATACAGCAGGCTGTTTTCTCCCCCACACTACAAATAAAGCATAATCAGTTCTTTACCGTAACTGGAGGTTGTACATGGAGTGTAAGGTCAAGAAATTGTGAAAGGAGGGCATAGTGTTTAGTAAAACAGTTAACAAGTAAATATTAAATTCAGTTAAAGCGATTAAAATGGAGCAATAATAAGTAAACCCGGCGAATATTAAAGCATCCCGTGGTCACATCCATAGATTATAAATTAAAATTGTTTATCCAAATTTTGGTACAATATAGTTTCCTTTAATTGAAGATAAACTAAAGGGATATATTTTATTTACTCTCTCAAATATGAGACGTCATCATGACTATAGTACTCTTTGAACTGAAATTTGAATGAACACACCATGCAAGTCCAACTGTAAAATATAAGTGACTGGCAAAAGTTTGTCTAAAAACAGCAAATTATACTCTTGGCCAACAGCCTTGAAGCCCCAAAAAGTCCCTGGTAGGTAAAAAGTTTTATTTCCAAAAGAGGGGCTTTTTTAACCACATCCCTTCTTCAGCATCTACTGTCTATTGATGCACAATTTCGTATCAGTAATGATTTTGAAAGACCTGTTCTTTCTGTATTCTCCCCAAATAAAATCTTATGGTGATGCTAGAAACAAGGAGAAGAGAAACCACTTGTGTATGAGGAAAAAGAACTGCTAAGAGAAACAAAGAAAAGTGCTGAGTAAAACTAATATCTTAGGAGAAAATATTAAACCGCTTGTATTAGTATTAAAAACAACCACAGTTTTGTTGGTCATGCTCTCAAGTCAATGGGATATGAGCAAAGAGACAAATTTTCACATTGCTTTACTGAGTATAATAGGAAGATAGGGATACAAAAGATACAAATTGTGAGGTCAGAAATACACAAAGCGCTCTAAAATCTGCCCAAACACTCCTGAGGGAGTTGTAATTTGAAATTTTGTTTTTCCCTGTGGAAATCAAACTCCTTAAGAATTAAGTTAAACTACAGGGGCCAAAAACAGATTTTATAATACCTTGACCTAGCCTGTAACATTCTTCATTTACCTTCTCTTTGACCTGCCTCTCCCACTTCAACATCGGCCCCTAGGAAATGGCATCACAAGGTATTTATAATTTTCCAGGTCTTGTATATGGGAAGTGGACACTGATTTTTTCTTGGCAATGGCTAAGTATCATATGCTGTAGACCATCCAACTAAGAGGACTAAGTATTTTTTTTCCTTTAATAAATCTAGATAATAACTTTGGTTTGGGTTAAAAATATCACTGTTACTTAACTTCATAGATAATAATAAAGCAATACTGATGGATCTCTATGTTTTGGGTGAACTCCCAAGGTAAAACTGGAAATGAATTCAGAATTTTTATTTAGAATAATTCAAACTAACAGAATAATACTTTCAAAACAAGAATTAATTTGGATTTTTTTCACATGCTGCCTAACAGTATTTTAAAAAGCAATATAAAGTTGTATTTTATGCTAACAAAAATAGTTTTCTTGTCTCAGATCAACTAAGTCGTATCTATCTCTCTTTCTTGACTATTACATTGTCTTAATCTGTATATTTTTAGGTAACAAAAATGTAAACTTGTTAAAGCCAATCCTTTTAGATGGAATTTTTAACTACTTTACTGATACTTTAAATCAGTGAGTGAGAACTGCAGAGAAGTCTTTCTGGCTGATAAGAAAGTCAGCCAAGAAACTTTTGATACGTATCCTCAAAAACAAATACTTGCAAAACAATGGTACTGGTACAGAATAATTCAACATTGTATAAACTTTTCCTCTCCTCAGTTCTATTTTATAATACGCTAAATTTTTCTTTTCCAGTACTAAATGAATTATAAAAAAGTCATGTAAGTGAAGTTCTATGATTATATAATCACGAAACGTGGCATGTAAAGTCTGTGTCTTATCTGCAATGTGAGTACTGAGTTCAAACGTTCAAAGTCACAGCCCAAGGTCGTGCTAGGTGGAGTCCTTTCAGAGCCTGGAAGCCAGCGCTCCTTCTTTAAGTCACTGCTCAGTGATTTATCCGCAGCAGTACGCTGCCACCAAGTTTCCATGTATTTAGCTGATATAAATTAAGCATTCCAGAAGTGACAATGCTTGACAACCAAACGCATTAAATAGTAAACAACTAACAATCAAAATAAGGAAACAGCTGTTAGTTTCTTTTTTATAAAATTATACCTAATTTACAATAAATGCCAATTAAAATTATTAACCAATATACATAAATCTCCTTTGCCTTATTGTCACATAGCTACGTAGATTGTAAAATTCTCTTAAATTTTCAAAGAGATTCCTAAAATGCTTTCCTTTCCTCGCCTCTCTATCCTTCCCTTTCTTTCTCTTCTTTGTCTCAGTCACAAATCCTTGAGCATACTGGCACTTTGTACTCAATAAAAAAGCAGCTATGTTATCAACATGAAAACAAAGGGTTCTAATAGGATAGTGAAAAATCCAAAACAAGGCTTAGCTCAGAGACTGGATGGGAAAGATGCTATACTTTATCATCAAGTTGAGCTGAAAAAGAGAGTGCCTACCTTTTATTTCTATTAAGTCTAATGATTACAAAAATTCACCTGAACTTGATCTTCAATTATCAATAATAACCACTAAGATTAGCATGTTAAAAGCTTTAATTACACAGCTATGACAAAATGTAATTTAAAAAGCAGGGACTTTTGATTTTGGCTATTGAGAGGAAGGGACTAAGCACTGGATGAATAACTGTGAAAAGAAACCTAGAAATGTCACCACTGCTAATGTCTTCTAATGACTTGCTGTATACTTCCCTTAAATCAAGAGTACAACCTCATCCTGTTACTTCTTTGTTACCTTTTGCCTTCATCTTTGAAACTGCTTCAATTTAAGTGATAAGAGGTTTATTATTTCAAGAGGTGGTTTGCGATGGTCTGATGTACCAACCCACATTTCATTTACTGCTGTGTATCAGTTCTTCAGGATTTCTATTAAGTATGTTGGAAAAGTTAGTAAAGCTTTATTGGCCAATGTTTCTCAGTCATTTAACCGAATGATTCACTATTCTTTGTACAACTATCAAAAGAATATATTATTTTTGTGAATTATAGATCGAGGGTCTATTTTTTATATTTAAAATTCCATTATTTCTTTGAAGTATTCTTTCTTTTTTCACATCAACATTATTAAAAATTTACGATGAGTAGATTAATTTTTCCTTTATTCAGCTAACAAACATTAACTGAGTATCTGCCATGTACTCTTTCTTATGTCTTGAGCTGGGAATATAACCTGAGTAAGAAAGACACAGTTCGCCCCTAGAGGGCTGAGTGTCCAGGAGAAAGATGTGTGCCCAGACAATGCAATAACAATGCAATGAGATAAGTGATGTGGGAGCAGGCTTCCATGGGAGAAAAAAGAAGAGATGTGTAATTCCTCCTGAATGGCTGTCCTGAATTCTGAGGGATGCCAAGGAGGGCTCAGGGGCAAGAAGAAGCTGAGGGACAGGAGCACTAGGAATGCATATGTAAAGGCAAGTGGCCTCAACACTGTTTGCAAAGGGGCAGCACAATGAAGAGGTTAAGAGCATGGATCCTGGAGCCAGACTGCCTGGGTTCCATGTTGGGCAATTACTTAACCTCTCTCTGTCTCAGTCTTCCCATCTATAGAAAGGGCATAATATGCATATCTACTTTAAAGAACCATTATGAGAATAAATGAGTTACTTTTTGTAAAGCACATAGTAAGGGCAATTTAAATGTTTGCTATTATTAGAGTGCAGGGTTCTTGCTGGCAGCGGTAGGAAAGAAGGTTTAAGAGTAGAGAGGAAGGCTGGGCCAGAGATAAGAGGCTCCTGGTTAATTCTGAGAGAGATGGGAAGCCATGTCTGGACTTTAGGCACATGAAGGATGACCTACAATTAGTGTAGGCCTTTGAGAAAGGCTAATCAGTCATGGGGAGACTGGAGGGGGATGCAATGTGAAGCAGGGAGACAAATTAGGGGGCTCTGGAAACAGTCCTGGAGTGTTGCTAGGAGCCTGAACCAGGACAATGGGATGGGAATGGAGAGAAAGGAGTAGATTTAAGAAGTACCTTGGAGGCAGAGTTGGTAAGACTTGATGATGCATTGGATGATGGGATGAGGGAGAGCTATAGTTCAGGGACTGGATGGGAAAGTTGCTCTACTTTATCACTGAGCTGAACTGAAAAAGAGAATCCTTATCTCTTTGGTCTCTTGGTATTTAAAAGTACACACTAATTGTTAAATTTACTTCCTTTCTGCATGGTTGTACCCGCCCCCCTCCCCCACCTTTTTTCTTTTTACCAGTTGAGAGGATCTGATTTTGAAAAAAATACAAAGATCGAAAAGTATTTAATTGTATGCACTTGGCCTCAGACTTTCTAACTTTATCAGAGACCTTGAATTTCAATGACAATATTCGAAATTTGGAAGATATTTTTTGGCCATTTTGCCTTAGTTTTCTTTTCTGAAAATGCAGAGACATTCTGGCTGGCCTCGCTTCCCCTGGTGTTATGTGATTCTCTGACCTCAGCATAGATATATTCAGCTTTGACACATGATACTGGCGGGTTTGAGAAAGAAGAGGAAGACGGCTGAGCCTGCAGCAGAACCTGAGAGCCAAGCTTGCCTCTACTAAGTGGCATCTGCAACAGGTGTTCTCTGGAGCCAGAGTTAGAAAGGGCTTCCTCCTCTATTTTTAAAAAAGTAAGGAACTAACTCTCTCACAAATATATAGACACTGGAAAAGTTAAATGCTCATGGCTACGAGATACATTCCTCTGGATATAATGTTTATTATCATCAAGGTGGAGCAACTGAGTGTCTTTCTTTTCGTTTCCTTCTATTTTTGAAGTAGGTTTTTTTTTTTTTTTAAAGATTTTATTTATTTATTTGACAGAGAGAGAGAGATCACAAGTAGGCAGAGAGGCAGACAGAGAGAGAGGGGGAAGCAGGCTTCCCGTCGAGCTGAGAGCCCGATGCGGGGCTCGATCCCTGGACCCCTGAGATCATGACCCGAGCCGAAGGAAGGGGCTCAACCCAATGAGCCACCCAGGTGCCCCTGAAGTAGAAGGTTCTTATGTCTGTGGTAGAGGTCTTGATGCAGGAAGATAAATTTGCTAAGCTTGTAAGATTTTTTTAGTTCAATGACACTATAGCCGGATATGTGGCTAACTTTTACACTTAAAAGACTGTCTTCTCTGTCCCTGGAGGACCATTAAACTTAGCGGGCTGTCAGAGAATTGACAATGACAGCATAATTGAACAACCAAACACTTCTTATTTTCAATAGAGAATCCTAAAGCATTCTAGCTATTAAGCAGAAACAAGAGTCTATTTCCATTAGGGTGAGTAACCCATCCCCCCCATATTTTTTTTTACTACATCTGATAACTTTTTTCACCACTATTGGCTGTTCCTATAAAAGCACTGAGATACTGGATAAAATATCATAACATCAAAACCATTTTTTAAAGTTATCTTTTTCTTGGTCTTTGTGACAATCCAGTTCTTAGTCCCTACCATTCTCTCTAACCATAGTTTTGGCAGAGACTTGAATCTGAGCAACACTGGTCTGGCTTTGATCTGGTTTTGTAATTTTCAGGCTGCAAGCCCCAAAGTATTTTTCGAGGGAAAAAATGAGCACTTTGTTTCAATGCCCAGAAAAATAGTATGCTGCGTTTACTCATTAATTTGACTTTACCTAATTTTTAAAAGGTTGATAAAATAGGAAGCTAGTACCATTGATAGTGTTTGTTAATTCACTGTGTAGTCCAAATACTTTTTCTTTATTACTCAATGAATTAGTGAAGAGCCAGTATCAGAAGGAGAAACACCTCCCCCAAATGGATATATTTATAAAAATGTTTTTATATGCTGATTTTATCTTCTTTCTTATAATTAGCAGACTATTATATTTGACCTTGGCAAAATATTTTAATTAGGTTGTCCATGGATATTTTAATAAGCTTGAATTTTTTTTTGACATTTCAAACATAACCTTGTGTCATTCATGCCTGTCTCCTACTATTTTAAATGTATATCATGTTCCAGCTGCAGGAATTACCATGGTTACTTGTTAAGCCAATAGTGAACTGTGGTTTGCATTAAAAACTACTGTGCTGTCTTACGTCTGCTCTGAAAATGACATCAATATCTCAATAATCACAATAACATGAATTACTATGGAACCCTGGGGAAGTGTGACTATAACATGATCGGACATAGTGGAAGAAATCCTTAAGAGTTTATATACATACATACATACATACATACATATATATATATATATTTAAAGATTTTATTTATTTATTTGACAGACAGAGAGATCACAAGTAGGCAGAGAGGCGGGTAGAGGGGGAGGGGGAAGCAGGCTCCCCGCTGAGCAGAGAGCCCGATGTGGGGCTCGATCCCAGGATCCTGAGATCATGACCTGAGCCGAAGGCAGAGGCTTAACCCACTGAGCCACCCAGGTGCCCTGAGACTTAAAATATATTTAAATGGCTTTTTGGGAGTACACCATATTCATATTCTCTAAGAGCTAATTTTAATGTCAAAATTGGCTTTATTTTATTAATATTGTTGAATGGTTATACTCTCATTCCCTCCTTTTATTTTTTTTTTTAATTTTTAAAAAATTTTAAAAGATTTTTTAAAAAATTTATTCATTTGTGAAAGAGAGAAAGCAAGTGAGCAAGAGAGTGAGCGAGAGCAAGAGCAGGAGGGAGGGTCAGCGGCAGAGGGAGAAACAGACTCGCCGGTAAGCAAAGTACCCAATGCAGGGTTCGACACAGAGCTCGATCCCAGAACCTGAGAATCATGACCTGCGCCAAAGGCAGATGCTAACCCACTGAGCCACCCAGGTGCCCCTCCCTGCCACCTTTTAACTTATTTACTATTTTCTTATTTATTTATTTATTTTTAATTAAAATTCAATTAGTTAACACATAAGATATGATTCATTTCAGAGGTATACCCCCTCCTTTTAAACATGCATTCTCCTTTAGAAATGAACAGGAGTTTGGTACTTCTTTGGGTGGAGAGAGATTCACATTTAATGTGAAATGATTCACAGAGAACTCAATTGGCAAGTCTTGCTAAAGGTACTTTTATGTCCAGATTGTATCTAGGATTAAATGGATTTGATCAGAGCCTTCAATTCTGGTTATGTGGACTAGCTGAAATTTGATTAAGAAAAGTTCTAGTTAATAGTCTTCTTCTAAGTTACTATCCATCCATTCCTGCTTCATAAAAATGCTTGAGAAGTTCCGGGGGCCATTTTTCCACACAGCTCATACATTTCCCTACTTGGTTCAAAAGACTTACTTCCTGCAAATCACCCAGCAAAGGAACCCTGAACAATGATCCATGCTGTGGCCCAGAAATCCCCACTCACCTGCACTGGTGCCTGCACCGGATGTGAGGTCTCCACCCATCAGACCACCTACGGATTAAAGAGAAAGATCAGAAGAAGGAAAGGCCACAGGTCCACAGAACAACACACTTTACCTTTAGCAACCACAGTATTCTGGCTCTCCCAAGGGTCCTAAATTTGTAAAATATTACCCAAGTTGGATGGCTGACATTTGTTTTATTATGACATGCTGAGCTCAAACATTAAGCCTACATTCAATCACTGACATTTTGCAGAATCTTTCTTTCTAAGAAAGGTTACATTTAAAAAATCCAGTGTTTAAATGGTCTCTGAATTTTCATTTTTGGATGTTTTATAGAAAGAGGAAAAAAAAGAAGGAGTAAGGTCTACTGTGTGTTGAAGTAAACTTACACCTGATGTTTAATTCTTTGTAAATATATTTTTATATAATTAATTTTGTAAAATGCTAACTGTCCAGAACTTTGGTCATTTCATGAATCTACTCACAGTGAATGACCTCACTGATGACCTCAATTTTCCTTACTGACACAACAGAGAAGTTTTCATTGGCTACAAATTTAGAAAGGTATGCTTATATTCTGCTAACTTAAATCTGGCAATGTTAAAATATGACAGCTGGGATATTTCAATAAGATACTCAGTATAATAATTACTGTTAGTTTCAAGAAATAAGATTTAGCCAAAAGAATAGAATATCAGCTAGATTTTTTTCTTTTCCCTCCTTCCCTCCCTCCCTTCCTTCCTACCTTTCATCCTTCCTTCCTCCCCTTCTTTCTTTTTCTTTAGAGAGGAAGGTAGGGGACAGAAGGAAAGGGAGAGAGAGAGTCTCAAGCAGGCCCACACCCAGTGCAGAGCCCAACGTGGGGCTCTATCTCACAACCCTGAGATTGTGACCTGAGCTGAAATCAAGAGTCAGATGCTTAACCGACTGAGCCATCCAGATGCCCCTCGGCTGGATTATTTTCTAACTGATCCTAAGTGACGGTCTATAATTATTAGTTGGTTCTGGTTTTGGAATTTGAAGAACATGTTCATTACTTTTAAAGAAATATTTGTTATTTCCAATCAAGTGATATTTTGGAAATAAAGTATGAAATTTTTCAAAATAAACAGGCATGAATTTATCAAGCAGGGAATTCAACTGCGTTTGAGTGTGATCTGAAAGGAATAACATATGGTTATTGAAAATTCTTATGAAAAATTTCAGTCATATTCAAAAGTAGAGAGAATGGCATAATGGCATCCTTTATACACATCTCTCAGACTCAAGATTTATCAAGATTTTATCATTTGGCTGATTTTGATTATATTTTCTATATGAAGTGTCTGTACTAAATAGTAATAAATGTTTAGTTTTGTTTTTTCAAGATTTTATTTATTTGACAGAGAGAGACACAGTGAGAGAGGAAACACAAGCAGGGAGATTGGGAAAGGGAGAAGCAGGCTTCCCATTGAGCAGGGAGCCTGATGCAGGGCTCAATCCCAGGACACTAGGATCATGACCTGAGCTGAAGGCAAATGCTTAATGACTGAGCCACCAAGGCACCCCACATGTTTAGTTTTAATTATAAGGAAGATATTGAAGTATTCTCAAGGAAAAATTCTTCTGTGAATAAATTGCTTTTAATACAATTATGTGTGCCTAAAACATATTAAAAATTTTCTATGGCGTGTTTTTTAAAAAAGTAAAATGTAATATACAATGCTTTGCTATATATGATTTAGAAATATAATCATTTTTGGTGCTTCTTTTGGAGATATAAGGGGATTGTTTGGTTATAGTCAGTATACATTTATTTAGTTCCAACTGCGAAGCTGGCAATCCAGGAGGACTGTCTTCCCTCCAAGATTCTTTAAATCCCGTGGGAAAATAGACACAAATTCAACATAGCACATCATATACTGTATTTTGCTTGATCTGAGTATGAACAATGGTTGAACTTTTCCTGAGCAATAATTTCTTTTCTCTGGGACACTGCGAATTGTACAACAGTGGGGATTTCTTAGAAATATCGAGACTAATTTGTGGCAGGTATATATGTTCTTATGATGTCCTCTTAATGTCATTTCTAAGTTTTGTTTTTATTTCACACTTCTTAAGTTACACTATTTTATTATATTTCTTTTCTGCTTTAAGTCCTCTGTGATATAAGTTTCTGTATAAGTAAATAAAAACTGACCACACTAAGAAATAACTAAATGGCACAAATGCTATCAGAGGACACAGGGGAAGATTTCACAGAAGGGGTGATAATCTGGCTAAGAGAAAGAGGGAAAATGGCATCTTAGGCAGGAGGAGAGCAGGAGCAAAAAAATGAAGACTTTCTTTCTCCAAGGATGTTTGACTTTTTGTTTGAGAAAGTTTGTGGTTGAAATATAGCCACATGAGAGATGGGCGGGAGTCTGAACAGAAAAATAGCAGATTATGAGAGATTTCAAAATCAGGCTGACGGGGTTGAAGACCAAAAAGGGGGTGGATCTTAAGCAACGCGCGAACATAACAAATGGAAACCTGGAAAAGTCTACCTCTTGGTGATAAAATACCCCTTGTGCCAAGAGTGGCTCCTTCCCGATTTGTTAACATTGCATGCATATGAGGACACACATACCTGTGTTACCTGCACTTGGAGGTCGATGTGTTACACCAGGAGACATACTGTTTCTCTGCAGAGAAGGGTGGGCCAGTGGCAAAAGGTTGGGGTTTCCCAGTGAGCTGACGGGGTTGCTGTATACCAAACTGTTGTGGCTGGACACTGGGATGGAGACCGGCATCTCAAAGTTGGGAGGTGGAACAGCCTGGAGGAGCAGAGAAAAACGTGGGTAAAAGGAAAGAAAAGAAACAGAAGTCCTCATGTACAGACAGCCTTTAGTTTTCCAAGAAAAATTTCAAATTCCAAGCCGCTTGGTGTCTAGAAGACCATTAAGGAGAGCTCTCAAGATGTTCAGATCATAAATTGATTTCTTTAATGTGCTTAGAACTCTTCCTTCGCAACTATTAGAAAGCGTTTCACTTTCGTTTAAAACAAAGCCCCATTTCATTAGACTCCATTGTCTCCGAATTCCATTCTATTAAGTAATAATTGTTCATTTGTGATGTCTGAATCTGGTGCCAGAAATGACTGCAAGATCAAAGGTACATGATTGTGATGACTTCACGGAGAAAGAGGAGGATTAAAATGCAAACCAGAGTCTTCAGTTTAATTGCTTATTGAAGCATATTTATGCAGAAGTTTAATGATATAAAATCATCTCCAAGCATGTGAATAGCACCTGTACTTTAATTATTATTTTTAAAAGTCTGTCTTTTGAGAGTAATGCTAAAGATAATAGACATTTTAAGATACAGAATTCAACAGAACATGTATCATTCAATAGTTCATATTTTAAAATGATAGTTCAGAATACAGGTTACACTTTAGATTTTGGGGGATACACGGACACTGACAAATGGCAAGACTTCTATCTCAAAGGAGAAAGCTGGCAGATATTTAGTGAAATGAAGTCATGTGGGTACCTCATTAGAGTAATTAGGTCCCAATTATTGATATTTGGGTATTATTTTAGCAATTTAAGCAAAATCATGCTTATTTCTCTGCTTGTACTAACCAGTCATGCTTACAACTCCCTCCTTTTAAAAAAATGTTTTAACATTATAAATGAAAATACTGCTTGCACGTATTGCCAGAGGACTCATGGTGTCAGAGCATACAGCATTCTTACTATAAAACTGATACATATATGTGTGTGTGTATGTACATATCTAACAGATCTGTTAGAGACAGGGTTTATATAGAACATTCCCTCAGGATTTCAGATAAGCCAGTGTGTAAGTTTAAATGCCTATGTGCATGTGACTCAAAGGTTTTCATTTTTATTTTTATCTTTTTATTTTTTTTCCAGTGATCTTAACATCAACTCTCCTTTCCTGGTTGATTGGCTAGCCTGTAGCCTATGTCATGCTCTGTAAAAGCTCTTTATCCTGGTGGTGATTTCAATATTACTCTCTATTTAGGCTTATGTTCTCTTACTCTTTATTTTTCCTATTTTCTTTTCTTCCATGATCTGGACATATTGATACGTACAGAAGCAAATGTTTCATAACTCTTTTACAAATGTCTTTGATTCCTCACTGTTTTACAGCAAAATAAAAATGCTAAAGTGCTTTATTAATACAGTCAGTCTTTATTAAGACTTTATTTTAAGCAGAGTAACAAACAATAACTTTGGATCAACATCATGATACAATGAAACGTAAGTGTTGGATAAGATGTCAAAAAATGAATTTCCAGAGGCTCAAATTTTCAGAGCCTTTTAAACAACAAAAAGTATTAGTGTATGTTGTAAAACAAATGTCTGTAGATTGAATGAAATATTGCATTGTAGTAAAAGGCCAAATAAGAATTACTTAGAATACCTAAGAAAACAAAGGTAAACAACTGTGGGAGGTTCTATTTGCCCCTCCAGATCCACTCTCCAACCTCTTCATTGCTTTGGGCCTGGCAGGCTGAGTCTCCAGGCTGTGTCCACCTGGCTCCCCCTGCCCTTTGGCTTTAGCTGGGCCAGGGGAGGCACCAGCAGAAGTACAGAGAGTAGGAGAGAAGTCAGGGTATTTGGCTACTATAGCATCCTTCCTGGGGAGCCACAGGTTGGCAGAGGCTGCATTCCGCTCATGAAGGTCACGCCTCTTTTGGTGTCATGTCTTCTATATTCTCAGATCTTGCTGTGCCGCTGGTGTCTTTTGTGTCCTCTTGCTCCCTTAGGCCTGGTTAAAAGTTGGTAACAGCTTCCAGGTTGCAAGCTGTAATATACTTCACCATTCCTCTGGGTTTCACTGAACTCTACCTATCTACCAACAGTCCTTCTACTAAACTCCCTTCAATGACCATGTTTCTCCCCAAAGCCATTATAGTGACTCTCTAGATCTAGAATAGTGGTACTCTACAGGGGTGAACTCCCTCCCTAGGGAACACTTTGGAAATCTGTGGAACAGTTTTGGGGTGTCACAATAATTGGGGGTGTGGCTGGTATTTTCTGGGTAGGTAGGCAGGTGTTCTTTATACCCTGTCATATGTGGGACAATTCAACACAACAAAGAATCATCTCTTATCCTATTCAACTTTGAAAAGCCCCCACTGGACAATTCATCTGTGTGAAAAAACCCATTTATAATGATGTGAGTCAGAACTAACTTTGTTCTACAAACACAAGGTATTTTCATACATTGAAACATGGATTTTATTATAAACTGACATTTCCAGAAGTGCGATTACTATATGCATTGAGGGAATATTCTACTTTCCTATGTAAGGAACTTCATTAAAAATTATTCACCATCTTGGAAAATCATATCACCAATGGCAATTCTGCTTTTGTAATTTGGGTTGTAAATATAGAATACTGTTTTCTTTCAACTCATTCCATTAAAAAGTGTTCCTCCAACCATTCACTGAAAATCCTCTTGTCATGGTCATTATTAACCTTCAGGCTGAGAAATCCAATGGGAACTCCTCAATCCTCAACTTGGACACAGCAGTCACTCCTTCTTGATAAACTTTCTTCCCTTTCAAAACTCTGGACTCTCCCTCCTACCTCGATGGCTGCTCCTTTTCAGCTTTTGTTGCCGGTTCTCATTTCTCCCTGATCTTTGAGTTTAAGAGTAGCATGGTTCTTTATCTGTGGCTCAGATCTCTCTCCTTATTCAGCCTTGCACATCCAACAGCAATCTCAATATTTCTACTTGAATGTCTAATAGACATCTCCAAATCAACTCCAATCTAGCTCCACTCACACCTTTCTTCATCTCCAACTGATGACAATGCTTTCAATAGCACAGAAAAAATCCTTGGGAGTTCCCCTTGAAGAATCTTCACTGTCTCCCACACATTCGGTCTACCCAGAAATCCTATTGGCTTAACTTCCATATAGATCCACTCTCCAAACACCTCTCATTCTGATGGCTACCACTCTGGTTCCAGCACCATCACCTCTTGCCTTGATAACTGCAGTCACCTCCCACGAGTTGCCGGCTTCTATCCTTGCCCTCCTTCTTTTTATTTTTGATCTAGCAATCAAATTGATCCTTTAAAAGCACAGATCAGATGATGACACCCCTTTATTCCAAACCCTGTGAGAAGCTCCGATCTTACTCAGAGAAAAGCCCAACTTCTTCCAACGTTCCATAAGGCCCCATAAATCCCAGCTTTCGCCAGGCTTCATAATCTGATTTCCTATTGTCCTCTTCCTCACTCACTCATTCTTGCCTCATTTCCACAGCTAACTCCAGCACTTCCTTCAATTTTCTGCTCAAAATCTGGCCTTCTCAAGGAAGCCCACCCTATCTACCTTATTTAATTGTGCAGTTTGTCCTACCCCCATCCCTCTCCTGATCTCTTTCTCTTGCTTTTCTTTCCTTTGTAACATCACTTATGATGTTGGCCAAATAACGTTCCCTTTCATCAAGCAGCTAGAGATCTTTTGTTGTCAGGAAACACAGCACTTTGTCTCATTTTTATCATATGAACTGAATATTTTTCATCAAAGAAGTTGTTTTAGGAAGACACTGCACTAATATGAAAATATAAGCTTATAATTTACTGTATATTATTTACTGAGCAGGCGCCACACTATATAATTCACACACATTATGTGATCCAACCCTTTCAACATCCCTTCACTATGGATATAATCCTTTCCTTTTTAAATCTGTGAGATTAAGTGCCCCAAGGTCATCTAACTAGTAAGTGACTGAGCCTGTTGCTTTTTCCATTAAATCACTGTGTAACACAGTATAAGTTTTTGGACAGAAATAAAATACTGCAGTCAGAAATCATACTGTGAAGTGAGTATAGGCTTCATGTTAGCAGCTTATTATTGTGAACCATGAAAATAATGAACTAAAAGGGTTCTCATGACATGTAGCTGAGGACCCATGTTAGAGGGAGCTCTGTGCTCATAACTGCCAGGGTGTGACTGAAGTCTCGGGAAAAAATAAGCCTTCAAGACCCCTTTCTTCCGTATTTACTCAGGTTTGGTATTTTAAAGCTATCTTTTAGCTACAAGTGTTTTTATCTGTACTCAGTATTACTACTTATAAATGTTTAACTATGATTGACTACTTAAGGATCTGCTATAAAACTATTTCTCCCCTGAATATTCTACAGAGTGTTGATTGTGTCTCAGTAGACAGCAAAGCCCATTTCCTCCGACTGCACGCACATCCCAAGTAAGAAAAATTATCAATAATTATTTCATAAAATCTGGACCACCCTAATAACTGGTTCAGTGAAAATCTCTCTACTTCTCTCTTCCTCTGACCATCATCCCAAAGAATTATTCAGCATTTCCAGCATTCTGGGCTGTAAACAATTTGGTAAGTATGAAATTCTCTTGTGATTGGTTAAATAGCAGTTAGCTATAACTCTGATACCAAAGCATATTAAAAAAATCACATTTATAAAATATGCTAACATCTTTTGCATTCTATCTTTTGTTTTGTTTCTTTATCTGTATTAGGAACTGGCTAAATAATTTTTTTTAAGATTTTTTTTTTAAAGATTTTATTTATTTATTTGACAGAGATCACAAGTAGGCAGAGAGGCAGGCAGAGAGAGGGGAAGGGAAGCAGGCTCCCTGCCAAGCAGAGAGCTGGAGGCGGGGCTCGATCCCAGGACCCTGAGATCATGACCTGAGCTGAAGGCAGAGGCTTTAACCCACTGAGCCACCCAGGCGCCCCTGGCTAAATAATTTTAAAGTCGAATTATAAGCTTAAAAATGACCACACTGGGGCACCTGGGTGGCTCAGTGGGTTAGGCCTCTGCCTTCGGCTCAGGTCATGATCCCGGGGTCCTGGGATCGAGCCCCGCATCGGGCTCTCTGCTCAGCAGGGAGCCTGCTTCTCCCTTCCTATCTGCCTGCCTCTCTGCCTACTTGTGATTTCTCTGTCAAATAAAAAATTAAATAAAAAAAAAAATGACCACACTGAGGAGATAGCTCAGAGACTCAGAAAGAACAACAGCTTTTATATCAGAAATCTCAGTTGCAATCCTGTTGTGCAATAAATTGCCATTTAAACAGGCGAGTCATTTAATGTCCCTTGACCTGATCTGAGACATGAGCTGTTTGCAAACATAAGAGATTAACCAGCTCTAAACATTTTAGGGAATGCAAAGGCTACAAAAATGCATAAATGTTTAGAGGAATTTAGCACTGTTTGTTTTCTTCTTGATTTTTCAAAATTAGGGAACTTAAAAGCGTATTTTAAAAAAACTTTTGTCTAAAAATTGGAAGCCAGAGAGTAGTTAAGAGCTCCCAACTTGCATATATCTCAGGGCCAGGCTCCAAATTTTAGAACACTCAAGACGGGTAGGAAGAGGGAATTTGGGGTGACTGAATAAAATGCTGTAGGCAGGACTACTATGTAATTTTCAGGGCCCAGGCTAAAATGAAAATGTGTGGCCCCTGTTAAAAAATTATGAAGAGGGGCGCTTGGGTGGCTCAGTCGTTAAGCGTCTGCCTTCGGCTCAGGTCATGATCCCAGGGTCCTGGGATCGAGCCCCCGCATCGGGCTCCCTGCCTCGCAGGAGGCCTGCTTCTCCCTCTCCCACTACCCCTGCTTGTGTTCCTGCTCTAACTATCTCCCTCTCTGTCAAATAAATGAAGAAAACCTTAAAAAAATTATGAAGAATTTCAAGATGGCGATGGCCAAGCCTACAAGAGCAGGGCCCTGTTTAACTGCACAGGTCACATGCCCACAATGCCAGCCCTGCTTTACGATACACAGGCAAGAGAGCTAAAAAGCTTTTAGTGTCTATCCTTGAACAAACTGATCATGGTTACTGAAGTGAGTCATCGTGGTCAGAAAGGTATCTGAACTCTTACCCAAAACCCACTATTTTCCCAAACTTACCACAAGGAAAAGTCCAATAAAAAGTTAAATAAAATATTTTTAATAAAATATTTTTAGTTAATAGGCCCTCTTTCATTTAATGTGAATGACTGAACTGAATCCCCTTTTTGGGCCACTCATGATACTCCCTTTCAATCAACCATCACCAGGCTGCTGAGAACCGACCGAGAAAAGAAATCACACAACTCCAACTGCTGATACCTGAATTTCCTCAAGGTTATCTGACACCCCTGGCCTGTACTCGCTCTTTCCTTTCTCATCCCCAATTTCTCACAATGTCTACACCTTCATCATTCTTGGTCCTCTCTCCAGCACCTACTCCCTCACCTCAATACCTATAGAAGCTAAGTTCAATATGAAACACAGAAATCACTAGGTGGTCACATAAGTAACTTCACTCTACCCATCTACCGCCTTAACTAGGTCATGGGTCTACCTACACCTCTGTCCTGTTCTGGCCCCCACCTCCTTCCCTTCCTCAAGTAGCTCACCATTGTGGCCCCATTTCACCAGTGCCTTTGATCTTTTCTTTCCTGCAAGCATTCCTCCTCAGTAGATAAATAATCTCCAGAGCTTTTCCTTTTAACTCTTTCCTTGATTCTAGTTACAGCAGTATTTCTCTCTCCTCACAGGCTGTTATTTGAAGAAAACACATACTATTTCCACTTCCTCCCTTCCCGTTCACTTTCAACCGGTCTTGCAACCACGCCTCCTTCCCTCAGCCCATTTCCTAATTCCTGGTTCCTCAAATGGAACTGTTTTTTTCTTGCTGTGAGGCCCAGCATGAACCGTGGCAAACCCCACATGAGGAAATGCTGGTCAACAAGATTCCAAATCATCCATGAATTATTTCATGTAATTGAGGAATATGGGCATAAATTAAATCGTAACAGGTGATTGCAATATTAAATTTTCTATTTTAAAAGGGAAACTCTTCAAACTGGGTCTTTGAATTAGAAAAACAGTCTTGTAATGTTTTTAAAGAGGTGGAGACACTCTCTACATACAAAGGGCAGAGTGTCCTTGCCCTGCTGCAAATGTTTTAGCAGCTGTGGAAACTTTCAACAAAATTTACTTCCAGCAACTGAAAGCGATGTGCGAAAACTGGGCTTTTCATTGTGGAGCCTGAAGCACTTACTACAGAGACGAAGACTCAGAGGCACAGCTAGGAGCTGTGTAGTCCTTCTCACAGCCCGCCCTATAAACTCTCATGTGGTTTTTCATCCACCGCCACACACCACTGCACCTCTTAAGAAATCATGTATCCTGATTTTGTACTCTTTGCAGGACAGGATGAAATACTGTAAGGGAGTCCAGGTTATGCATCACACCTCCTTCTCCTAAAGCATGGGAAAAAGATCCACTGTGCAAATACGGGCATTCTCCCAGAGCCTCCAGGGGTTAAAGCTTCCCACGCACTTTAGGATCACGGCCATGGAGCGTGATCTGCAGTATAGTATATACTGCCCTTCCTTAACTGGACAGGGGATTCCTTCCGTTTGAGACACCTACAGTCTCATCTTCACAAACATTTATGCCCAGCAGCTCTAAACCAGTATATTCTATAGTAAGTGAAACTCAGCCCGTAAGAATTAAAAATTGGCCCAAAGGAGAGGTTTCTTTGGGCAAGGGGTTCCTTCTTCTGGGCAAGATAAAATCTCAATGGGCATTTTATCATTTAAGAATTCCGTATGCATAGCAATGTATGCATTGCTATGTCTGATAGGAAATGTTTTATTTTTGATCAAGTGCCCACTGTGGATGTGTTGTAGGTAGTACTTGGTTTTACGAAACCTTTAAGAATTTGAGCCACTTAGCTAAGTGGCTCATACACGAATACTGGGTATTAGTAATTCTGATTCCACAAAAGCTCTATTGCTGACATTATTTCATTTAACAAAAGAAGCAGACATATTTATGAGGATAGAAAGTTTAATATTCATATATTTTATTAATGAGTTTTATTTTTTTATATAAGTGAGTTTAAAAGTGTTCGATTTAATTCAACACAGGTTCGTTGTGCACTTCCTACGTGTAGGGCATTAATTTATCCTGTGAGTGCAAATGTGGACGCGGCCTAGAGCTCTCGTCCCCAAATATCTGCGCTTGTAACTGCTGAGGCATATTTTCACTGCAGAGTTGAGGGTGTTTTGCTAACTTAAGAAAAATGTTCTTTTTTGAGAAAGGAATTAATTACCTCCTAAAGAGCTGGTACACAATAAGGGTTTCAGACTCTAACATTAGTTATTCAGAAAGCACGTGAACCTTTGAGTTGCATCACTCGATGTCACAAAATTGACATCACTTGACTGATGACAGAGTATAAAAAAAGGTATGTACTTTTCCCCTCTCTATGTGGGCAAACAAAATAATACATGCGGAGTTATTTCTCTTAAATATCTGGCAAGGCATATGATTGATTGTTAGACATCCTTTGACTTGGTTAAGACAAAAACTTAGCCAAATGTTAAAGCATGGGAAACGTTGGTGTAGGCAAAGCGAATCTTCTGATAAAGCTTTCAAATCACCCCAGCACACAGACAACGTTGAAATCTTACCATTAGGTTTTCATGCAGTCTCTTTCCCTGCAGCGAGCATTAGCTTTAACCCTTCAGTGCTGCTGTTGGATGTCATGTGTAGGGAGAGGGGCGGAAGCTTTATTCAGAAACAAGCTTCCCTTTGGATGACGATCGTGGGAGAACCGCGGTTCTACTCATGTACCCGGACTCAGGACGGATATGTGCATATACCACAGTAAATCCTCCGGCTCGTTCAGGAGAGTCAAGCCTTTTACCAGTGCATGTGATTCGTGTGAACCATGTGTTTAAAGACGGTGTAAATTCAGGGTGTGTCTCTTCTGCCTGTATACCTTCTGCCTCTGAATGAACTTCTTGATGGCAACTCTTAGATTACCTAAGTTCAGCACCCCTTAGGGTTTGCTTTCTAAACGCACTGCCCGTGGGATGAGATGGCTATTTTATTGGTTTGACTTTCTAAGGCTTCGTAGAGAAAGTCATCACTGAAAGGGTTAAGGGATGTTACTGCAGCAGGTTATCAGCGGACCAGCCATCTACCTTCGGTACTTACAGGAATTTTATGACTCTTGATCATATTATCAAATTCTTCATTAATTTTTTTGTATTTTTCTTCAGTGCGTGGGGTGAGTGCATAAGAGGAGTCGGGATCGGGGCTTTCACAGCCTTTGTTTTCTTTCTTGTTCAAGGCCTGCCAGGTTCAGAGAAATATCAAGAGTAAAACAAATGAAGGGTGTTCCGAGTACTTACACACAATCTTTGCCTGCTGATCATTAGATCAATATCTTCGTTAATTTTCCTGTACTTGTCCTCAGACTCAGGGCTGTGACCTACTGAATCGTCTGCATCGGGATCTGGGCTGTCACAGCCATTAAGGCCCTTCTTTCTCAACGTCTGAAATACATAATTTGGAAAGTTCAAACCTAGACAGAGGCTGTAAGAGACATTCAGGGGTGTTAGAGAAGTTCAAGCTGTCCAGTATTTCAGGTTGTTATTACATACGCTTTTTTTACATTAGGGTAAAGGAACCACAGAGAAAACCCCCGGGAGTGATTTCAATAGCGTACCCATTACTAGTTACAAAAAAATAAAAGGGCAATATTCCCTTTACAACGAAATTCAGTCAATGAACAAAGACGGTACGAGGGCTGAAATTTCATGGTACAAAAGTCATATGTGCTTCAAGTATCTAAAGACAGACACTTACAGAAGAATACAAGTAAGGTGGCAAATTGCAACACCATCTTCCCACAGGAAAGTTAGAAGTCAGGGCGTTACACAATGATTTCGGAATTTGCGATTGTGACAAAAGCAGAAATGGAAACGGATCTCTAGTTTGAGTTTAACATAATGGTCGGTGCTGCTGGTGTGCTGGCACCCCTTTGGATGTGCGCGTGACAGCAAAAGGCTGTAAGAGAACCCAGGTGATATTCTTGCAAAGCACCCATTAAGAACGTCCAGACACCGTGATCATAATGAGAATCGCCTTTGTCCAGTCTGGTTAGAAGTCTGTACCTGGGAAAATCTGTATCGAGATTGATAATACTGAGAAGCTATCTGCCTAAACACAGGCTGAAATAAAAGTCAAAATGGCTGAGCTTCACTTTCCGTAAGCTGAGCAAGGAAGCCAGAGAACACTGAAAATAGGCAACCAAGTCAATTAACTACCAAAGTAGCAAAAGTTCCTTCTGGTTCCAGTTGAGTAGGATCACCCTGAGACTGCTGACACATGAAAGTGAAAAGTCAGTGCCTTTTCCTGAACCTCCTGTCTCCTGAACGTAGGACTGGTCTAGTCTCAGCTGTCACAGAAGGATAAACACGAGTGTAACAATGTAACAGAAAAAGTATGAGTCAGGAGTCCTGAGTTTTACTTTCCCTCTTTTTTTTTCTTTTTCTCCCCTTTGACTGATGGTTGTCAAGTTAATTGTACACCATCTAATTTACAGAGATAATGTTATCTTTTAGAGGTCATAAAACTTCTGATTAATCACACGGCTTGCCATGTCAATTATTAATAGACTAGCAACATTTCTGATTTTTCTTGGTACTACCAACATCGTTTATAAAGGGCTGGGTACCTATGTGTCTCTCATTAATGGAAAGCTCAGCAGAGCTCATCTTTATTAAAGACAGAATTCACGTACAAATAAAGCAAAAGCTGAGATAACACTCCATCTTTAATTCATGCAATTGGGGAAAATAAATAAAACAACATGAGTTAAAAAGGGGGTGTCAGTCTTAACAATTTAAACTCCTTGGCTCTTATCAACGTGTAACAAATGTAACATTTAAAATTAGTTTCTGAGGCATGGAAGATTTTCACTTAAAATCAAACTAAGAGAGCTACCATTTCTAATACATCTATGATACACGGCAGCTCTGTAAATATTTATTAATGTTATAGTGGTATAATATAACAAATAAACATATGGTTACAGCTTATTATGTGGTATAATGTTTGAATATTAAAAATGAATATTTTGACACAAGAGGATAATATATACATTTACAATCTTAGGGAATTTATAATTGGTGGGGCCACCTGTCCCCCTACCATGGATCTATGCCATCGTTTTTACCCAGAATAAGTAACTGGGGGGGGGGGTCTTAAAATAATACTACAAAGAATGTTACAATACTTTAAAATAATAATTTTATTCACTAACTTAATTTTCTGTTTTAGGCTGTTTTGTTAGCATTATCTCAACCGCAAGAGTATTCTTCTGGGTGATAACTGTTGTATTATGATGTGTTTCTGCTTTGATCTCCACATATCCTTGAGAATAATTTCTGAGTGTCTTGCATATTTTTCATAAAAATTCACTTATGTACAGAAAGATGTCAGATCAAGAAATTATTATCTGACGATTTTCAAAATTTACCTGCCTGTATTTCTACAAGGCATGATAGGAATATTCTTACATAAACCCTTAATTTAAAGTCTTATCTTATATAACATTAATTTGTAGTCTAATCTAGACAGTAGATTTTTCAATGTGCACCCAAATCTTTTAGCCAATAAATCATATTGTAAAAATTATAGTTGTTTTGATGTGCAGATTTTTGACAACAGAACGCAAGGGCTAGGAGAGGCCTATCAACTGTCATTACAATCCATCTGGCACGTACATGTGTGCTAAATATTCTTATGAAGCTTTCGAGGGTAGATACTGTGTTTGGTTTATAAAAATTCAAACATCAATTACAGTTTATTGAAAGATCTCCACAAATGTTAACTCATTATTTCTCACAAGTCTTCCACGAACATTTTAGGGAAACTTTATGCCAAGTCTCAAACCAGCGTGGGCAAGCAAGAAAGTCCACACCTCTGGCCTCTTGCTGGGGGCAATATGGGCCACCTTCCCCTGCCCAGGCTTTCCCGCACTTGTAAAGGGAGGGATGAGGAATAGATCACTCTCACATACAACTACAGCAGCAGGGTGAATGCTGAAATAAATTAAGGTAGAAAAATTTAAAAATTGGGCTGTGAGAAAGCTTTAAGTGAAGCTATGAAAATATCGCTAAAATATTGATATTTCTAGAGGTCAGATTTTAGAGTGGGAATGTTTATTAGTCAATAAAGCAATTACCAGTTTTTGGATTAAAAAATCATTAAACTGAGAGCTCATTTTGTACCTAAAGAATTATATAAACTGTTAAGCAAACAAAGCAAATGGCATGAAGTCACAAAGGAAACAGCAGTGAGGGGGGCGGGAAACAGTGGCTCATTTTCTCCTTATAAATTCTTCTTGTATCTGACTACATTATCTTTCAATGAAATCACCAGTATTTAAGTAGTGAAATATCTCTCACACTGAAAGGTATAGTCTTATTTCAAGTTGAACTGTATTATTTAAAAAAAGGGGCATTTTGAGATATACGAATACAAAACCCAAGGGCAAATTAATAGTGAGTTGCAAATTCCCATAATCACATAACTAGAACATTGAAAAAATTGTTCAAAAATATTATCCTCAGCTGAAAGCTTGTAGAACACATTTTTGCCAAGAACAGATGATTATGGTAGAAATATAAGGCTCTGAAGATGGATGTGATGGCATAAACTTAAATACTATCGTGTGCATGTGGAACTCTTATCTTTATTATATTAAAAATCTACAGTTGTTTAAGGATGACAAAGGAATTACTGTTAGATCAGCCAAGTCTGTCTTTATCATAGCAATAAACAGTCAGTATAAATTAAAGGGACTGTTAGGGGACGCCTGGGTGGCTCAGTGGGTTAAAGCCTCTGCCTTCAGCTCGGATCATGATCCCAGGGTCCTTGGATCCAGCCCCGCGTCAGGCTCTCTGCTCAGCAGTGAGTCTGCTTCTCCCTCTCTCTCTGCCTGCCTCTCTGCCTACTTGTGACCTCTATCAAATAAATAAATGAAATCTTAAAAAAAAAAAAAAATAAAGGGACTGTTAGCTGGATAAATAAGCATTATTCCTTCAGGCCTTTTTCTAGAAAAAAATCAAAATCTCTGCCCCTGGCCTTTGAAAGCTTCTCTGATGTTTTACGAATGTTACTGGTCAGGGAATGCAGGCACTTAAATCATTATTTTTTTGCAGGGGCTGGAAGTCCTGGCTGCATATATTGTAAGTGTCTCTCCGTGACTGTGTTGTGAAAAGATTGATTCTGTATGTCAAGAGGAGGCAAGAGATCTACTGAAACCAGCTTCTCCTGCTCCGTATCTGAAGAAACTCTTCCCTCAGAGAACTCTGTAAATCTTGAGTGAGTGTGTATACCGAATTCAACTTTCCATGTGAGAGTGACACTTTTAGGGTAGATCAATTGACGGCACAGGCTTCTGGGATGTTTTCACAAGGCAGCGATTGTCATGCAGTGAGCTGAGCGCAGCCGTTTCTTAAAGTAATTAGATTGACAGAAGGTGACATACTCCAAACAATAAATGGGAAAGGGAGTCCAGACAGGTAATCCAAAAACCGCGTGGACTCTCCCCTCCCAGACTGTGGACATATGGACCCTGCATTACTACATTTGTTCATCAGGAAAACTTGAAATACATATAAACTGACGATGATAGGTGACAGGTGCTTCAAAAATTCTAATGAAATAGATGTAGGGAACAGATTCTATTTCGTTACTGAAAGGAATATAAATGAAAAAGAATGCCACATGGAGCTCTCATTTCTCGTCTTAGGCATTATGTTATCATCTACAAAAACCCTTCTGTATACAATGGTTAAAACTGGTTTCCCTTTCTTAATTATTTCTTGTTAGTAAAAAAAGAAATAACTAAATTATTGGCCTTTTTTCAATTAAATGAAGCTACATATTTTATGTTACTGCTATTTACATAAAATTAAGCTTCTTTTAGAGAACCACCATCACAGATTAAAGCTTCCAACCATTCAACCTCTTTCCAAGTCGGCAGTCTTAGTCCTCAAGAATATCTATTTTCAGGGTGCTTTGCGTGGCTCAGTTGGTTAAGCCTCTGCCTTTGGCTCAGGTCATGATCTCAGGGTCCTGGGTTCAAGCCCTGCATCAGACTCCCCACTCAGTGGGAAGCCTGCTTCTCCCTCTGCCTCTGCCTGCTGCTCCCCATGCTTGTGCACTCATGTTCTCTCTCTGTCAAATAAATAAAATCTTAAAAAAAAAAAAAAAGAATATTCTCATCATTTCTTTTTCTGTACCTACCCACGGTACAGCAGCAATTTCAAATCTTTTTTGCAAAAAACCCATAAACACCCATTAATTTTTCTTGAACTCCAAATAACCAACCTTTCTTGCACAGCTAGCATTACCCTTACTTCAGAGGGCTGATGTGTCAAGAACACATGGAAGAATTATCTCTATTAGTTCCATGAATGTCATGTTCGCACAAAAGCCAAGGGAAAAAAAAAGGCCTCAACTTAGAAAAGGTAGTTTCCTTTTCTTTAATACTAAATCATTTTTTGTGCTCGTCTTTCACAGCTTTATGAAAATAACCGTCTACTCCTAACAAGCTGAATAATCTTTACAAAGCAGTAAATACGCATAGGGAAAGGAGAGGCCATTGAAATGGATACAGTCTGTAAGCGAAGTTTCTGAGAGTTTTCGTAAATATCCTCCCAAGGTTGTGTGCTGCTACCCAGCTGCTGCTTTGGTCCCTCCAGGCTGGGAAGTGGCTGCCCTAGGGAACGACTTCTTTCACTTAAAATATAGTCAGCAAACAATTACAGAAAACCTATATTATACACGGATACTGTTTGGTGCAGTCAGGTTTTAGAAAATCAGGCAATGCAAAGTTAAATGAAAAACCTCTGAAATGGCCTATAAAATTGTATGCAGTTTGTGTGTGTGTGTGTGTGTGTGTGTGTGTGTGTGTGTGTGTGATTTCTAGCACAGATTACTTAGGCTGGGGGAAGATCAGGTGCCAAGAAATTTCTCCATAGGTTTTAATTACCAAAACTGTAAGGATCGTCTGCACTACCTTTCCTGTTCCATAGTTCTTTGTTCTTAATACAGAAATGAAAAGACAATTAAAATACTGCAAATTTACTACAATTGGTAGGTAGATTTTTATTTAGACAAGCAAATCATATCTAGTACAGACTATAAAAAATTAAATTTTACTCCAAATTATTCATTTGTGGTGAAATTTTAATAAAGATTGAAAATATAAACCTTAACACTGTATTTCCTCCAGGTTATTAATGCTTTTTCTAACCAGATATTAAGTCCTACCAAGGAAAGGCTGGGAAGAGCTGGAGATTCTCATTGTTTCATTTTATTCCTTTCCTCAAAAGATAATCTTAATATTGAACTTGAAATTTTTTTCACTGAACAATTTTTCATCTTTAAATAATGGAAATAAAAGACGTTAAAGATTTGAAGACTTTTAATGTATAGAACATAAAGAAACACCCACCCATGTCTTTTAGTAGGAATTATTTCATATCAACATTCAGATGGTGATTGTTCGCAAAATTATAGGTATTCTAATCCTGGACTAGACCACCAAGGATCATCCGGTCCTTCCTCATGTCTTCCAGAGGGGAGGAATAACAGTGCATACGCAACTGGCCTTCCATACCTTGTGTCTTTGCTCAAGCTGGGCTCCTGAATGAGCCCACCAGTATCTCTTTCCTGGACTTGGGACAGTCCTCCTTCAAGGCAGAGCTAATACATCATCTCCTCTTTGTAGATTTCTCTGATCACTAGGGTGGAATTAATTTCTCCCTCATTCATGTACTCGTTTATTGTATATATTTGTTTCTATTAGAGTGTTTATCGTTCATTATTACTTATGTGCCTCCCTTGCCAGCTCATGAGGCAAGTAACAAAGCACTTTCCTTCATTCACTTTTGGAATTTCAATATAGAACAGAGCCTGACACACTTGCAAAGTGCTCAACACACACTTGCCGAATGAACAGAAAACACATTTTTTACTTTATGCTGAGGTTTCAATACTGGAACAAAGCCGTCTGGCAGGTTGGAGGCAGAAATGGTAGTGGGGTCCAGACCTCTTGATATACATTTACTAAGGGCTACTTACTTTGTGTCAGGTGTTGTCTGTGGTCCTCTGGATACAAAGATGCATTCCCAGAGATAGGATTAAGAATTTCTATTTATATGTTTTTTTCCCATGAGTGAACTCCTGGAGGTGAGGGATTGTTTACTAGCCATTGTGTATGACCAGGACTTAGCACAGGGTCTGGCACATCGCAGAAGCTTAAGAAATGTCTACAGCATTAATGAGAGACTTAATGGTTGGACAAGCACAACAGGAAAGAATGCTCAGATGCTAGAGGGGGAAAGAGGAGTCTTAGTGTAGTATTTTTGTAACTGTAATTTCTTTTTCACCGTTGAATGTTATTGTTTCACATGATGTTAAAACTCAGTTATTATTTTGTTCTTTTTAGGTAACTATTACAAATCGACCATTTTTTGAATGTATCATTTTAAAGTTAGAAAACAATGCAGTATGAAACTGGTTAAAACTCAGGAGATTTATATCATTGATTACTTAAAAACTGGGGTACTAGTCTAGATAGGGACTGTCAGAAGTAATGAGGCATTCATGAAATCTTTAAGGTCAAAAAGCCATGATCACATAATCTCAGCCATGATGTGAACAGCAGGAAAGAGGGCACAGGATTCAGCACAGAAGAAGGAAAAAGGGAGTGGTATTTTAGGCCGATTTTATAAAGGTAGAAAATGAAAAACAGAAAACTTGTAGTCAAGCGCATGGGGAAACTTTTGTGGATGTGAGTCAGATATTATAAATCTGAAATAAGCATGTTTTAAAATTCTTGGTCAAAGTTCATCTTTTTTCCCCATTTTTGGATGCTGGTCTACTGCTCCACTATTCTCCTGGGCTTTGACATTGGTCTTATTCCGGGCCAACCTTAGCCTGGAGGATTCATGGAAAATCAGGGTGATTCTAAGGCCAATCAGATGATTCAGGCTGCCTCAGGATAGGTCAGTGGGTTGATGTTTTTGTTAAGAATTCTTCCACCACACCTCTTCTGGAACCTGGACAGAGCATGCATCATGAGGCTGGCCGGGAACAGGACTGAGATGGGGAAGTTTGGCATGCTTAGCCATGAAAACGCTCCCTGACATTCGGAATCCAGGAGAGATCTGAAGTAAAATACTAAGCAGGGAACATTTAATACATAATGATCGAAATGCATGCTAAAATATGCAGCTAATCCTGATAATCTCTATAAAGCAAGCTAAAAAAATAAAAGATGAGATAAAAAAATAAAAAGCTGGAATATGAATGATCAAGCTGGAAGTGGGTTTGAAGGATGAATGATGTTAGTGACTTCTTATATTAAGGAAGGAAAAGATAGGACAGAACTAATAAATTAAACAAAGGTTGAGAAAGAGAGGAGAGGAGTAAATTAACAAAGATCACGAAGCAGGATTTTTGAGTCTAAAATATAAATGTAACTTCACCTACTAACCTTTTTCAACTATAGCATTTTACTTGCAAATAGGTTACAGGGAAGGAAAAAGGCAGATTATCGGGAGCACTGATTCTTAAAGATAACACACTGAAGCATCTTTTTAAAACCACGAATGCCTTATTTTAACAAAAGAAGATGTATATGAAAAGGATAGGTTAAATCATTATTTTTGTTTCCACATGGGCTCTTATCTAGTTGTAAATGCCTTTTTACTGAAGTTGGGTCAGTGCATGGTCAGTCATGAAGCGGGAATATATTCCCACCATATTCACCGCCTGTATTTATCATCAGCTCAGCACTATCATTCTCAGTTACCACGCTTCCTCATTTCGACTGCATTCCCATGATCTCTTCTCATTTATTGTCTTGACTATAACCTATCCCCTTATCCATTCCCCTCCCATCTTTCCTTTCCTAGCAAACATCACATCACACCCTAGCTGTTCAAGCCGGAAACCCAGAAGTCACCCCTTGACTCCACCATCTCTTGACTCTCTTACTATTTTTTTTTATTTGTTCCCAACCCTTAATCTATTTGTCTTCTGATCTCACCTTCCAGCCAGTCATCCTTCCCACTTTCAGCAGGGTCTCATTACCACGCAAATCTAATTTTATCACTCTTCTCCATATAAACGCGGGTGGCTCCAGGTGGCCACAACCACTAGTTTTCTTTCCCCAGCCTTGTTCCCTCCCTTCTCCCCCAGCACTCTGGGTTTCATCAGGGGGGAAATTCCTACCATTTCCCAAGTCGGGTAGGTCCTGCACCAACGCTGTTTTGGTATGTGTCATTCATTCCTGTCTAGAAGATTGTGTTGGCCCTGCTCTCTGCTACACAAACCTTAGTCATTCCAGGTTACCTCTTACCCAATGCCAGCACTTGCTCCATGAAGCTCTTTCCATGCTCTTCTGGGCACTTAAGGATTCCCTTCTCTATCTGTGACTCTTTTTGTGTGCTTAACAACAGGTGGTATATTTTATTCTAATTTCATCTTTTCACATGTCTGCTTCACCACTAGACAGTGAGCTCTGTAAGGACTGGGTATCTCTGGTTCTCACCACAGGGCCGGATTAATACACGTGGGCTCAATAAACGTTCTTAGTTCTCATTAACCCTTTCCTGGGATCAATGAATAAGCAAACAAATTTGACAGTCATACTTTCTAACACCGAGAGACTCACTGAAATGAGTTGGGTGGTCTCCTAAGATGACAGCATTATTTATTTGTTTTAATAAGATTAAGTAAACAAATTCAATGAACACAAGTTCTGGTAAGTTAAAGCAAGCTCTAGGATCACTTTGTGGTTGTGACAACAGAATATCCCTGCATGAGTGGACTCAGAAAAGGTGATACAGATTATTTTACACAGGCTACAAATGGTTGTTTTTTTGTGTGTTTACAATTGCCCAGAGACCTGGGTGTGAGGGGCCATTCCCTTCCAGCTCCCGAGTCTTCTGGGGCCATCCCTGCTCTCACTTACCACCAGGGGGACACAAACATGTTGAAAAAATACTGCAAGGAGATGCTTTTGCGCATTCTCTTCTCTGTTTCTAGGTTTTCCTTCAGAAACAAAGGCATCACCTTTGATGTCATTTGAAGAATCTGTTAGTTGGGATCTATGGTTTATCACTAGTTTATCTGAAAAGCAGTGTACACAGAGCTCCAGTAAGGGAACAAAATAAGATGCGAGGTTCACGAATGACTGACTCATGCCATGACAATTTTGAGCATACCTGAGAATTGTACTTGAGCCACCCAAATCCTCCTCTCTGAGTCAGCCAGGGACACCCAGATGAAGGTTAAACTGCTTCCTTTTCTAAGACCTCTCTCCTACCCTGGGCCTCTTCCAGGCTACAGAGAAGGAAAGAGCCTTGGTGGCCGCCTTGACCCTAATATCCCTTCTCTCCTGGGCTGGCCTTTGGACGGATGGGGAAACACTCTCTTTGTTATTTGCTCTGGGTGATTTTGCTTATTTGATAGTGATCGGACACCAATGACGGGAGAGGGCCTCTTCTTTGCCTTCAGGCTGGTATACTCTGTGAGTACGCCCTGTGAAAACTAGCCTCTGGGCTAATTCTGAGCGTTTTGCCTGAGCCTGAGCTCAGTGGTATTGACAACTGTGTTAGCGCACCCTGCTCAATACCCATATTCCTCTGACATGGCAACCTGAAGTATCAGGGCGTCAGAGCATCGCTGGGATTGTGTGAGAACAATATGCACACCACAGCTACTGTGGCTGCATTAGACCCCACCTCCACAAGAGCAGAAACTGTCTTTTTCACCTCTGTTACCTACGGGAACTTGAATGTGCCCACCGCACCAATGATACCCAACAGATATTGCTGTTGCTAATAAAAGAATAATGGAATCCAAAGCTGCAGTGACTGTGGTTCTTATTTAAGGCAGAAACACGGTGGAAACTGAAAACACCCGGGGGCATTTGCTAGATTTGTGCTCAGAGTATACGCTGCTTCTGCCCTTACAACACACTCTCTCTAGCCCCACCTTCTCCCAGCTTCACACATAAATTTAAATTATAAAAGGAAAGAATCCTGTGGACTGGAGGGGTAAGAGAATTAATGTGTCTCTTTTTGTGCTTCTCCGGAACTTTGTAATTAACATTTATTTCATAATGTTGCTCTCTGTATTATTGCTTTTGTCTCATTTTCTAGACTATAAGATCCCTTTAGACTAGACCTATCTCTTGAAAGCTTCCCATCCTTAGCAACTAGTGCGGTATCTGACAGTAGAACATTGCAACAAACTTGTTGGCTCTTCTGGACAGCCAAGGAGAGCCTGATGACATATAATAAGGAGTCTCAGAAATCGTAAGCCCAAAGTTAGTGGGGATCCAAGCTTTCCTTTTTCTTTATCACCGAACCTTTTCTCTCTTTTTTCAACATGAATAATGTTTAGTAGGTCTGCCAATGACTAGCAACCCAGGTCTCTAGCCTTATTACTTGTCTCTTTTAATGTAAAATCCCCTGGGATCTGGTTAATGCAGTATTAAGATTTCTATTTTGTTGGCTGATACACTGGAATACTTTCTGTTTAATAAAGAGTGCCCAAGATATAATGGGTGAGATGGTCCCTGACGAGGGGTTGGGGCCAGTTAGACCAGTAGATGGAAGAACACTACGGGGCTCTATCAGACCTGGTGTCTGAACAGGAAGCCAGGCCAGCAATCCTGGCTGGAAGTCAATATCTGGGAAAGAAAGACTTCTTCTAGGTTCAGAGGGTTGTCCTAGAGGTAGAGTCTGTTGTACTGGTTGTTAGGTTCATTGGATGTGGCCAGTTGGTCAGGGAACATACGTCTATCCACACTCAGAACTGGCAATTAGAAAGTCCCTTACATCAAATCTCCAAAATGCACAGCAGGACACTTACAATGCCCTTTGCTTTCTTTTCTGCAAATAAGTTTATATTGGTGATATGTTTTATCTCTTCCCCCCACATTAAGAATTACTTTCAGGGAAGGACAGGGTCCAATCTATTTATCGTCTACAGCCTATATGTTATTACCACAAATCTTACATGTGCATTGTTAGTAAGTTGTGCATTTTATGCTCAGTTGTATTGGGTAGGTGTCCTGTGGAAGAAAGTCTGTTACAACTCTACCTTTTTTTTTTTTTTTTAAAGATTTTAGTTATTTATTTGACAGACAGAAATCACAAGCAGGCAAAGAGGCAGGAGTGGGGGGTGGGGAGCAGGCTCCCTGCTAAGCAGAGAGTCTGATGCAGGGCTCCATCCCAGGACCCTGGGATCATGACCTGAGCCGAAAGCAGAGGGTTAACCCACTGAGCCACCCAAGGGCCCCACAACTCTACATTTTAATAATCAAGGAGCATCAGGTAAATAAAAGGTGCTTAAAAATAAAAGGGCTTCAAATTCCTTAGGCAGTTGCTCAGTTTCAGTTCTCCATTTGAGACGTTTGCTGGATTTATAGAGCACATGAACACTACTCCAGTCATTGTCTGCAGTTAGACTAGCCCTTCTTGTGATCTTAACACAGCTGTGCTCTCTGTAGGGCGACTGTGTGCCTGCCTCAGTCTCCACATGACTGAGCCCCTTGGGGCAGGGGCCATGCCTTTGACCTATGCCTCTGACCAAGGAGAGCAAAGGCCTTCAGAATTTCATAAATTAATGGGAATTTGGGGTTCATTAATCAAAGGGCCACTATTTGCTTTCCTAGCAATGTAGTTATTTCCAGCCGGTACCAGAAACATAACCAGAGCACATATAGGACAAACATCAAAAATACCAGTAGCATTTTAACAGTAGGACCCTTTCCTCGACTTGTCACAGGGACTTGCCCTCAGGTTTCCTGACTTACTCGTTATTACGGATTGCTGTCAAAAACAGACTTTGCTCCAAAGAAGACATAGAGACTATAAGGATATATATAAGGACTATAGGGATAGTGAAGGAGGGCGCCTGGCTGGCTCAGTGGGTTAAAGCCTCTGCCTTCGGCTCAGGTCATGATCTCAGGGTCCTGGGATCGAGCCCCACATCGGGCTCTCTGCTCGGCAGGGAGTCTGCTTCCTCCTCTCTGTCTGCCTGCCTCTCTGCCTGCTTGTGATCTCTGTCTGTCAAATAAATAAATAAAATCTTTAAAAAAAAAAGATTCTGAAAATACCTAGTATGCAGTCCATTATAGCAAATAGGGATCTTTCTTCCTAGATGAAATACTTTGAAAGAAAATGTAATTCATAAAAAATGTTTTGGAAAGACTAGTATTATCAATATCAAATGCTGATGAATGCCTACACAGGCTAATCTCCCTCATTATTTTATACGTAGGTTTAAATTTTTCTAAATTTATGTTTCTGAATTAATTTAACCAATAATTAAAATCAAACTCATTTCAAGTTATTTTCCTTATGCTATGAGTGTTATCCATATATGAATCCATGGTCCCAAAATCTTAGAGCAACTCATTCACAAAATCGCATTTCTCATGCCTTCATAGATTATACAGATAAGTAACATTCTTAGGTTTTGCATTCAGTCACTTTGGATTTCATATTATGCTCAAAAGCTAGAGAGAGCACTAGGAACTTAAAAACAAAGTTATGGAGAGTACATGCTTAATAAAAGTAAGGACAAGAAGGAGAGAGAGAAAGGATAAAATGACGGTAGATGATGGATAGATAGACGAATGGATATGGGGAGGGAGGAAGGGAATGAGAATGAGAGAGGGAAGCTGAGGGTCTGATGAAGGACAGAGGGAAAAAATAATCCAGTGAGCACTTCAATTGATCCCCCAGCAGGTAAGCTGGCCTTTCTTCATGCCTGCGCTCAGCACTTTATGATCTAACATAAAGCTTTACCACAGGCCATCGGCAATCTTGCTCATCCTAATATCCACTCCTGGCAGCGGCTGGACACCTGTTGTCTAACTCAGTGAGGCCAAGCGGCGTCTGCCAGCCACACAGACTGCTCTGTCCTTTGGCCTGGGACAGCCTTCTCTGGGGAGTCTCTGCGGCTTTGGCCCCTCATCCCCGTGGCCTTAACTACCTGCTTTTGTAGTCATGTAGGCTTTAATAATGTCAGGCGTTATCACTGAAAAGTACTGCAACCTGATTTTTAAGTTTGGTATTTCAATTTCCATACCTTATGAATTCTCAGGGATTTTGTTAGTTCAGTGGTGAACTTAGATTTTTTCATTTGCACAATAATTTCTTCCATATTATTCATTAGGTAATTATAAAAACAACATTTCCCCTTCTATGGCATGAAAAGGAAATTAAACCAGTCTTCCCACACTATCAAAATATTAATTTTCCCCTTAACCGAATCTGTTTCTCAGCAAGTAACACCTCCCATTAATGGAGCATTTCCTATGTGCCAGGGACAGAGCCTGCAGCGTTGCATGGATCTCTTTTTAAACCCTCGTAACTACTCTTCCCCATGACTGCCACAGATGAAGAAAAGTAGGTGCAAGGTGGTACGAGCACTTGCTAAAGTCCACAAAGTTAGTCAGTTGTAGAACTGAGTTAATGAACTCATATACGAGCCTCCTGGGTTTCGTTTGTCAGTTATTCCCCTATTCTGCCTCTGCAAGTCATCCGATTATAAAGATAGTCTAAATTATGCCAGTGTTTTCTTTGAATACTCTGTTCTCAGATGAAATTGGTGAAATGTTTGACAAATCTTATTTTTCTCATAAAGGGATATATTTGTAATAGGACTCACTTTTTTTTTTTTTAAAGATTTTATTTATTTATTTGACAAAGAGAGAGCTGTGAGGGAAGAAACACAAGCAGGGGGAGCAGGGGGAGGGAGTAGGAGAGGGAGAAGCAGGCTCCCTGTGGAGCAGGGAGTCCGATGTGGGGGCTCGATTCAAGGACCCTGGGATCATTACCTGAGCCGAAGGCAGATGTTTAAGGACTGAGCCACCCCAGCGCCCCAGGATTCACTTTCTGATAAATAATTTTATCTAAAATGTTTTTTCTGTTGTGTTATTGCAATAGCCACTGAAGAGAGGGGAAGGCCCCTTCCATAATATGTACGTTGGAGTTACCTAGTTAAAATGAAGTGTAGGTTGTTGAAAACCTAAGGCAAAGAAAGACTGTTCAATTTTTCCAGCCCTACATTTTTAGGACCAGGAAGGAGGTCCTTTGCAATAGCATTTAGGCTGTATCTGCCTGGGTAAAATGAAGTGTAGGTTTGTCCCAATTATTGAAATAATACTAGCAAGAACTTTAAGGCTCTGTTAGCAAGAGGAAATGTTTGCTTTATTTATTTTGGTGCCTATATTCCTCAGATTCCCAAGCTAACCGCCTAGCTCTTCCTTTCAATTTGCTTGTATAGATAAGGGATGCCAAAGCTGGTAACATTTTTGCTGGGGTTGTGGGGGTAGGTAGGGGAAAAGAGAAGAAATACATGCTTCTATGGAGGGACTACTGTTTCTCTCTGGCCAGTACTATGGGATCATGAAGAAATCATGTATGAGCTATAAAAATTCTCCTTTTAAAAGGTGGGTACAGAAGCTCTTCCCTTTCTTTGGTTTTCAAAATGATATGGATAATACTGTGTTACTTTATAGCCCAGAAGGGAGAAAAAGTGAAGGAAATGACTGTAAAAGTTCCCAGTTTTTTTCAACAGTTACGAAGAAGACATAGCAAGATGGGATCTTCTTAAGTGAAAATTTCCCAAAGTCCCAAGGAAAAGGGAAAAACTGCAGGAGAGCTTCAAGAACCGCAAGACTTGGGTTTTTGCATCTTGTCAGAAAATCCACACTGTTAGTAAAAGCTGAGGGAAGGCCTGGCACAAACCTGACTCAGCAGAGAAATGCCACCCACAGTCAGCGACGCGGCTTCCGCAGTGGCTGAGCTGCCCTGTTTTCTCTGGAGGCTTCCCCGGCCTGGCCAATGCATGAATCTCTTAGATGAGAAACTGAGTTTTTTGAAAATCGAAATTAAATGAAGTTGTATAACATTTAAAAGAAGTTTACAATTATGACACCTGGCTTTTTACATGGCTTTAAAGTCAATTTTCTGTTGAAAAAATAATATTAACCACACATTAACCAGCTAAGAGTTTTAAAATGCCCCAAACAGCCATCACCATCATTCCGAATAGAATCCCACTTCTTTTTAAAGACCACGGTTAAAAGATGAGGGGAAACGGTACCATTAAAAGAGGAAGCAAACCAGAGTTCAGAGTCTGTTTCCATGAGGTAATGCACACTATTGACTAATGGCCAGAGGAATCCAATCTATACTGAGATGAAGTATGAAGTTAAGGCAGGTGGCTGGGAGAAGTTAGAAGCCCCCTGCCCCCAACTTCCGCCTCCACCTTCTTGCATTACTTTATTGCTGAAGCCAAAGGGACAGATAGAAATCAATGAGTCTGTCGGTCTGACACAGGAACTTGTGCACAGTGAGATGGAAGTTATATATGTGAGTTCATCTGCTGAAAATTACCAGTCTCACATTAACTACATGTGTTACGTCTACATATCTGTGTGTATGTGTGTGAGTGAGCAAGTGTGTGTGTTTGTGTGTGTGCCCACACAAGCATGAGGTTAAGAATTTTGAAAGGATCTTCAGAATTACTTCTGGATCAATATAGTTCTGCATAGCTATTTTTGCCTTTTTTTCCTCCAGAAGGAACTATTTCGTAGTTTAGACCCCAGAAAGGTTAGGTTGTTTTATTGTGGTATGTCTGCAAACTGAATGACGGCTTCTAATAGAAAACAAATTTATTATATTTTTCTCAAAAATAAATACAATCTCTCATACTTGTATGAACTCAGTTGTGGAATGCTCTGAGTTTCCCTTTTTCTAATGTTGAACAGCAAGTACTTTGATCTCCATAGTCAGACATCAGGTGTAGAGTTCAGAACTATAAATTTGCTGTACCTCCTATCAGTAAAAGTAGGGCTCTGACGGTCATCCTTCCTCAAACCACAGTTCATCTTTGCTAAATCTTCAGAGTACAAAATAGGTGTGGTTCAGAACAGAATCAAACAAACATCAGTGGTTCAGAAATGATATCCTTTCCCCAGTAGCAATATACATTGTGGGTATGTGACTGGAATATTTAAAACACCTGTTCACTTGGCACCAAGCCAAATGTATAATGTGTTAGCGTGTGCTTGGCTCACTTCCAAGAGCATGTATCCTTACTGCCATCAAAATACCGAGGGAGCTAGGGCAAAGATACAAGTTAGAAGCAATGTAAGATAGATATATTTTATTGTTAACAATATCATCACACTAGACACTGTTGGCTGGCTAGTATTTTAATAAAAATCAATTATTTGTTTTTGCGTCAGAGAAGAAACTGGCAGTGTAGGAACACTTGTCTTAGCTTTGCTAATTACTTTCATTGCCTTAAAATCTTAATCAACCTCCTCCTCCTCCTTCCCTCCCTCTCTCTCCCTACCCTCCCTTTCATTGTCTAACTGTGCTCTTCCCTGGATACATAGTAGTTCAAGGGGGAACACCAGGGAATAAATTATATCCTAACTATATACCAGAGTTCACCAACAGAACTTGGGCAAGCCCCTCTGGCAGAGTTCTGCCTAGTTTTTTTTTTTTTTAATCAATTCTGTTTTGACTTAATAAAATCCAAGTTTTTGCTTTTCTCTACCTTTACCTTAGTTCTAAATTCTGTATACTGAATCTTATCTCTAAAGAATCTCATAACCTCATTATGCAAGAAATAGTTACACATATATGTAACAATTTATAAAATGTGATGTTTTGTTTGAACATAATCAGAAAATACCCTGAAGATTTCAATATCCAAGATGTGTATGTGTGTGTGTGTGTGAAAGTAAAAAGTTAAAAATTTTGCCAAATTTACACTTGTAGGAAGGAGAAGCAGGAAAGGAAAGTACATGTTTATGAGCATCATGTGTCCAACATGTGGTAATGGATATAAATGTACATGGTGTAAGTTGATTCTTACAAAAAGACCAAAAGTGAGATTTATCATCACTACTTTACTGCTTAGAAAGGAGAGATCTGGTGGAGGTTTAGAAATCTGCCCCAAAGCATAGAGTTTGTGAAAGTTGTAGAAACCAGGTTTGTCGAAAGCTAAAACTTGTTTGTCCCTTTTCCTATACCACACTGTCTTATGATGAAAAGGCTGGGCTTTTAGATTATCAGCCTGAACGTGTGAGAGTTGAGTTTTTATATTTGGAAGTATTGTACCCAGAATCCTGACCAGTTACTAGTCACTGAAAATACACATACCCATTAGAAACTTCCGAATTTATAGATTTTGATTTCTTCTTCAATTTAACCTAAAGCAAATTATATAGTTTAAACATACCTCCTGAGATTTCCATAATTTGGTCTTTTAACATATATGACAAATAGTCCTTAGCCAGAGAAATGCATGTGCATATTATCAGCACACTGAAATTGTATGCATATCTCAAAAACAACTGGTTTTATATTATGATTATCATATACTCATAATTATATTATGATTATCATAGATGTTTATAGAATGATGTAAATGGTTTAAAATACGTAAGTACAATGAAAAGCTTCAGGGTTTTTAGGATGCACACACATACATATGTTACTATAACAAAATAACTTGGCGTTTCCATTTTTTAGAACTAAATTGCTCCCACTTAGGGATACTTATTCTTATATTTTCCAGTAGAATTTTCCTTAAGCATTGATTGCCATTATGCTATTCTACTGCTTGAGGCCACCCAGTATCTTTCTCATACCTATTGTACTACATCTAATTCCCCACCAAACATTTAGAGCATCTGATCTGTCTGTCCCCCTCTTCTCCATTTACCTTGCTGTCTTTCTTATAACTGCTGCTGTATGTGAACATTCTATTCATATCAAGCTTTTCATGACCTTGAACATTTCTTCTTGTGATCTTTGCATAACTGGTCTTTATTTATTTATTTTTTTAGATTTTATTTATTTATTTGAGAGAGAGCAAGAGTGAGGGAGATCACAGAGGGAGAGAGAGAAGCAGGCTCCCTGCTCAGCGGGGCTCGATCCCAGGACCCTGAGACCATGACCTGAGCTGAAGGCAGACGCTTAAATTACTGAGCCACCCGGGTGCCCCATAATTGGTCTTTTGAAAGATTTACCCACATCCTCTTCTTCAATTTATAGCCATCTTTCTGATCTTTGTTTGTTTGAGACTAAAAATATCTACTCATCACTCACCTCTTCTGACTTTTTAAAAAATTTTTATTTGAGAGAGAGAGAGAAAAGTTAAAGGAGCAGATGGAGAGGAAATGAGAATCTGACTGAGGCAGACTCCCTGTTCACCACTCAGCCCAACGTGGGGCTCCATTCCACCACGGTGAGATCACGACTTGAGCCGAAACCGAAAGTCAGAGCTCAACCAGCTGAGCTACCCCGGTGCCCCTCTCCTGACTTTTAAAATTCCACTTCCTAGAGGTTATTATTTGATTTCAAGTATCAGGGTATCATTGTCATCATCAGAGTCATCACCAAGAACCTGACTATGGGCCATACCCTATTCCAAGCATTTTATAAATGTTCAATAATTTACTTCTCAGTAACTCCATACGAGGTGCTATTATTAACCCTATTTACAAACGAGGTAAGAAACAGACAGCCTAAGTAACTCGTCTGGGAAAATACAACCAGTCAGGAGGGGAGAATGGATAAAAACTCATGCAGTCTAGTTCCAGGCTGATGCTCTCACTGCTATTCTGTTTCCCCCAAATATCTTACAAAGCTTCTTATGTTGTTTTGTCCTGTTGATTCGCATGTATATTTTCTATCTTAGCTAGACTGTTTTGTGATGTCACTTACTGTATCTTACAAACTTCCATCTCTCTTACATCATTATGAACTTCTCTACATCCTAGGAACCCAGTAATTATTGCTAGAATAAAAATACCCACATATAAAACTGGAAGTAAATTTCTAAAATATACATATTGGCAGGTCACTTTTAAATTCAAAGGTAAAAATGGAATCAAACTCTTGCATGCTTCAATAATTCACAAAATAAATCTAAGGTCATTTGCTGTTGCTAATGAAATGGCCAAATTAATTTCTTGGCTACTGAGTTTAATAGTTTTTAGCTGTCCTTACAAGCATTTGATGCATAAAATAAACATACTTTCTCTTGTTTAAACCAATCTGCTTACATTATTTTGGCTTCTATTATTGTTAAATAATACTGTAAACATTTCAAATCCCCAATGATTAGGAGGCAGTCAAATCAATATTGGCTACATAATGCATAAAGGATGGATGCAAATTTTATAGCAAAGAAATTAATTATTAATTTATATCTGTTTACTGTAACGAAAATTCATTGTCAGCTTTTTCTGAAGTTTAACAATGTTGAGCCAAAAATCAATAAATTATATATGAAAATATCACCATTTAACATTAAAATACTGCTAAAACAATCATATTATTTAATGTTTATGAATACTATACAATCTGTTATATGTAGTGATCCATGCACTATTCTCTCTACATGATAGTCTAGCATAATTACTACATCTCATATCGTTATTATATCTAGCAATATTAAATGACTTTTTAGCAATCAAAAATAGCAAATATTTTCCATATTACAAAGGTTTTGCTGAAGAGTCAGAAATGAATATATCAGAGGTAATTATTTGCAAAACTGAATTTATCCAGCATAGCACAAATGACTCAACAATGAAAATTTTGTTTAAAATGTGTGCAAATAAAAGGCTTTGTCCCTGGAATGTAGCTCTAAGTGGTTCACTATCTAGGTTGAAAATGTCTATGCAGGGTTGTATGTCCTATTTTTCCATGCCTGCAGTAAAGATACAATATGGGAATTCAGCTTGGTAATTACTAATACACCACACAGACACAATTACACCCTGTATGCTGCATGAAGGAATCACTTGTGGTCTGCATCTATTACAAAGAGCAGTAGGGGGCCACCATACAAGACGACAAAATGCTTTACAAGACGGAAGGAGACCAGAAGAGTCGATGTACACAGATACAAGGACCTTGATTCTTCTAGCAATGATTTAAGGCTCTTTCCATCAATTATCGTCCTTTGTCTCAAGAGTCTTATCACTAGCATCATTACAGGAACTGAACATAACAATGCTCAGGCCCGTATAACCCCATGAACTGTGCTGACATTTCCACACCCTGTTGCTATGTTTGACCTGATTATTCAGATTACTTAAGCAAAACAAAATGAAAAAAAAAAAAAAAAAAAGAAAGTTACCATTACAAAAGTGGCCTATGTACTTTTTTTTAGATGACTTACTTAAAATTCCATTTCTCTAAATTCCTAGCCACCCTACTCTTGAAATTTTACTTTTGAAGGTAGTTTCTACTCTGATTAAAAAAACAAAAGAGAAAATCTGCTTGGGTGAAAATTCTAATTGTAAGAAAGAGACTAAATATTGGTCTCTCAAGAGGATATACACTTAAGAGAATTCTATCTAAGGGAGTTAAACTAAGTCAGCTGTTTTCTTTAGCTACGTGAGTCACAGGAATAACTTTCTGTGAAACTTTAAAGTTTTGAGTTTAATTGCAAGCAGTAAGCAATTTTTATTGTAACAGTTTTCTCCTAATTATTACATGATGTACATTATTTTACAATACTTTCATTTAAGATGCTTTTTAAAAATATATCTAACAATTATGAATTTTTAAGACCTTAAGAAAGTCAGTTATGGCAGCTTGTCAGGTTCTGTGAAACAAAGCCTTGTCTTTCAGAAAATGTTTACAACCTATGAGAAAAAAAAAATGTATCCTGGGGCTAAAATGTTTATTGGCACCTCGAAGTCTGAAGAGAGAGTCAGGCCTGTGGTTTTTTGAGGGCACTTTATCATCGCCCGCATTCTCAAAGGTTTCTCTGAATGAATAGAACTGGATTACTCAGCCTTCTATTCCACGCCTATTCCTCTCCATTTTCCTTGGCACGACTGAGAGCCAGGCTATTTTTAGTTAGGCAGTTTTCTATTTTTAGACAACTACCAGTTAGAAGACATTTGTTAGGAAAAAATTTAAACACACACACACACACACACACACACACACACACACAAAGGGAGGAGGGAAAGAAGCTTCTCTTCACATATTGTAAAGCAGCCTTCAACCTGTAACTCCAGGCATTTCAGCTGCTTTCAATCTTGGAAAAATAAAGAAAAATTCAGAGTTCAGGGTTTTAAAAATAAACCTACCCTCTGGCAAACAGACCAAAATACAACAAGCTGTTACTATGCGAAACAGTGACTACAAAAACAAAGAACATTCTCCAATGATTAAACTGCGAGAAAAGTTGTAGAACGATTAGGTTATAAGAATGTTACACAGGCATGTAACAATTTTCCAGCCTCTCAGCCAGATGTATCATGTTTTAGAATTCACAGAGGGGGGGGAAAAACCTCATCTGTAAAGTTAAACCAAGGATGTGGGATGTAATCTTAAGGTTTCCATTCTTAGCACCAGAGAACCTTTTATCAAACTTAAAGGCAATTATATTCACTGCATTTTCCTAACATTTGTATTCTATAGATTTTCTCTAAAATTATAACCACATGTTTACAGAGAAGCCATGTATTAAAAAACTCAATGCCAACCAGAAACCAAAATATAGGCTGCTACACAGTATACGTGTACACGTAAATGTGTGTGTGTATATGTGTGTGTGTGTGTATGTGTGTCTATACACTATTACCTTTATTAGTCTCACTTTTATTTTAATTGGGAATGAAGGACTTGCAGATTGATTTAGCCTATCAGCTTATCTACTTATCAGTCAAAGTCATAGTTTCACCTATAACCACTATGAGATATCTTCAAGTGCTCACAGTTGCAATTACTTTCTTTGGCCTCAGATACCACACTGCACTCTATGTGCTTTGGTTCAGACTGCTGGAGAGGATTGTCACAGAGGCATCACCAATAATTAGCACAATGTTTGGAACATGGTCTTCATGTTCATCAATATCTGCTGAATGAAAGAACAAATCCTGAGTATGTTTTCCCCACACTGGACAATTGGCCCTGGAGGGTGCTGGGCATATCATCACCACTGCCATATTACCCACTCACCTTGCACATAGAGAATATTTCACAAATATTTGGGGAAAAGAAAATTCACAGGCCTTTGTTCTATAAATTTATATAAAACAATTTATACAAAATACCATTATTTATATAAGAACGGTATACTTAGGGCACTGGGTGGCTCAGTGGGTTAAATCCTCTGCCTTCGGCTCAGGTCATGATCCCAGGGTGCTGGGATCGAGCCCCGCATCGCATCGGGCTCTCTGCTCAGCGGGGAGCCTGCTTCCCCCTCTCTCTCTGCCTGCCTCTCTGCCTACTTGTGATCTCTGTCTGTCAAATGAATAAATAAAATCTTAAAAAAAAAAAAGAATGGTATACTTACATACTTATTAATATAAAATGTTAGATTTATTCTCAGATTAAGAACTTGTTGCTTCTCTCTCCTTTGGTTAAACAAGTTTTATCACCTAAACTTTCCCCTTGATGTTGAAAATAAAAATACCTTATGTAACTTAACAGTTTACAATGGACTCTGACATCTTTTATAGCCTGTAATCATCACAGCAGCATGTGAGGAAGTCTGGGTCAGGGTCAACAATACTGACTCAGAGCAGGAACCTGAAGTCAAGACGGTTAAATAACTTGCCCCAGGTTAGAGAACTAGTGTGTGATGTTGCTATAACTAGAACCTAATTTCTCTCCAAATCTGTGGGGCTTTTGAAGTTCTATTTCTTAAATGTAAAATTTTAAATGTGAACTCTCATGACATTGTTCCAACAACATTGGAAAATCACTCTGCAGCTTTCTTCCCCTGACCCCCAACCATGGTATTCATTCAGAACCACCACATTTTAAGGAGACCCCAGTCATGAAGCCTGGATGAAGATAAAATTCTCACATTTCCATTGAGGAAAAATCAGAAGAAGCCGTGTGCCTGTGTGTTCTTTCTTTCCTCATGCACAAGTCCAGAATTGACCTAGCTTATTTCTCTTTCCTTAGGATTCTTCTTTACTATCCCTTCCTCCATTTTCTTTATCCCTTAGGGCAATCCCAGCCCTGGTGTTCCCTTTCACCTCACTCCACAAAAGTCCCATTTATCTTAACAAGTATTCTCCTTCTGGGAATAAACACTGACTGAGTGGCTCAGCTTTCCTGACTGGGTTTCTGTGCCCTGACCCAGACCCTGACACACAACGGGCATGGAGTAAACGTTTGCTGAGGAACAAAAGACGAAATGGCTGCACACATCCTCTCTGGCGGACAGGCCCTTTCTTAGGTGTATCCATCAGCCGTCATGCAATCCTGTCATGGACAAGAGCACTGGATTTGCCAAGTCCATCCCTGACAGAAGTGCTGCCCAGGGGAAGGTTTCTAAGGTGATGAATATTTCCATACCTGTCCTGACCAGTATGGGATCCCCCAATCACATGTGGCAATCAAGTACTTGCAATGTGGCTGGTGAGACTGGGAGCTGAACTTTTATTTATTTATTTATTTTAAAGATTTAATTAATTTATTTTAGAGAGTGAGAGTGCTCGCACTAGATTGGGGAGAAGTATAGGGGGAAGGTTAGGGAGGGGGAAAAAATCTCAAGCAGACTCCTTGCTGAGCTTGGAGCCCAATGCAAGGCTTGATCTCACCACCCAGGGATCGTGACCTGAGCAGAAACCACGAGTCAGACACTCAACTGACTGAGCCACCCAGGGACACCTAGAAGCTGAACTTTCATTTTATTTTTTCAAAGATTTTATTTATTAATTTGACAGAGAGAAAGAGACATTGAGAGAGGAGATCTGGCAGGGGAAGTGGGAGAGGGAGAAACAGGCTTCTTGCAGAGCAGGGAGCCAGATGCGAGGCTCCATCCCAGGGCCCTGGGATCGTGACCTGAGCTGAAGGCAGGCGCTTAACCGACTGAGCCACCCAGGTGCCCCGGGGCTGAACTTTTAAATTTTATTTCATTTCAATTAACTTAAATTTAAGTAGCCACATGTTGCTAGTGGCTACCTTATTGATGAATGCAGATCTGTATCATTTCATTCTGAAATCTGGTTATATTATCCAAAGAGAATTCACGTGACAGAAATGATTGGGTTTGTAATTGTCAGGCCATAGGCACTAAATATATCACTTATTTACAGATGTGTGTAGTAACTCTGAAAGGAGTTCTGTTTCTCCAACCACAGAGAGTAGAGTTGGTTTTTTGTTGGTAGCTCATTCTCAGGGTAACTCTGACCTTACTTTTTCCTCTCCAAAATGGTTTTATTGAGGTTACACTGATGGCATTTTTTATGACCATAGAGTCATTTGCATGCAACTTCGAAAAATAAATTTTTCTCTAATTCAGAAATTCTAGAATAAAAGATACTATCATCAATTCATGTATCAGTTTATTTTGTAATCACGGTTTCTCAGATGTGAGAAAAAACCCCAAATACCCATTGTACAGTTTACTGTTTACAGTATTTCTTATCCTAAAACAGTAGCTCTAAATAGTAACTGAGTTTATTTACTAAAACATAAAGATAAGAGATTTAATTGATATGAAGAGGCTTTCAGAATCTAATTAACCTCCCAGCTAGTCATTAACTCTATGACCTTTAGAAATAATTGACAGGAAATTTTTTTTGCCTTATAAAGAAACTTCCATCAGGTGGCTAAATTTCAGGGTAACAGAGACTACAGTAAATGCCGTTGAGACATGACTGGATAATATGCAAAATAGCTATTAGTAAAATGAGATGGATTTCCAATAATATAATCTATCCATCCAATCTGTTGTACACATTTGCAGCACTTGCCTAATTACAGTCCTTTTAGTGATCAAGTCTAAATAAAGTCTTTTCCCAGAACGTTCTATGAATTATTTGTCTGTGAGAATAAGGAGGAAAGCATGGCAGCCACTTTCTCTGCACCCATAGCACACATGCAAACCAATCACATCACACATGCCCACCCGCGGTCTGCTTTCAGAATCAGAATCTTCCTCAACACGTGTTCTAGCCACTACCAACTGACAGGCACTCACAAGAGCCGGGACCAGGCCAGGAGACACAGTGTTCATACACAAAGTGTGACTCAACTGAGTAGTGACAGGCCTTTCACATAATACTTCCGAAAACCTAACACCCTTGCTTTTAAGAATTAGTTTCACCAAATATCACTTAAAAAAAAAAAATCTACTATGTGATATGATTCTAGATCTCAGTAAAGCTACAAAAAAGAAATGTTTAAAAATGTACTTTCAGATTCCACGCTGGAGAAAACAGATGTTTGGAAAGGAAAGTCTTGATCTTTGTTGCTCAAAGTTTAGTCCACCGACTAGCAGAATCAGCAACAGCATCACCTGGGAATTGGTCAAAAACAGAGATCTTTGGCCCTGCCCCATACCAGTGAGTCCGAATCAGCCTTTAAGCAAGAGTCCCAGTGATTCAGACTGGACTACAGGCTATTCATTTGAGACCCACTGATCCTTCTTGTCAGATCCTGGCCAAAGTACCAACAGGTTGCTTCTCTCTTCCTCAGGAATCAATGTAGGTTGGTCTTTTACTTTCCACCATTACTACAGGTAGTATTTCTATGTGGTCTACTGTGCCTATTTTTTTCTTACACAGCAACAACTTTATTCATCCCAGGTTCACTTGAAAGATTCTCACCTTTATTTTTATTAGAACATATCTGACTTCAACAAGGAAAACTTGGTAAAGTTTAATTTTATTTATACTATAATGATCACCAGTAAGTTCTTTTATAAATATGTATATACACATACGTATATATACACAAATATGTGTGTGTGTATGTGTGTATGTGTGTGTGTATAATATTTATTGAATGTCTACAATGTGCCATTCATTGAGATGGCCGTTGGAGTTAACAGCAATAAATAAAACATCATTATGTCTTTCAGGGAAGCGAAACAGACTTAGAATAATAACTTTTAAAAAATTCAGTGAGGTGGGTGCCTGGGTCGCTCAATGGGCTAAAGCCTCTGCCTTCGGCTCAGGTCATGATCCCAGGGTACTATGATCAAGCCCCGTGTCGGGCTCTCTGCTCAGCAGGGAGCCTGCTTTCCCCTCTCTCTCTGCCTGCCTCTCTGCCTACTTGTGATCTCTGTCAAATAAATAAATAAAATCTTTAAAAAAATTCAGTGAGGTAACTGAAATAATAAATATCATTTGATTAAAAGACTTATCATCTTGTATTCTGACTGTAGGCAGGACTCTGGAATTGTTCCTAAAACTTCACTTTTGAGTATTCCGCGGTGATATATTCAGTAGCCAATCCTGAGGAAGTAAGGATGTTCTGTTCTTTGATACCTGATTTGATACTTTTAAGACCAAACAATGCTACCTTTACTGAGGTGTTAACCAATTATGGTTCAAATATGTTGTCCAACATCAAATTCCACATGCCATGAAATCTGTACATATCACTAAAAATTGACCATAAAGATCCAGGCTTGGGGCGCCTGGGTGGCTCAGTGGGTTAAAGCCTCTGCCTTCGGCTCAGGTCATGATCCCAGGGTCATGGGATGGAGCCCTGCATCTGGCTCTCTGCTCAGCTGGAAGCCTGCTTCTGTTCCTCTCCCTCTCTGCCTATTTGTGATCTCTGTCTGTCAAATAAATAAATAAAATCTTTAAATTAAAAAAAAAAATCCAGGCTAAATATTTTTCCCCTTTCATTTTCAGATACTGGGTAGGGGGTGGGGGGGCTCCAAAACATGAGAACTTTGGTTTGTTCCAGTTCAAGAATGATCATGTGAAATACTGATGATAAAGTGCTGGTGATCAGTAATGACAAAGAGGTTACATTAGTGAGAAAAAGGCCGTATTTTGAAACCTACTGTCTTTTCTACTATTAAATACTTTTCTGCCGACTGTTAGTACCAATGCCCATACACCATTAGAACCGTGCAGTAACAGATGAGAGGAAATTCAGTTTTATTGCCTTGTGCATGTAACTCGAGTAATCTAACATGTACTTTATTTGTTCAGCAATGATGTTCTTAATAAATGAGATGTGAAGCAGCTTTTCATATCCACAAAGCACATGTAAATTAAGCAAAAATCTTGTTTTAAAAAGAAACACATTTTTATGTATCAAATTTGATACATAAAAATCCACTTGATAGTCATGACAAATGTGAATATACTTTTAGGCCCATTTCTTCTCTTAGACTTTGGGGAATAAAGATAAATGATTTATAGGTACTAGTAAAAGTCTTCTAAAGAGATATAAACAAAAATGAACATTATAATTTAGTAGAAATTTGCAAAACATTGTTTTTACAAAATCATTTTTTCCCCTTTTTCTTGGAAGCCTCGAGACCAAAGGTTTAAATCCTTTATGGAATATACTAATCCTCTCTTCATTTTTTCACTGCTATCTATTGAAAAGCAATTATATACTTGGTTTAACAGAGACAGGATAGAGCTACTGAGCTACCTGCAGTAAGAACTATTTTAATTATATTTTATAGTACCCTAAGAAAATTTTTAATGGACTTCAAGAATATTATTTCTCTGAGTTCCTTCATAAAGAAAAAACCTGCTTTTCTGAAGAATTAAAATTCTAATTATAAAGTTAACTACTGGTTCATGTTGCCTCAAGTAAATTTAAAATAGTAACAAGAAAGGTCTACCCCCTTTCCGTTCACAAGCTTCACATTTAAAAAAAACAGCACACATTGCCTAGCTCCCTGTCAGGCTGGACAACTTGCAAGTGCTTTCTGACCAGGTAGTAAGTCTACCGATTGACTCTGTGGTTATTGGTTTAGGGGTAAAATATGTTTTTAGTTTTACACTGAGTGTTTAGCCCCAAATTGGTGTCTCTCATAATGAACATTTATGCTCTGGATTCTAAAATCTCATGGTTACACAGTTCTTTACTTCTAAAATGCACTCCTCAAATTTTATATTGAAGAACTAATCTTGGTGTTAACTTGAGAATGCAATTAGTTTAAAATGCCTCTCTTTTCACATTTCAATCTAGACCAACCCTGTTGCACGGAGCTTTCTGTGACAATCAATGCATGTTATATCTTCCCTGTCTTATCTGGCAGTCACTAGTTACATGAGGTTACTGAGACCTTGAAATGTGGCTAGTGCAAGTGGGGAACTGGACTGGACATCTTATCTAGTTTCAATTCATTTAAATGTGAATTGTCATATATGGCTAGTGGTCACTGTATTAGCATAGATCTGGATTTAGTTTCTGGATTGTGCTTTGGTAAAATTTGCCAAATTTTAATGAAGTTTCATTGGAGCTATAAAAGCATTTTTCGTATTTTAGGTTTGTAATATTATGCTATATGACAATCACTTGGACATACACTGTTATTAACTGTTTTATTAAACTGTCTCCCCCTGTTTATTTATTCTACAAATATATTCTGAGGGCCTGATAGTCTCTAGCCCTCACATGAAGTTCTAGTGATATAATGGTAAACAAAATGTACATAGTCCCTTCCCTTCAGGAGTTTATAATCTACTGTGGAACAGGAACCAGATAATATGGTGCCTTTTTTTTTTTTTTAAGATTTTATTTATTTATTTGACAGACAGAGAGATATCATAAGTAGGCAGAGAGGCAGGCAGAGAGAGAGGGGGAAGCAGGCTCCCTGCTGAGCAGAGAGCCCGATGCAGGGCTCGATCCCAGGACCCTGAGATCATGACCCGAGCCGAAGGCAGAGGCTTAACCCCTTGGGCCATGCAGGTGCCCCATAATATGGTGCTTTAATGGAGAAAACATAGTTCTAATTCTAATACAGAAAAAAACACTACCACGAGGTAAACAGGACAGTTCAAGGATGGCTTTCCAAAAGTATAAATTGGGACCTGCCTTGAATGAAGGAAAAATAAAAGCCAAGCAAAGGCCTAGTAAGGAGTGTTAAAGACAAAATGAATCAGGTTTGGAGAAGCTGAGGAAAATAAACATGTTTTGGTGGCTCAAATATAGGATGGCAGTGGTAGGGGGAGGGAAATAGCAAAGGGGGAGGCTGGAGAAGATAAAAACAGGGGCCAGAACATGCATGGCCTTGTGAGCAATCTTAAGGACCAAGAGTCCTTGAGGGCTTGTTTGTATCTCTAGGCATTCCAAGGCACAGATCACATGGCAGGAATTCAACGAATCTTTGTTCATTGAATGCATAAGGAAATAAAAATACAACAAATTAGCAGACAAATAAATGAATGCGCTTTTACACTTAAGTACCCATGATGCATATCAAGGAGAGCACCTGTTATGAGGAGCACCGGATGTGGTATGTAAGTGACAAATCACTAAATTCTACTCCTGAAACTAATATTACACTATATGTTAACGAACTGGAATTTAAATAAAAACTTGAAGAAAAAAAAAAGAAGTCCATGGAAAGAGCCACTTTGCAAAAAAAAAAAAAAAGTACCTATATGTAATATACATCTATAAAGCACGCATACAAATAATTTTATCTCCCCACCATATATTTTTTTTAAGCAGGCCCCATGCCTACTGTGGAGCCCAACGTGAGGCCCCAACTCATAACCCCGAGATCAAGACCCGAGCTGAGAACAGGAGTCAGAAGTTCAACTGACTGAGCCACTCAGGCATCCCTTATATATCCATATTTTGTAATATAAAGTATACACTTGGAACCTACTCAATTAGTTTAGATACAATGAAAGCTACATCTATTTCCAAATTTGATAATACATGGTTTATAAAAAAGTCCATTTCCACTATTTGCTGCATTTGGTTTTCAACAAAAAATTACACCTCTCAATTTTCATCAAACTATGCAAAAGTAGTTAGCTTATTGATAACCTCTAGGAGCACTGTGAAACAATAAAATTTATAAGCTATTTCCAGTTCTAATTCAGGCCTTAATTATTACCATGCAAGGAAACATCTTGGTGGAACAACTGTTCTTAGAATTCTTTAAATCCAAACAAGATTCAGAAGACAGAAAATAAAATTTCATGTAAATATCATCTCTTTCTCTCCTATCTTCCTTTCTCCCTTTCTTTCACACACACACACACACACACACACACACACACACCCCTTGCTAATTTGTGCATCTAAAAAAAAAAGTTATCCTTCGCTGAGACAACTGTAAATCAAAGATTTCTTTTGCAGGGGTTATGTCCATCTTTTTTGATTTCCTAGGGAGCAACAGAGGGCCCTGTGTCCTATTCCCCTTCCACACTTAGTCATTGACTACTGGCCCAGACTGGATGAAAACAGAATCACCGAATCACTGAGGGGTGACGGCGTCCCTCCTGGCCAGGTGCTTAGTGGCACTCTCTTACGGGTTTTTGATTAGAAAATGTGTTTGATACAGAAGTAACCTGTCTGGGACTTCTGTCACTCCAAGGATGACCTGCAATGATCTGGTGATCAATGACTTGTTTGAATGACTTTTGATCCATTGTTTAGCTTATGTCTTCCTTTGAGTTGCTTGTATTACATTAATGAGGGCTCCTTAGCCCTCCAACTGTTCCCAAGCTGCTTTTTATATACGTTCTATATCTTTAACAAGAATGCCTGTCTTCTGCTGTTTCAGAATCCCTTGTACAGTGCTGACTGTAAGCTGACACTTGCTAAATCATTGTTAAGAGAAGATGGCCCCAAAGCATGTCCTGTGGGCCTTGCATTCTTCAGGTCATCTTGAATTGCTCAACACCACATCTTCCAGGAATAGAGCCCAACATAAACTGTAGGGTAGAATGGCAGAAGGGAACCAGGAGTGGAGCTAAGACAGTTGGAGGAGATGAAGGGGAGAGTTCCCTTAATATCATCAGAATCCCTACTTAATTTCAACAGCCTTATAAGCCAGCATTTTGAGTAAATATCCAGTATACTTGTCATACAGTAAAATAAAATGGACTTTCTTCAAAGGAAGCGCTTTTAATACAGTAACTGTTTTTGTTTTTTTAAAGCAATGGATTAAAAATTTAACACATTTACTAAATCTGGCATATTTATATATTGTATCTAAACAGATATTCAAGCTGCATTATAATATAATAATAAAAAAACCTATCTCAGTCTGTCTATTAAGTCTTTGTCTTTGTGCCATTGTAACAGTAGTGCTAATTATCAAGCAAAGACATGATAATTACGCAGAGCTTTTTTGCTAAAAGAAGGAATCTTTTTCAACACCCACGCGCTGCACAATTTCCTATGACCCTGTAACCCTACTTTAGTATGGCCCAGAAATTTGTATTTTGGTCTAAATGCTGGGAATCATATTATTTCTCTCTCCGTGCCAATCTTTTTTTCTTGTGAGTAAACTGTTTCTGGAAGGTTAAGGGAGAGGGATAATGGTCCAAATGGGAAATATAAAACTAATGACCCTTCATGAAACATATTATGCTCCTCATTAAACTTACGCAGTTAGATGTATTCCATTAAATTAAAATAAATAGGATTTAAAATTTTACCCGGGAGTAGTAAACTACCTTAACTCTCAACTTTGTGTTAGATTCATTCTAAGGATGGATTCCTCAAATCCCTGATGTATCCCAGTTTCTTAGCCTCCAAAACAATTTCTTAGCCTCCAAAACAACATCTTTTTTTTTTTCTTTTTTGGAGGGGAGGGGCAGTGGGAGAGGAGGGAGAGAGAATCAAGCAGGCTTCACGCCCAGCATAAAGCCTGATGCGGGGCTTGATCTTACAACCCTGAAATCATGACCTGAGTTGAGATCAAGAGTCGGATGCTTAACTGACGGAATCAATCAGACAACCCCAACACAAATTATGTTTCAGGGCTGCAGAGGTTTTCAAACTTAGCGTATGAAAGAATTACTTGGGAAACTTATAAATGCAGTTTTCCATCTAGATTCCGTCTTCTCCACCAAGTATTTCAAGAATAGTGATTTCAATGGGCTGCACTTAGAAAAATACTCTACGTGGGGGTGATATAAATTTTATTAGGCTTAGGGATCCCTCTTACTTCTTCCTCATTTATCTCTGTTATTACTAAAATGGAAAAGCAAAATAGATGAAGAATGTGTGATTCAGGTAGTTGAGCAGGACCGATTTACAACATGTTCTGTTCTTCCAAAGAATCAAGTCATCCCTAGGTTTGGTCCAGGAGCCCCAGATTGTCTTTTTGAGAGATTCAGAGCTTTACTGAATTAAATGCAAGATAATGGAGCTGCTGCTTTACTTTCTTTTAAAAGTATTGCTTTTTAAAGAATTGTGTTGCAAAGGACGTTCAAACTCAATGCCTTCATTTTTAAGATGAGGACACTTCAGCCCAGAGAAGTAGCTAACTTGTCACACAGTAAGAGTGTAAAAGACAAGGTTTACAAATGCAAGCCCTCTGACTTGGAACCCCCTGCTCTTCTCATAGCCTTTAAAGAAGTCTGGCTCAGATACCCATCTGTCCAAGATGATGAAAGTCCTGAGAATGTGAAGGTCTCTATTAAATCACACAGCATATTCCTGACTAAAGCTCTCAGAAAAATGAATTTTCTAGATTTTTAAGCTCCTTTAAGAAAGCGAAGTTTAAAAGTCAGCACATTTTTCAAATACTTTACTATGGTTCTACTGCATTTTACATCATGTTAAGGACTGGAGCAGTTTAGGTCTAATGACAAATTCTAGCTCAACGCTGATACCCTGAAGTGTCTGCTGTAATGGTTTTGGTAATGAGATGGAGTCTTGAGTATAGAGTTGTTTTGTGTTTGGAACTTATGTTAAATGTGTGTGAATGCACAGGCACACAAACTCACATACACAAATACACACACAGAAGCACCTATGAGATTTGACGTTGACCAGTTCTGTTCCTATTCATGTTTGTTTATGAATTTTCACAGTTATATGTATACATGGATAAAATTTTTTCTGAAATACTTTTCAGGAAAGTTTTCAGGTAAGTTTTATAAATGGCCTTAAATTTCAACATCAAGGCACACAATTAAAATCATGTCAATGAAAAACTAAAGTGACATTCAGTAATGCAAATCTGCAAGTATTTTATACATATACCACATTAAGTTTATTCACTTTCGTTTTCTGAAATTATTTGCTTGGCTTTGTTAGGCCAAAAAAAAAAAAGGCGATCAGTTCAATATTTTTATTGTTTTATTTTATTTATTTTTTAAGTAGGCTCTATACCCTGTGTGGAGTGCAAAGTGGGGTTTGAGATCAAGACCTGAGCTGAGGAGATCAAGAGTCGAATGCTTAACCGACTGAGCCACCCAGGTGTCCCAGCTCAATACTTTTAAAAAACTTCCAAATAAAGGCAAAGACATGAGAATCAGTCTTAGGCAATTATAACACGTAAAAAGAAGATGAAAATGAGAGGTTGATTAATCCGGTCAAGATTAGTGCTAGATTTTTTTCATAATATGGAACAGTCTAAAAGTAATGACAAGAATAACCTATACTCTGGTAAACTGACCCTGAATACATACTTTTGAAAAATTTATTACTTTTCTTTTAACTCTGGGAAAGCAATCATAATCACCATCTAGGTAATCATGAGGAGATAGACAAGTGAGAGAAACAGACAGGGACAGTCCTCATTGAAAGTCTTTTCTGATTCAGTATTCACTGTTTGTGAAGGGTATTATAAGGCAATAACATTTAAATAGGATATGTGCAGGAAGTGTTTAAAACTGTATGGCAATGCTACTTATGGTAATGAATCAAAAACATTTTTGTGTTTTAATGTGATGCTTATTTATTTCTGGCACAATAAAACGTTTTAAATCTAACTTTGATAAAACACCAAGCTAACATTTAGAAATTCATTTTCATCAGATTTCTGATTCTGCGTATATTAACAATGCTACACTAAATGATATAATTGGGGGGAAAATATTTCTAGCAGAATAATTGTTTTTACCCATTCAGGAAGAATGCATTAGGAAGAATGAATTAGAAAGAAGAGACAAAATGAGAAATTGAAGTATAAGGCTGGGGTAAGTTCATTTTTAAATATTTTTTTCTTTGACGATGCTGTCACACTAGTCTATACCTAAAAGAAATCACCAAAAGTAAGTAAAGCCCTGTGTTGGCCACAATTCCCAAGTCTTGTTCCTGATACGGCTGTGTGGAGGATGAGGTCAATACGTTGACAGTGGTGCCTGATTTCTAGCAAGGACTAGGTATCTACATTGTCCCTATCACCATATCGCTCTAGCTTGCATTTTGCAGGAATAGAAAGGGTGGGGTAATGTTGGGGTGATAACCAGGGGGACATCCGTGGGGGATAGGAACATCTTAGGAAAAGGAACCCGTATGTGTGCGTGCGTGTGTGTGCGTGGAAGGGGGAGGTCCAACCATCACACCACTCAGCTGGGGGGTGGGGGGGTCGGGTTCGCCAACCACTCATGCGTTCTCACCTCCACGATGTCTGAGTTTGTCCGGCTCTCATGTGGCTCATTGTACTCCGTGTACTTGAGCAACACCTTGTCCATGTCGGTGCTCGCGTACTGGAACAGCTTGTTGGTGCTGTTGAAGATGATCAGCGCGATCTCACAGTCACAGAGCACGCTCAGCTCATAAGCCTTCTTCATCAACCCAAATTTCCTCTTTGTAAATGTCACCTGGAAAAAAAACCAGGCAGTTTTGGTTTTTTTTTTTTTTTTTTTTTTTTTAAGGAAAAGAAAACGCTTGGTGTTTGTTTTTTGGTTTTTTTTTTTTTTTAACAGTACTACTTTTTTCCTTTGTGAAACAAAGTGTGTCGTTGTCAGAGCCCTTGGGCACTAACACTTTTGGAAAGAAAGCAAATAAATCTAAAACTAATTTCTGCTTAGAATTTGAAAAGTGTGATTTCCAGCTTGTTGCTGAATGTGAAACTGTAAATGCCAGATTTAATGTAGGGCATTTTAATGAAGGTGACCAGAGAACTATTCATGTTTTTTGGAGCAATTTAAGATTTGAGAAAATTAATTTCAGCATGGTTAACATCTTTCCCAATTATAAGTTTGGAGCTCATTTTTTGACCATGTGAAGACTGGACATGCATAGCATTTTCGATGCGTGTTCAGAAATTCTTTGTGTGTGTGTCCAAAACTTTTAAAAATTTGTTTTGTTTAACTGAAAACACTCAAAGGGATAAGACTGCTTTCAGACAGTGCTGTATTATGTTTTCTAGAAATGCAGCAGAAAGTTGGGAAGTACTTTTGTCATAATACCGTCAGGGTTCTGTTTTCAATCTTTTGTGTATCTTCCCTCCCTTCTCAGGCCAGAAAATGTATTATTATCTTTTTCTTTTTTTTTTTTTAATCTAATCTATTACCAAGTCCCATAATTCCTTCCCTTGAAATGTTTCTCAGGTTCACACTTTCTTGTCTATTTCCCAGGCGGCTCTATCATTCCCGTCCTTATCAGTTTCCTGTCCTAGATGATCTCCCTGTCTGAAACCATTCCCTCCTCAATTCATCCCCAATCTTTAAAATTCACTCTTCATACTGCCTTTCTCCTGATGAGCCGTCTACAACAGCTCTGACTTTGAATACTTCCTATCTGGCAAGGGTACCAAATGCAAATAAAAATTTCACTATTCCCAGTTTCATTCCTTTCTTGATTACACTCTAGTTTGTTCAACAAAAACCATGGACATTGTTAACTGTAAGCCTTTAAGTGGCCCAGCATTTTCCAGCAGGTGTTCTCTGGAATATCATTTCTATAAAATACTCTTCAGGACAAAAAATTCAGTAGCTTAATACATTTGGGAAATGAAGCACATTTATATATTAAAGGCTGGAAAAACTTTTAAATTTCGTTTAACCTGCCACCCAAACCATTTCCTGACAGAATGTTTGTTTCTTTGCTTATTTATTTATTTAGAGGAGCATTTACTATCATTTTTCAAAGGTAAGTTTTTTGAGGCATATACTCTGGGAAATGCTGACTAACTTAGTTGATTTTTATTTTTTATTATTTATTTATTTATTTTTAAAGATTTTATTTATTTATTTGACAGAGATCACAAGTAGGCAGAGAGGCAGGCAGAGAGAGAGAGGAGGAAGCAGGCTCCCTGCTGAGCAGAGAGCCCCATGCGGGGCTCGATCCCAGGACCCTGAGATCATGACCTGAGCCGAAGGCAAGAGGCTTAACCCACTGAGCCATCCAGACGCCCCTTTAGTTGATTTTTAAATGGACAACTTAAATTTTTTTTTCTCACCTTCAAATCTAACCCATCTTGCAGAGGCCAGACCTGTTGTATCTAATACCTATTTGTGTGTAATCCCCAAACTAGATTCCCACTCCTCAATTTTTTTTTTTTTTTTTTTTGGTCTTGGGACACCCAAAGGATGTCCTTCAGTCCTACATCTATCTGAATGTCCTAGGAATCTCTTAAACCTCTACAGCTTAAACTCATCATCTTCATTCTTGAAACTGCTCCCCCTCCTGGCTTGGCCATCTCACAATAAACTCAGTTACCCAAACTAGAGACCTCAGAGTGAACTTTGAATCCTACCCCATCCCACAAACCTAAATATAAACGTATTGACAGGAACTGTGGGTGAACAGAGAGGAAAACCTGATCTCTTGGTCTCCTCAATCCTCTACACTTTGTTAATACTGTTTTACCTATCACCCTTTATTTTTCCCTAATAGCACTTCTCACATTTCATAATTTGTATATTTTTGTGTGTGATCATTTGATGTCTGTCTCTTCCTCTACAGTGCATATTTCACAAGACCATATGCCATTTTTATTTTGCTCACAGTGTATGCCCAGTGCTTGGACCAGCAGACACATATGGGCAGAAGTTAAAGATCTGTAGTATAAAAATGAAATAGGGAAAACTATTAAGTGAGGTTTCTAGAAATATCAAATTGATCTATATTATCTAAAATTATGTGAAAACTTTTCCCATGACATTTTTAAAAATCAAATCATGAGTAGAATTTTAACAAGATAAATCTATGCTCAATAATGATTATATTGCTTTATCACATTTGCACTAAAGGCAGGATGGTAGAAAGGGAAGAACATGGGGCCTGGTTAAGAGGATCCCAGATTTGAATGCTGAATCTGTTATGTGCTAGTCATGAGAAATTCACTTAAGTTCTTTAGTTGGATTTTTCTCTGAGTTTGGTTTTTCATCTGTAAAATAGAGAACGCCTATTCTTAGTGTTGTTGTGAAGACTGCACAAAATAAAATCAGTGTACAGTAGTGAGCATGCCGCTTAACACTGAAGCTCAATAAACCTAGTTCCCATCCCTCACTTGGCTGATGTACAGAAAAAGGACTTACAAAATATGCCTATGTTGGTGGCTATGAAGAGTCTACTGATTAAGGCTATTTGAGGATCTCATTATTCCTAATACAAAGATAAAGCAGAAATATGGAATACCCTCTGATCATTCTTTGGAAAATATGGTATTTATCAGCCCACATCAGCTAGTCAATCTCCACTCAGATACATTATTTACATTTCAACTTGGGACAATTTTTCTTTGTAATAATTGCCAATGTCTCACCTTCTGTTTTACGATTATTGATTGTCTTTCTAAGGTACTTCTACTAAATATACCTAGTGTTTTATTTTCATATCTGATTATCACATTACTTTAGAAGCTTTTTTATTCTAGTTTATTCAGATGAGTCATGATTGGTATTAATAATGAGTTAAAGACTACCTCTTTGGAATAAAGAATCATAATAATTACATAGATTTATATAAAATGTCTTTTAATATTATTTTAGATGCAATTTAGTTACCCAGATGTATTTGCACATTGGTATTTTATTTAGTGAAACAGTGTAAGAGTAGGTTCAATACAGAAGGCACTGGCCCAAAATACTTTCATATATCTAAAACCACTTTTAATCAGACTTTCATGACCACAAACTGTAGGTGGAATGTCTCAATACAGTATGGTTTCTGTTGTACTCAACCTCAGAATTTAGTACGTTACAACACTCACCATCAAAGTACATTTCAGCACAGAAATATCATTAAAGCTACTATTTGTGTTTACTTTTAGTTACTCCTCAACTTTTGTGTAACCAAATAGGCTTCTGGATAATGCATACTTATCTAATAATACCTGTCAAAAAAGTCAGCGCATATAGCTTCTTCTCATTAAAACTGCAAACTGAAATGGTGCTGACTATATTAAAGCATTTAAGAAAATATCTTCAAAATCTACTCTTAATTGCTCTAAATTTAATTCTGTATTATGTTCATATTCCTCATAGCATACTCAAAATGTATTTTATAATGCTTTTTTCTCATTGTGCATAGTTAGATAAAACTGTTTTTAAGCATTAAGCTTTCTAAAGAGACCTGGGATATTACTCTTCGTTTAAAATATGCCACTCAATGACAAAGATTGCAGCTCAGAGCTTTTATACTTAAATATAATAATGTATTGTAATGATTACATTTTTCATAACTTGACAATAATTTGTAATGGGAACAAGTCCATTTCTATTAAAATAACATTATTTTTAACCTTAGGTGAGATGGAAAACTCTTTTCATTGTAGTAGGCAAAGGGATGCTCTTTTCCAGTGCTTACATCAATCATGGTGCACTGACAAGAGAATAAAGCCAGTATTGTTTAGTGGACACTGTAATTCGACATTAGTTTTCAGAATTAAAGAGACTTAATATGTAATGTATGCACGGAAAGCAAATACTCTGTAAACACTGACCATTTTAATTTTCTTTCCTTTACTTCTTGAAACAGCCCCAAATATAATGATGATGTTGCAGTAAGAGGTTTCAGGATTGAGTTTTAGAGTAACTTCGAGTTTTAACTCCTAGCATAAGGGCAGGTATCACACATTTATACATCTTACATTAGGTATCTTGCATTTATAATTACTTTAGAACTTACTAGGTATGAATCAGGAATTGAAATTAGAATTTGAAATTGAGAAAAGGCACATCATTAAATATAGCTCCATACAACTGAGTTATAAAAAATTTGGTAAATCTGTTCATAGAAACAAATATAATTCAAGCAGTTTTTATTGAGCATTTTCTATATGCCAAATGAGAAGCGCTATTTATTGATCATTCTCCCTGTCAGATATTTGTGCTAGGTGCTGGGGCTTCTATTACATATATATCTCCCTTGTTCATGTTTCTTCCTCATGGCTGGAGAAAAAATAGTCATTTAATTCATTAAGGCTTAAAAGCAATTTGCTTTATTTGAAGCAAAGTTCATTACTTAGTAGTGTTATATTTTCAGTCATGTGTAATGATCTGAAATTGTACTTTTATCTAAAGTTAGAGGTGAACTCAGTTTTTGTTTTCTGACGAACCTTTTCTCTAGACTGAACAAGAAAAATAACAGTAGATGTTAACCGAATCAAGATGAATATGAAATGAAACCTACCATATTGGTTACTTCTTATCTTGTACTCAGTGAAAGCTGATTGTGGTATTATGTCCCACCCCCTTTCCATCTGGTTGCTGGCAGGCTCCCAATCAAGCTGCAAGGCTTAAATTAGTTTAAATGCCAATTTCTTCTATGAAGCTTTCATTGTTATATCTGGAAAAAAACTCATTCCTCCCTCATTGTCATCCTCTAAAACTTTTTACAAACCTTTACTATGAGACTTTTTCTAATATTATAGAGTTGGTTGTTTATGAGTCTGTCTCTTCTATTGTCTTTCAAGTTCCCCAAAGACCCCATCTGTGGCTTCATCCAGACTGACCAGTGGACACTCAATGAATATTTGCTGAAACAGTGAATTATGGAATGGAAATAGTCTATTTTAAAGTCTGAATGTTTGGTTTGTGGCCAAATTTGATGAAAAAGATGAGGTTCTAAAAAATGGTGGCATGAAGTCAAAGAACTTCCCCCTTTTTTGGTAGAAATTAAGATAACCTTGATTTTATAGCTTTTGAGCTAAAATAACTTTTGTAAAGATTAAGCTCATTTAGATTTTTTAACAATTATTCAGCAGGATCTGCTGTAGGGGTTTTGTTGTTTTGTTTGCTTACTTTTAAATTAGCTGTTTCAAGGTCAGAATACTTAAGGCTTTCGAGGGAGAAACCAATTTTCAATTATGTTGACTTTTTTTTTAAAAGATTTTATTTATTTATGTTATTTGTCAGAGAAAGAAAGAGCACAAGCGGGCAGAGTGGCAGGCAGAGGCAGAGAGAAGCAGGCTCCCCGCTGAGCAAGGAGGCCGATGTGGGACTCAATCCCAGGACCCTGGGATCATGACCTGAGCGGAAAGCAGTGGCTTAACCAACTGAGCCACCCAGGCATCCCTATGTTGACATTTTAGAAAGCTTTAGTTACATAAGATTTCAAAAAAATTTGCTGTCAAGAGAAAAAATAGTCTTGGGGTGTCTGGGTAGCTCAGTGGGTTAAGCCTCTGCCTTCGGCTCAGGTCATGATCTTGGGGTGCTGGGATCGAGCCCCACATCAGACTCTCTGCTCAGCGGGGAGCCTGCTTTCCCCACTCTCTCTGCCTGCCTCTCTGCCTACTTGTGATCTCTCTCTCTGACAAATAAATAAAATCTTAAAAAAAAGTCTTAATGTCACAATATAATTTTCTGCTAAATGTACTTTTTTAACCTTTTTGATAATTTAGTCTCTCAAAAATAAGAGATTTTGGATATATGTATTTGTTTTAATAAAAAGTTTACATGTTAGTAACATGAATCTTGAGAGAGAGTGATTATACCATTTTGGAATCTGTAATAGAGTAGCTAAAGAATGGAGAGAAATACATATGTACATATGCTCTAGACTTTAAGAAAAAAGATATTTCAAAAAGTTCCGAGAAAAGTGGGCTTTATTCCTTGCCTAGATGACTCATCATGAGGGATGATAAAGTGTGAAGATAAAAATTTAATTTTATAGTCACGAGATACAGAGATAAAGGGGCAGGATCTAGGAGTTCAAAATGACCGCATTCTTTGAGCAAGAATTTATTGAACCTTCCAGTTCAGATTGTCAAAGAACATGTGTTCGGCAAAGTATTCGATAAAATCCTCATCTCAATATTATAGAATTGAGACTGGCTAGTAGCAATTTAGAGGATTTAAATAAGAATTGCTTGGTCAGTGTTAAGTTTAAGGGGAAAGTCTCTAGTAAAGGGCCACAGAGTTTAGTAACTTTTCTGTCACAGACATTTCTATCATTGGTTTAAATGAAAATGCTTATCAGACCTGTGTATTAACATAAATCTGGTAGAGTCTCTATCTGTAACTCCTGCTACAGACTAGAAAGCTGGTCACAAATAGCATGACGATACAGGTAATTTTAGAGTCTCCGTTCATATTTTAAAAATACAATTCTACAGGTTCAGGTTGGAAGAAAATTAATGTGGTGGCTGATTTTGGGACAAAGATCTAAAGTTATAGTGGGAGTTAATAAGTCTAATGATCTTTTGTTAGTACTAATTAATCTTAGGCACAGTATTCAGTTCTGAGCACTGCATTTTAAGATGATACTGACAAAATCAATGTCTATTGGATGGCAAACAGGTTGATGTAAGATCTAAGAACATTTTGCATTAGAAATCACTGAGGGAATCTGGAATGTTTAATCCGGAGAAATATAGTTAAAAGTGATATGCTGAACACTTTCCAAGATCTGAAGACTTGTGGTATGCGAAGAGGCAGATGAGTTATTCCGTTTTATTCTACAGACTAGAACTAGAAAGCACTGCTGAAAATCTTTTATTTATTTATTTTTAAAGATTTATTTATTTATTTGAAAGAGCGAGTGTGCATGCAAGTATGTGTATGTGTGTTTTGGGGGCGGGCGGTGGGAGCAGAGGAAGAGAATCTTTGCAACAGATTCCTGGCTGAGCCTGGAGCCTGCCACAGGGGGCTGGATCCCACAACCCAGGAGCAGAAACCGAGAGCCTGGCGCTCAACCAACTGAGCCATCCTGGCACCCCTGTTGAAAATCTTTTAAAGAGGCTGAAAACAGGGGAAAATCTAGTGAGGAGAATTGCCAAAGAGTGGATCTAGGCTCATAAAGTAGGAAGCAGTTCATTCCTGAACATGTTCAAGTACGGCTGTTTATTGAGGAAGGTGTAGGTGTTCCTGAATTAACAGGAAGCTGGTCTAGAGTAACCTTTAACATACTTATTTCAGATTTTAAATGTTCAGAGTCAATGCCTAGGTTGCACAGACTTCTAGATCAAGGGGAAGATCTGAGTGAATGGTAATATGGTTCAAAACAAGAATCTATTTTTGCAGTTTCATTGTATAGGATGCCTTAAGTTTTAGTTACTCAATCTCATAAATACAGTATCATAATCACCTCTGATTTCTATATTCCAAGAAATAAAACACTGTCACTTTTTGAAGCTAGATGAGCTACAAAGACTGTAAAGAATTTGAGTTATAATATTAAATTCTGGACAGTGCTGAAAATGCATAGAAAAGTAATGGTAGAGAAAATTCATCTTATTAAAATGTTTTTAAAGAAGTAGTGTGGCATAGAAACAAAAACATGGGAATTGAAAATCAAGTCTAGAATCTGCCACTACGAGCTGTGTGCTCTTGGGTAAATTGTCTAACTTATCTGAACCCCGGTTTTCTCCCCTGTAAAATGAAGGTTATACGAAGCATCTTACAGAGTCTTGGGAGTTAATCTAGGGCTGTAATAAAAGTGTAAGTGACTTGTTGACTGAAACACTATAAAAGGCAGGTAGCATTTTTTTCTCTGATGCACTGGGCTCAGTTATTTCTTGTCACATACTGTAAAAGAGTGCTGTCCTAGAACCTGACAACTTGTGTTAACCATTATTATGTCTAGACTAGAGTTTCTCTTTTAGCTAGACCTTGAACTTCCCTTGACAGCCCAGAACATCTCTTTTCCAATCTTGTACTCTGAGGTCCCAGGACAATACTTGGCTCAATATTTGATGAATGAATGCATGGATAGATGGGTGGAGGAATTACACATTTTTTGCAATCCAAAATGAATGACTAAAAATAACTTTCTATGCATGATCTAACTATGTTAATAGAAAATTTGCTGCTGAGACAGGAAAATTTCACATTGTTATTTTCCTTTTTTGTTATAGTAATTTACCGGGAAAACATGCATTTGGTAAAACTGAATAGTAGAGAAATTAGACTGGGTTAAATTTTGTGTGTGGATTTGTTTCTTATAATTGCTTTTAGGTAAGTGTTGACTTTATTTGGTGACTTTTTTCTAGTAAGTTCAAAGACCTTATAATAAGTTATCTCACTACATTTGACAGTGTCTCTTTCAAATTAGGATATGGTACCGTTCATCATTCCATTTCTTAGATGACACTGTACACAAAGACACGAATTGCCATATCCAAGGTCACAAAACTAGTTCCTGGATGAAGTAGAAATAGAACCCTTGTCACACAAAATTCATTCTCCATTCCATTAGTCAGTGTTCCTTCTTTTAGATAACTAGGCATTTCAGGGGCTGACATTCAGCACAGCATGGATCCCATCAACTAACCGTTCGCTGAGCAGCGTACATACATTAAGAATTGTCAGCAATTCTGATGAGTACAAGCAAAGTAGTGCATAACTTATTAATTAATGTAACGATAGCTCTCTAAGTTAAAGTAAAAAATATTAATAATACAAAAATTGAGAAGAAGTTGGCTTCTACATTCTGACAATAAATCAAAGCTCTTTTTGTGTGGACACTGTAGCCAATTCTGCCCTCAAGACCTCCAGCCATTCCCACTAAAGCCAGTGGGAACCACATGTATACACTAGTGGGCATGCACTAGTTCTATATTTATGGATGTTTATTTAAATTTCACAAAATGAGAAACATTTTGGTTGGTAAAAAATACAGGTCTGTTTACAGGTGGAATAAAAAAAGGTGGGACTCCGACTTACACACAGGCAATGTAAATATCAAGTTCTAAAAACAGAGGACAAGTCCTGTACCATTTCCTACGGGGCAGGGAGATTAGTTTGACTACTGTGTAACGGAAAGGACATTTAATAATGAGTCTCCACGCCACATGTGTGTATGCTCCGTTCACCCCCAATCTCAGCTCTGTTCATAAAGTTACCTTAGGAGAACTTTCCTGCCATAGTAGCTGTGGGAGTACTTGCACCTTACAGGAAAGTTCCAAATAAATGAAAGAAAAGACCTTTGGAAACAGCAGCTGCTCACATCTACAAGAATAACCGAGTCCTAACTCAAAACAACTTGCAACGCATTACTAAGGGAAGCAACAATCATTTTATCTATGGGTCCCTAACACTTCTTTCCATCCCTCAGAATACTGTCAGCTGAATCCTAATTGGACTGCTCAATGAATTGAGAACTTTTTACTCATTTCTTTTAACTCATAAAGTAATTATTAGTTTCTTTGTCTTACAATGTATTTGGGACAAATGTATCCAAGGAATTCTACTTTCAAAGTTCTGAGGTTTTCTCTCTCTCTCTTTTTTTTTTTGGTCCAACTAGAGTCATGATAAATATAACCCTCATCCTATGAAAATATTTTAGATCCATTCCTCCTTACCCCCAGCATAGATAATCTCTCAGTTTCCTCCTGGTTAAGGAAACAGAGTGACTAATGAGGGACAAGACGGACAGTTCATAGATACAATGCAGTCTCTAATCCTCAGCCACGAAGTCTTCCTATGTGTTTAATGGGTTAGGGATGGAGTCAAGAGTCTGCAGCAACAATCTCTAATTGAAAAAAAGGGAAATGCCCTCTTAAATGCTCTTTTTCTTCCCCTGGCTTGTTCCTGACAGTAAGTAATGGTACAACTGTTCTAAACTATTCCTCTTCAATTTTATTTTGTTTAATTCAGTCTGTCATTAGAAAGGCTTGCGAGCTTTAGGCTTGATGATTACTCTCGGTGGGAGGAAGCAATGCCACTGCAGACTTGTGTTCTAGACAAGCGCTCCTTTATACAATGACGGGGCCTGCCATCGTAAATGAAAGGCTCTTTAAAGAGCAGTGAGGGACTCTTTTAAGCAGACTGCTACCATGTGCTTGTAACCCTCCAGCATAACTTGCGAGGATGAGACAGCAATGTGTTCTGCTGCAAAGAGGACTATTGTCCTCGTTAGCCTCAAGCAAATTGAGCCGTGTTTCGCAGCAATGTAGCAGGATTTCCAAAGGGGTTTCAAGCAGTAGTTCCTAAAACTCTGAACAGAATAAAAAGATTAAAATAGAGAATGTAGTGTGTGGAATTTAGAACTCTACCAACCCCTCACCTAAGTCAACCCTCAATCCCTCAAATAAAACTCTTAAATTTTGTGCACTGTACACTTCTTGGGCAGAAATATTGAACAATGAGTTAGATTACAGTTAAGTAATTGAATGCATATGAATAAACCTGAGTGTTTACTCACAAACTCACAGGGTTTGGGTTTTAAAACTTGTAGTAGCTGATGTCTGATATATATCTGTCTGTAGGAGGAAAAGGAAGAGAGATGATCTACAATTATTAAACTTACCAGGATTTAAAAGATTTATTGGAGCCCATTTTTAAGCCTAAGAATATTCTGGATTTTAAAAAGAGAGGGCTATAATGCAGTATGTTTTTAATTTTTTATATGCGCCATTCAGGTCTCCTTCATTCGTTAAAAGGCTGATTTATGTTCTAAACTCAACCTGCGGATGCAGTCACAAAATAAATACCTCTGTTTCTTTATACCTCATATACCTAAAATGTATCATTTGAATCTGAGAAGAATCAAATAAACCAGACTAATATTTTGGGGGCAAAAACATGTTTACTAGTTTAACAAAGCCAAAATGTACCTAAGGTAAAGGTCAAAGACTACTTCATTCCCTGCTGAGCAAATGCTCAGGAAGCACATTTGTCTACGTTTCCTGTCATAACAGGAAGAGTGTAACTTCTTCCTTTCCACGATGGCTTCAGTTTTACCTCCTAACTCCAATATTTTCTCCCTCAGGGCCTTCCAAATCAATCCTCGCAAGACAGAAGGCAGGAGGCTGTCTCCGTTGTAGTTTCCAAACAGTTGCGTTTGTTGAAATGTTATTTAAATGTTAGTGATTTCTTAAGCTAAACTGTTCCAACTTAAAATTAAAAGTCAAAATTCCAAACATTTACAGTGTTTCTCTTATTCTTATTAGTGGTCCAACTTATTTCAAAAGAAATGCAAGTATATATATTCCATATTATGGAATTTCATTTACTTCAAATTATGTTATTTTTCTTTTTAAACCAAAGCTATTATTCTGGAGTGAGGAGGGGGCATTGCCATACCTTCTTCAATTAGAGTCTGTGAGGATGTAAACTTTAAAAATACTATTATCATAATAATTTTTGAAGGAGCTCATTTTGAACGAATAAATTGCAATGTTAGAGGAGGTCTAGACGGCAAAGGACATAGTTTTTGAAAAAATTAGCAACACGTTCTTTAATCTACAGTTTGGAAAAACCTCTTGGTTTATGTGGTCTATTTATAATGTTAATATTTTTAGGGTTGGTTTCTCAGTAATACAATGTCACAGCGTTTGTGCATTTGCAAAGCAAAAGGTGACTTGTCACAGACAGAATAGGGTGTGCGTGCATTTGCAGAGGTGGAAGGTCCATTCAAAGCCAACTTTCTACATAAAATCATTGAGATACAATAAATACAAACATCAGGATTTTTCTAAATGATGGTTTTAAATGGAAGTGGTATGAGATACTCAAATCAGAACTGAAACAACAAAACATCTTGAAGCCCTCAAGTACATGGAGGAAACTGTTATCTTTTGGTAACAAACAACTTTTGGCCTCTCTTAGATTCCTTATCAAAGGAAAGCCAATGGACGAGTTTGAGAGCATCTGAGACAGTACTTCTCTGGTAGTAAAGGAATAGATCTATTCGATACAAATATAAAATATCCCACATGTATGCATAGTAAGTGTGTGGCGTGCTATCTCTAGGATTCAACCATATAGAGGGGAGACCATTTGTGAATTGTTTTTAAATTGCTAGGAATAGAATAGAAACGAATATCCTGATGTCATAGCTGTTAAATGTACATCTGAGCACTCTAGCTACTGCTTTCTTTGATTTGGAAACTCCCAAAAGTATATTTTTTTCCTTTTGGTTTCCTTTCTCAGTCTCTTCAATCACTAGTAATTCCAGCTCTCTGAACAAAACTTTTTTCTTTGATTTTTTTTTTAAAGATTTTATTTATTTATTTGACAGACAGATCACAAGTAGGCAGAGAGAGAGGGGGAAGCAGGCTTCCTGCTGAGCAGAGAGCCCAATGCGGGGCTTCATCCCAGGACCCTGGGATCATGTCCTGAGCAGAAGGCAGAGGCTTTAACCCACTGAGCCACCCAGGCACCCCTTCCCTTTGGTGATTTTAAGATAAATGAAAGAATGATCTAACTTATGTGCATGGGGAACCTTTAAGTAGGCATCCACAGGACGCATCAATAGACCCTATGATTCAATTCTGAAATGTACTACTATGTGCTAATATGTTACTATGATACACCCTAATTTTATATATTAAAACCAAGTTTAGGGGAAGCAGTTAGCTTAAGAAATGACACTGTGGCGGGGGGGAAGGCATAATAATCATTATGAAGTATTTGTGGATTTTATTTTAGATTTAAATCAACACTTTTCTGAATTTTTGGAATTTTTTTTCACCTGATTTTAAACAAGGTTCCAGACATTCATTGAGAAACATGGATAACTCTCTGGTAGTATCTTAAGTATAATTTCCTCTCTAATAATATATACTTACTTGGTATGCATACAAACAACTAATGATTCTGGAAATTCTGTTTGTGTAAATGACAAAAGAAAATGTATATGTCTAGATTACTCTGTTCTTTGACTCATGGTTCAGGATTCATCACAAAGTTACTTCCTAAAGCAATTTATTTGTCTTTCTAAATGATCTTGTTCCTTACATTTAAAGAGTAGGTTAGTAGGTTGTTACTCTCAAGTTTAGAACTATAATTAGCCTTTTATTTACTGGTATTCTGGATATCACCTTGAAGGAACACTACAGTAAAAATTCCCCTGAAATTTCAGCTTAAATTCTAAGAACTGCCTAAAATAGTGGAAAACAGGAGAAAGTAAGGAGTAACATTCGTTTCTTTTTAAAACAGAGTCATTTGAGGAAATAAGTAAATCTCTTTTATTCAGTTTACTTTAAAAAATATCAGATTTAGTTTAAAAACATCCATCTGTAGAAACTGTTCAGACGTTGTATCTACACTGAACATATTTCTCCAGGATTTTTTTCTGAGCCCATTTAAGGCAATTTCTAAGTCGTACAGAGAAACTGACATAGGGACATAAGAAAAGAGAAAAAGTGAGAAAATTTAACAGCTACGATCTCTGAATTCTTTTTAGTCATAAGGGGATTCTCTTGTTCTATTAACAGGAGAATGCTGCTAATTGTCTTTAATTTGTGCTCCAGTTATTGCGCTGATAATTACATGAAATTTTGTTTGCTGGCAAAAACCATTAGTGTGCCAGAACTGATAGAAGAGAGCTTAAGACATTTAAAAATCCTTTTCCCTTAACTTACTGTATTAGACCCTGAGTTATTTGGCAAATATTTTTTCCCTTATAATTATTCAAACATTTAAATGCCTTTTTATAACAAGTCACACAAATGCACACAAATGCATTTGGATTTACCTCTTATCCTTTCAAAGTGGAGAAGCTGAAAATTTATAATAAAACCATACACGTATAAACATGTTGAGGGTAAGCAAGCCTAATTTTTATATAACTTTCTTCTTGATACAACTGACATCATAGATTTCTAAGTCTATTCTGTTTGTAAAAAGAGTCATACAAAGACAAAACTCATTAAAAAAATCTGGCTTTTTCAGGGGTGTATTTACCGGGACCATATGAAGGAGGATAACATTATTGCCTGATTGCTGAAGGTACTTCAGGGGTAGAAACAAAGAATGCAGATGGAGACATTGAAATTGTAGGGTTAGAATAAGCTGGAAGCTGGAAGTGATGAAAATGGTGGTAAGTAGTTCAAAATAACTTGGTCAGTAACATACATTTGAAAAGAAGTCCCACAAGCATAGAGCTTCGAAAGCTACTGCTTCCCATCCTTGTCACAAGCCCTGCTCTACAAATGTTTGTGATTTTCCTTCTGGTCCAGGAGCCATCCTCTGCCATCAGCTGCTCCTGCTCTGAAAGAATTCTCTCACTCCCTGTGAGCTTCCAAAGCCTCCTTTGTGCTCCTGCTCTGCTCTGTTCCACTTTTCCTTCCAGCTCCCTGATAGCTTTTAAAGGTAAAACCCTCTTGAAATGAAGGTTCAGGTGTGACTCTAGTGTGTGACACAGCGCGGGAGCTGTTTTGATGGAAGTCACATTAACTTTTAACAGCTAATGGTTTAAAGAGCCTCAGTCTTAATAGGAACAGCTAATAGATACATTTATTGGGCATTTATTATATGTTAGATGCTTTACATTTATCCCCTAATTTGATTATCCCAGTGACCTGAGGAGCTGGGTACAATTTTTTTAACCCTCACTCTACTGATGAGGGAACTGATAAGGCTCAGAGGGCTTAAGGCACTTGCTGGAGGTTAATACAGCTAGTAGGTGGCAGAACTGGGACTGGAGCTAGGTTCGTGTGTGTCTAAAAACCATGCTCTTCACCATTATGTTATACTGGATGCAGTATGATGTAATCGGGAAAAGCAAAGACACAAAACCATGCTCTTAGCCATTATATTACACAGGATGCAGCATGACATAATTGAGAAAAGCATGTTTTGTTTTATTTTTTTAATCTGAAAGATGTGGGCTCCAAATCTTGGCTACCACCTACTATTACTATCTGACTTCAAAGCTTTGCCTGATCTGGGCCCTGCCTAACATCTAATCTTTTCTCTCATCTCTCTAAAGTCATACACATCAGACTCAAGTTCCACGAGCTTTCCCTTGGCTCCTTAGCAAGCTCTTTCCGTTCTTAAGGAGCTCTGCAAATATTGTTCCATCTGGAATGTTGTCACCTGCCTAACTCTGACTCATGTCTTCATTCCCATCTTTCAGCATTTCCTCAGAGAGACCTTTCATCTAATCCCCAATCTAAATAAAGCACCTCTTGCTATAATTTGATAGCACTTTGATAATTTCACTCGTAGCATGTTATTTACAACATTTGTATTATATATTTGCACATTTCATTTCTGTGTCATCCCACTAAGCCAGGGATCCACAAAATCTGGCCCAGTACAGCTTGTTCTGTTTTTGTCAGTAAAGTTTTATTCAGACTGGCTCATAAGGTCAAAAATATCTGCTTTCTGGCCCTTTATAGGAGAAGTTTGTTGACTTCTGTGGCAGATGATAAACTGTATGAGATTTGTCTGGTTTACCCTGAATACTTAATGTCAGGCACATTGCAATCTAATACTATTTGTTGATTTAATAAATAAATGAGCTATTCAACTATAAATGGGGTTAATAAGAATGAAATGAAATAATACATATGTAATTCTTGGTGCATGTTGCTTTTATTAAGCTGACTGAAAATTTCTTTAAGATTAATGAAAAATTTATGATTTTATTTATTTTTACATACTGGCTTAAGAAATCCATCCAGTTTAAGTGAGAAATTGAGAAATAAGTAGTTTCCATAAACTCAGAAACTCTGGACAAATTTTGAATAAAAAGAGCTGTTAATTTTTTTCCTTCTCTTAAACTATTATATGTATACACCTGGAGTTTCTGATTTTTAGTTGTTCTTCCTACTTCCATTATGAAAGGCAAAGGAAGGATAAAATTCAATTTAAATAGTTAGCTGCTCTGTTTTATAGTAATGTTAATTCTTAATGATATTCAACTTACACATCAGCTTTATAATATTTCATTTCACACTTTTATGTCTCTCTTTCTTATTCTGTAAAAACACATCCTGTTTTCTGTAAAGCTAAATAAACACCTGCAAAGGCAGAGCAGGCTTTTACTACTTCTTAAGAAAAGATGACAGTGAACCATTGTGTGAGGTTCTATTAGGGAGTCTGCAGTGGGGGAAGCTTCAAAAAGAGCAAAACAGTTACCATTTTTCTTTTCAACATGTGAACACATAGTTTAAAGGAAGCCCAGGCCAGGGGTGCCTCTGCACTTGGGATGATTTGTTCCTGCAGATTTGTTAGTGTTGATTATAGAAGTGACCTACATCCTTCAGGCTCTCATGACCGTTCTTGTAGTAGGTGAGTGGTACACATAACAAACATGTATAAGTAAGATGGATGTTGGAGAGTGTCAATAGCCATCTAAAATAATCACTGAAATACACACTAAAACATGGCAGTTTTCAATTTTACCAATTTGATTTAAGAGTATGAGTGAAGGGCCTGCTGTACCTAAAGTGTGGAGAAGACTACATAGATCCTAAATTTCTATAGAATAAAATCAAGGAATTCATCATCAGGATTAAAAAAAGTCAAAACTGAACTGAATTTAAACAATTTTTCTTCTAAAACTATTAAGACTCCTGACATGGATGAGAGTAACAGCAATCGTAGACACAGCCATATTTAAATTAAGAAAAGATGTTCAATTGTTAGTTCAAAAGTATGTGCTAAAATTCTTGCATCTTGTGTGAATTTTATGTTCCTTTATAAAGCATAATGAAAACTCTATGAATTCAACCTACAAAAATTTTCTTCTCTCTTTGTAAGCAAAAGGAAGATACAATGAATTTCATGAAACTAAAAATTACCTGGCATTATTAATGAAATGCAGGTACTAATTCATATAATTTCTGACTATACTCCAAATGGATTTTAGTCCAAGTAACAGTCTAAAGAGTCAATGGTACATGGTGTTCAATATTTCCATCTTAATTTCAAGTTGTAAGCCAGCTAAAAAATACTGTGGTTTTATATTGACAGAATTGCTATTTTTGGCTTGACCCATTGTAATAAACAACATGTAGGAAAACAATGAAGAAATCCATCATAAACCTTTATTTATCCTTTAGCTCAATTTTCAGCCAAAAATAGTTCAAGTCATATGTACCTTAAATACAATAATTTAAATTTACAAAAATTTAAATCTAAAAAGTTTCTTTATCTCTTAATGACATACTGGCTTTGATGGCATAAAGAACAACTTCTATTCATTATAATTTACACAGGTAACAACTAAGTGTCCATCAATGGATGAACAAATAAAGAAGTGGTTACACACGCGTGTGCACACAGACACAGGAACATTATTCAGCCATAAAAAAGAGGAAATCCTACCAGTTGCAACAACATGTATGAATCTTGAAGGCATTATGCTAAGTGAGGTAAGTCAGACAGAGAAAGAAAAGACTGTATGATCTCATTTATATGTAAAATCTAAAAAACAAACTCACCAAAAGAGATCAGATTTGAGATTATCAGAGGAGGAGTGTGGGAGGAAGGAGAAACAGATGAAAGTGGTCAAAAGGTACAAACTTCCAGTTACAAGATGAGTAAGTACTAAGGATGTAATGTACAACACAGTGACTACAGTTAACACCACTGTATGATACAAAGGAATGTTGCTAAGAGAGTAAATCCTAGGAGTCCTTATCACAAGGAGAATTTTTTTTTCCTTTTTCTTCTTTATTTTCTTTTTATTGTATCTATATGAGATGAAGGATGTTAGCTGAACCAACTGTGGTAATCATTTCACAATATATGTAAATCAAACCAACACAGTGTATGTGTTAAAATTATACAGTGATATATGTCAGTTACTTCTCAATAAAACTGGAAAAAATATTAAAAAAACCTTAAACCACTAATTAGTTCTAGTCTCACCTGCAGTTCCAATAAGACAGAAAGGGACAACTGGAGAGCTAGAGTGTCTTTATTTGGGGGATTGTCTGGTGAGGGCATATTTGAGGTTATCCTCTTAGCTTTCCCCAGAATAAATGGGCAACAGGTAAAACATTCTTCTCTCCCATGGTCAAGGAATGCCTGTTTTCCAGGTTCCATTATCCATTTGTAATGGCTGGAATCTGGCTTTACCATAATTTTTCCCATTATTTGTAATTTAACATCAGAATGCATACAAACCACCCAACTCTCCTTATATCACCTAACTAAATGCACTCTCCCCAAGAGTGAAGAAAAATAGTCAAAACACAGATATTCATGATATACATGTCGTTGCTGAATAGAGAGCATTTGGATATATAAAATCTTTAGGATAGATTAATGGGATCATACAGCATTATCAATGGAGTTGTAGAAAAAAACTGTAACATCATTTGCCTCTTTGTTTATCAAATTCATGGTTTAAAGATAATGGTGTGAATTAACTAATAGTTTTTGCCTATATGTGTATTATTATATATTTATATAAATATACTTATATATATTATGTATATATGTTTTAAGTTACTAATATTTTGTGAGGGTGTTTGTTGTTGTCAGTGCAATGCTAAATATTTTGGATACATTTCAAAGTCTCTTTTACTGTGAATACAATGAAAGTTGTTTTTATAAGCCTATATTCTAAACCTTTAAATGGATGACCACAAAAGGCCTCATTCCTATGCATATAAGAATATCTTTGTTTGATGATGCATGCAGTGTAGCAATGTTATGCTTATTAACTCTTAATCATTAAGGTATTCATATTACAGAAGTACAATTCCCATTCAAAATTTATGTTGAAATAAAAAGTGATCATTAATATGTAAACTATTTGTCTAACAGACAAGGTGATTTTTTTCCCTTTACATATGATAGAATATTAGCATTTAAACTGGCCACATTTAATTCACTGAAACTTCTCTTAATGGATGTTTCTAAGTTCAAATGTTTTCAGTATCTTTAAAATACCTGGGGAAAATGTAATAAATAGTCCATGTAAATGATGATACAGGAAAAAGTTTACCCCACTCACCTGTCTGTTACGTTCATCCATAATCCTCGTAATCTGAATCTTTTTTCTCCCCATAGTCCCCGTTTTTCTTCTCTCTCTCGTCCCTGAAATTATGTATTTTTTCCTTCCTTTTCTTTCTCTTTCCTGTTTCCTCCAAACAAATCTCCCTCTTCAGCACTTGCACTGCTCAGTTCCCAAATTCCTGCATTCGTTCCTGCTGGAAGAAAGAGAAAAATTAAATACCACCTTAACAGAAAGGCGGTTTCATAAGAGCGATCATATTCTAATTTAAAAAGAGAACTATATGAAAGTAAGCCAATCAAATGAATGAAAATAAGTACTAAAAGCACATGGTCTATCCCATGTAGGAGGGTATCAAAAAGGAACAGTTTGTTTTTATAATTAAAATAATCTCATAAGTAATTTAACAAGTCATTTAAATGACAAAAACTATACTTCAAAGCCCAACACTTGAAATGTATCTTTTGCAATGAGTTCCTTAATATTTTTTAATGAAATTAGGTGACTATTTTCACCCTTCCATTATGAAAAATTACCTAAATCAGAGAGTTAATGAACCTTTATGTACCTGTGTATGCTAAGTAGGGCAGCTAATTCATTTCTGAAGGGAAAACAATCTCGTGTTTTGACAGCAGAGGTGATAACGTCCCCTCGTTATGCAAATAGGATGGACTATTATGAAAGCGCTATTTGATATATGTAAATGTCAACTAATTTAAATCTAAATCCTTTAATCTTATTTTTAAAAAGTCACTGCTATGAGAACACTGTAAAAATAATATGGGATATTTAATCTTACATAATAAGCAGCTATCAGCAGTGAGATCTCCTTTTCCTCTTGAAAGCCCTTAAGCTATATCTTGAATACAAGAATCAAAAAAGATAATCATTCACAGAAAAGAAATGGTGCAAAAAATTAGAGTATTACTCCATTTATAATGATACTTTTTTTATAACTACACTTTTTATAATAAGCCATCAGTTCTCTAAATTTAAATATTTTAAAAAGACATATCATATATCTTTGGGGAGTAACATACAAAATTACAGAAGCCCAACATTATATACTAGATACCTTTAGGTCATGAATTAAAATTAAAGAAATGATCATCAATAATATAAAATAAACCCGAGTATTAAAAGTATATATTTTACTTTGTTTTAAATTATATCTGAAAACATTTGAACATAATGAAAATGAATTGCCGTGAAATGTGGAAGTTAACAAGAAAGCATTCCACATTGGATTCTTCATTTGCAAGCAACCGCTTCAATTATTCTATCCAGTTTTATGTCAAAGAATGCAACTACTTTATACATTGCTCAGAATTTCCCTGTTTTACCTGGTGTCTGATGAGAGACCTGAGAAATTCCCACATGTATTATGTAATGCTAAGCCAATGTCCTGGCTATTTAATAGATTATTTGGCTCTAATTCAAAGTTATTGGAACAGGAAAGCTGTTACACACTTGGTCTGATCATCTGCTGTCTTTTGATTTCTTTAATTTAATTTCTAAATTCTTTATCACCTTGAGTAAATTTCTTTAAATTAAAATTTTCTGTGATTATCTAATTGCAGAAGCTATTATGATATAATTAGTTCTGGTGGATTAAGCGCTGCTTAAATACTAAGACCATCCATTCTCTTTTGCCCAATGCCTTTCTATGAAACTGCAGCTCAGTTGTGCCCTTGGGAATACTATATATGTTGAGTAACATCATGACCACACAGTGCTCATCAAAAATTACTACTCCAGCGGCAATTTTAAATGTTGGAAGTAGTTCAAAAGTTTTAAAGAGTTATATAAATAACACACAATTGACAAATACACACGAAAAAATTAGCTATAAGAAGACATTAAAATCACATTAAAATATGAAACCTTCACAAAGCACAGTTGCATTATATATTCACTGTTGCCACACACTGTCCATCTATTTATTTTTAGAAACCGTCTTAAATATCACTCCACTGGGCAACTTTACTGTGTTTCCTATAGTCTTACCTTAGAAGCAAGCGGCCCCGTTAGAATAGCATTTCCCATGCATGTGCAAGACCCCACAGAGACAGACAGGCTTCCTCTATCACAAAAAAGCCAACCCATGAATCCACAAACGCATATGGGACAATTTCCTTTCTTTTCATTTGGCTGAGGCCGGTGGCACTATCGGCTTACAGGACTATGCCTGCCTAAGCGCTTATTCACTTTAAGGTGGAAGGTCAGGGTGAACAGATTAGAGTGTGGTGACAAGGCGGGGAAGACAAGAACTTCGACAGATCCTGGTTTCAAAATACAAATAACCAAACAAGCAGAGAAGCCTCCCTAAAGAAAAGTCTCTTCAGAAAGGCAGAGAGAGAACTCATGAGCCAAACTTAGAAGAGTTCCTACACCTCACCACCCCGTATTTCACAACTTTGAAAGGAGAAACACTTTTTAAAAAGAGCAGAGCAAGGATTTTTTTTTTTTTTAATTCTTAAAGGAAAAAGGATGGGAAATATTTTGCCTGAAAAAATTTGTATGCGTATATCAAATATATATATAATATAGTCGGTGAAAATACCATTCGATGTATTTTCCTTCTTGAAATATGCAAGCTAATGTAAAGAGAAACAAGTTTAAATTTCAGTAAAATTAAAATATTTTCTTGTTTTCCATAAAAATGAATATTTCTTGAAGTGTTGCCTTCTGAGCATTTTTAAAATGCAAAAACTTGATATTATTATGTACATATGCAGACTACTACGCGGTGATGATGCGATTTTTTTCATGAAGTAAAATATGTCACAAAACGTGCCTTAGAACATTTGATTATGGATCACCACATTTCAAGGCTGTCAGTAAAAACTCAAAGAGTTAGGAAGGTCAATAATAGCTCAGTAGTTGTCTTCTTGGCGTAACTACTTCTCTCAGCTGATTTTTATGCCAAAATTATATTGTAAGGTCAGTTTCAAGTATTAATTTGTAGGAGGCCTAGAAAAGCTGAAAAGGAGATTAAAAAACTTCAGTAGTTTTTAAAATTGTTTTGTATGTACATGAAGAAAAGAATAGGTAAACTACATGTAGTAGAATTTCAAGTTACGCTGAGAACTTTCATTATGTACAATCAACCATAAGCTTAAAATAATTCCAGCAGCCTTGCCGCTACTTCTTTCCACATGAAAGCAGCATTCTTGGAAAATGACAGAGCTACACAGAAACAATCAGTAATTAAAAAAAGAAAAAGAAATGCTCTACCACAGTTACACTCTATAGAGTTACAGTCTTCTGCATTTTTTTTTCTTTTTGTCAACCTAAATATAAGAAAAATAAAATCAGGCTGCTTACTAAAAAGGGGAACTTCATTATGGCAGGCTTCTGTTCACTTTGAGTTTGGCATAAGCAGACAGATGAAGGCAAAGTGGTTTTGAGACCCAAGTTGAGAAGAATTTCTTGTGGACAGATGCTAAAGATCCTTCTCCTACCCCAGCTCTCTCTTTACAAACAAGTTCCCTTGAGTGACACACACCTCCTCCCCCCTTCCCTGCCTCACTCTTTCTTGCTCCCTTCCTTTCTCTCTCTCCCTCCCTCCCTCCCACAAATCCCTCCCCGTAACACAGAAGAATCTTGACAGAATGGCAGGAAACACGCACAGACTGGTCAGGGAAGGATATGATGTCAGCAACCACGAACAATAAAAGGTGTAAAGGTGCTTCCTTCCCTAAACTGTTCCAGAAGTGTAAAATGGGAACCAAAACTCTTCACTTCCTTCTCTGAGCAGAACTGTCTGAGTGTGCTGTGCCGCACACCATACACAGAGAGGCCTTTGAGAGGTTCAGATAAGGGACAATGACAGAAATCCAGACATGGGGACTCAATTTTTTATTTCTATTTTTAAAACACCTAAGAAAAATCCATTTCAGTTCTAGGTTAATATTTTGTTAAGATTTCTTTAAGAAATAAAAATAAGAAGACAAACAAGTTCCCTTTGGTGAAGTAGGAGATATATCACAATTACCTTCATCATACCTCACAGAAATCATCTGACATAGCTAATGCAGCCATATAATCTTAATTTACCCTTTGAGGCAAAGGAAGAATTCTATACAGGCAAAGAGCCAATTGGATAAATTTTATTTTTAGTAAAAAAAAAAAAAAGGAATTACAAAAACTGTTCCCCAAAAATATATCAGTGTTTGTAAGACACATTGGTTACATCTTTGTACCCATAGTTTAAAAAAAGATACAGTGGGTGGGGAGAATAGATGCCTATGTTATTGAAGGTCTCAAAGTTCTTTTTAAAAAATTCAGAGTAAGAACTAAAGAAACTAACAAAAACTTTCAGTATATAGTGAAACTATTTATTTCAATCTCATCACTATTAGGTTCCTTCTAATATGGAAATGGCAGTCTACCATAAGGTTTCTGTAGGAAGAAAACCACATATCAAGTGGATCTGAGTCATCTTCAGATTTCAATCATCTTCCCACAACACTTTGATTTAGAAATTAAACACAACCTTCAGTTATGTGTTTTGATCATAGAGTGAGACTGCCATGCCACATTAAAAGATGTGGGAAGAAATTAATTCTCTTCTGCTAAACTTATCTTCACAAAGCATGTATTTTGCTACGATAAGCACAATGCAGTTGCTTAAATAAAAACAGCCCATGAATGATGATAAAACATTAAAATATGTGATGTCAATTTGCGAAGAAAGATTTCTGGTTTTCTTTTACTCATATTAGCAAATAACTTCTTCACTGATTCACATTTTGACAACACTAGCATCTTCATATAATGTTTTAAAAAAACTCAAGGCTCAAAACCAAGCATACTATATCACACAGGAAATTATACTGTTAATATACTGGATTCTTAGTAAGGTACAAAAATGATCTTAAGCCCAGTTGCTGCAAGACTGGTGTTACTAATTCAGATAATTAAATGATTCAATATTATTTTAAGTGGAAAACTCGGCTCATTCTGGTACATTTAGATACATTTAACTTTCTACCTCACGACATATTTGAAAGACATATGAGACATGTAATTATATTTTGGTTGAAAGGAACAAGTAGAACTTTTACTTTTTTTTTTTGCTTAAGAGGTATTTTGAACTTCAAAAGATATAATTATTATTATTCTTATTGTTACTCAACTACGTGATGTCTTACAAATTGGGGAATATTTCCTTGGTCCTTAAAGTCATTCTTCCACTTCCCTTTAAGTTTATCATATTCTATATAACATGTTATATTACCCTAGCTATGAATGCAAGCTGAGTTCGTTTTAGATACAGAGCCAAAACTTACCCTCCTAAAGATAATAAAAAAACAACCATGATTTACCATTGGATAAGTACCATCATGCCAAACACAAAGTTATTTTCTCAATTTATCCCAATTTAATGTCAACATGATGGACTTTTGAGTTATCTCCAAGTCTCTGTAATATAGTATCACACACAAATAATAATGTCATTTGTCTGTTCCTCACACATGTCTGGCTCCTTCCTACCACAGGGCCTTTGCATGTGCAATTCCCTCTGCCTGGAACACTCCTCCTTCCCCTCTGTGCCTCCTTAACTTCTTCCTTTCCTTTCCATCTCAGCTCTAATTTCACCTCCTCAGGAAGCACTCCATCTTTTCATGGCTGCAACAAATCCCCCATGAGGATTCATAGCACCATGTCTTCCTTTGCAGCACTTGTCATAATTGAAATTGCCTGTCTTCTTCAACATCTGTAAGCCAACTCCGTTTTGTCTTGCTTTCATATTCCCATTTTCGTATTCCCAGTATCTAACCCACTGCCAGGCCTATAGTAAGAGCTAATAACTTAGTTGATTAATGATTTTAAGATTTTCATCTCTCAGATGTGTATTTTCTTCAGTTGTTATTTTTAATGACTACTCCTGAGAACATTTTCTTAAATATAGAAGCAGGCTGATAACCTCACTTAATCTTTTGTCATATTTATATAGCATCTCATATATGGAAGAAGAGTAATTTATACTGAGGAGTGGAAGTAGAAAGAATTTTCAAGTTAGGAAGCTCAGGTCTGAACCTCAGCTTATTGTTGCCTACAATGAGTTGGGAACAAACTTTTTTAAAAAATATTTTATCTATTTATTTAACAGAGAGAGAGAGAGTGCGCACAAGTAAGGTGAGGCGGGAAAGGGAGAAGTAGGCTCCCTGCCCGGTGCTGGGCTCGATCCCAGGACCCTGGGATCCTGAGCTGAAGGCAGATGCTTAGCCAACTGAGCCACCCAGGCACCCCCAGACTTTTCTAAGATTTATTTATTTATTTATTTGAGAGAGAGCGAGCGAGCAAGCAAGCATGATTGGGGGAGGGACAGACAGAAAGGAAAAGAATCTCAAGCAGACTTCCTGCTGAGCATGGAGCCCAACATGGCGCTTGATGCCATGACCTGAGCGGAAATCAAGACCTGATCAAGACCTGAGCGGAAATCAAGAGTAGGATACTTAACCGAGTGAGCCATCCAGGAACGCCAGGAACAAACTTCCTGGTGTGCAGGGGATGGCTATGGTCATTCAAGGTGGTGTTATATGTGAAGTGTGTCCATAGCAGTACTGGGAACATGACCTACTACTTGTAAGACTGCTTCAGTTTTGAGACATAAAATAAAAACCGTATTATACCATGAGGCTACCAAGTGAATCATTGTCCTCATATCTACCATGAAGACTTGACTTTGCAAAGCTAATGGTGAGCAAGTTCTAACAGGTAATGCTTCATTTATTCGTTAACAATAATCATTACATGGAGGAAAAATTTACAGTGTTATAAAAATTAAGAAGTTTCTCTTAAGTATCAGTCATGGAAGAGCTTCAGGCTGCAAGAGTAGAAATAACTAGGGAAATATATCAATTTTCCCAATGACCACGGCTGCTGAAAACTCTACATTAATGCTTCTAGTCCTACTTTAATATCTTTCCCCAAGGACAAAAGGAGATGAAATGTATGTCAGAAATATAATAAGGCTAAAAAGGAACTCGTTTTGAAAACCTCTGCAATTAATTTAATAAGTGGGCCTAACCTGCTATTATCACTGACATAAATCATTTTATTTACACAGTTCTGGAAATTAGGAGGCACCCACCTTTAAACAACTGTGTTGCATTATAAACAATTTACTAAACACGGGGGAAACACAGCTTCCCTGTCATGGTTTTCCATGGTATATTTTGTCTTGAACATTTTTTTCACAAGGCAGCTTAAACAGCATTCTCCATTCCCCATGCCAAAATAAACTCCAAATGGTCTAAATATGTCCAGAGCCTTGTGTTCTTGAACCACACCGCAGTTTTTTTGTCTTTCCTCATCATATTAAGTAATTAATCCGGGGTTCTACCATGCCTTTGTTTTCCCGATTTTTCACAACAGTACAGCCACCACGTTTTCTTTCCAAGGCCACTTTGTGACGTGGCAGAGCTTACCACAAAGGTACATCGGGCACTGTCTCATCACAGAGCAAGAGCTACTAGTTAGCATCACAGATTGTGTTCTGTTCCCCAGCTGTAACCTCTCTGTAAAGAATATGCAGCTGGATTTTTTGTTGTTGTTGCTGTTGCTGTTATTGAACAAAGCAGGTAAAGCACTAGACAACACCAGGATCAGTGAAACAGAATTGTCGGCTCTCAAATCAAGCCAGGCTTGAAAGGGGAGATGCTGCCGTTCCATATCATCATCTTATTACAACAAAATCTGAATTCCCAGACATCTCATAATCATGTCAGAAAAAAATTTTATGTTCATCGTTTTCTCAAGCCTTCATGTATCATATTTCATGATTAAAATGGAAATATTCTATAAATTTCTTTCTCAAAAACCTGTATGCACTGGACACAGTTTTTAGCCTTACTGATACAGTGGTGTGTGTGTGTATGGGTGTGTGCAGAGAGAGCATTTTCCTGCGAAGCTGCAGCAAATGGAAAGACCACATTTTAGTCTTTCATGATGTGATGTTAAACAGTAAGAATACGTTTTAAGTCACCTGAGTAGTCATGAGTATTATCACTGGCAAGTAATCCCAGGATTACTAAGATTATGATATGAATGGTCAAAAGGACATTCTAAGTAAAGGCTTTGTTTTTATTCTGTATTCAAATAATACATTAAACAATTGAAAATTATGTCCTTGAAAATAATTTGCCTCTGTTGTTATTTATTTTCCCTCTTTATTTAATATTTAAAGATGGGCTTTAAATGGAAAGACACACCACTGTCCTCCTGCCAATGTTTTTGTTATACATTAAGAAGAATATGCGTCATAAATCACCCACTATTTACAATGAACGTCATTTACTTTTGTCTCTAGTTGAACTTCAGAATTTTAGAAAGTTTACACAAAAGCCTTCCATCTGATATACATAATATTCAAAATGCTGTAATAATGTCTCTCAAAATATAGATATTTGATATTGCTGTTAAATGTGGCTCAACATGGAAACCAGTGATTCATCAATTTTTCTATTCTCTTCATCTCTTTTACAGCATCCTAATCAACCTAATTAAGGCTTTGTTCATCTGAAACCTCTGATGACAATTTGTTTAACTCTATCCCACTGTGGTCTTCTTATAAGGAGAATTAAATCTGATCTTCTGACAGCAATCATTAAATGATCCCAACTGGCCCCAATTAAGCCACATGGCTCACGGGCTTCCATACAGTCAAGTGCCAAGTTCTCTGCTTCATTTGCACATCATTCTTTACCTTGGTTTATTTTCTTAAAGCCAATTAAGTATGTGTCTTATCAAGTGGAACTAAATTTCCTTGTGTACACTAGCTCAAGACACAGTGCATCCGCTGACTTTGCAGTCACACTGAAGTGTCACACAGGGTTCCTAAAGCCATGCTCTCTAGCCGTAGTACTATTAATGAAGAACACAAAACAAAAAACAACCAACAACCTACCTTAGATTTACTTACTCATGCTGAAATTGACCTATCTACCTTCTCAAAATAATACATATATTGAAACACCTCTGGCTAACATAAATCAATAATAACTTTCCATTTGGCTTATTTACAGTGATCTTTTAGTGGATTTAGTATCTGCATTTAGTAGGGTTTAATACTTTTCTTTTTTTTAACGTTTAAATTATCTCTGAGACCTTCTAAAAGAGCAGTACCAAAGTAAGACTTCTGAAGTTAACCTTTCTTACCCTTAATTTCTGCTCTAATTTTTTCACATATGCTCAATTGTAAGTTCTGTAATGATGTTCGCAGGCCTTCCTATGAATGCAGGTAGCCTCAGGATTTAGAGCTCATTGATTGTGTGCTACTCCAGGGAAACGGCTGATTAAAAACAGCCTCATGAGGAGGAGTAGCTCCTGTTCACATCTGGCTCATCTTATTCTAAACTCTAATACCTGTATGGAAATTTGACCCCTAGCTTTGGCTTTGGAGAACAGCACTTCGCAGAGTCCTTTACCTTCGATGTCAGGCCAGAAACACAATTAAATTCATCTCAATACGACTGGAGTTTGACACAGTTTCTGAAGGCCTTAATCAATTATCCTGACTACTTTTCTGAGAATATAAACAAATGTGCTGTATTTTTACATCTATTCTAATTATAGCTCTCACTGATCATCTGTTGGTATCCATGCAGGCTATCTGTCACAGTTCTCAGAGCAGATGGATTAGAACATATCTGTTCATCCTAATCATATATTAAAAACTGACATTACGATAGAAAACTGAAATGGATGCTATGCCCCTTATTGGACATTAACCTTGATGGAACATGTAATTCTTTTCATTCCTTGACCAACAGATGTAACTACAAAGAAAAAAGAAAATATAATAGAATCTTTCACACACTGACATTTCGAAACATCTAGAAAAAGTGGTACGTGCCTTTTCTTTATGACAGCTAAATAGATAGCCATCCACAATAAACACCCGTTCTTCTCTGCAGAATTCAAAATATTTTTTATAAAATGCTGATTATTTAGAAACCACTAACAGCCTAACAACTGATTGATTTTTAAAAATGTATAATAACTACACTAAAAACTACACTAAAATTTCAGCAAAGCAAAACAGATGCGAGGGTGTCGTATTATGAAATATTTCTCACTGTATTATAGTAATCGCCAATAAGGTTTGATGTTAATTTTAGAGCATGCTTCTGCTAAAAAGGGCAAACCCTGCAACAGATTTAGTACAAAGAAGCTGAAAATATCCTGTGGAAAAAAAAAAAATCTGTAGTGAAATCAGCCAGCCCAAATCCTGCCATTACTCAGCACTGCAGTGACGTGCAGATGTTTGTAGTGGTTTGAGAAGCCAGCAGGGGTGGAAACTCGACGTACTCGACTTCAACATGATTGCAATTGAACCTCATCAAAGTAAGAGCTCATAATTTGTCACAGAAAACAGCCAATTAACATATGTTAGAAAAAGGCTTCATAAAGATAATATATGATTAAAGACCCCGCGCAGCTGCTGAAAATCAAAACTATGCATTGAAAAAAGAAATCTCAGCCTGAGCTTCCGTATGGTTAAACTGATAATGGCTACTATGATTTTTTTTTTTTTTTGAAAGTAGAAAAATATAATTACAGTGCTTCTCATAAGTTTGGGGTTATGGCAAGGGAGAACTGGGCACTGTGGTATTATTTACTATGCCTTACTTAGTTCTATAAATAGTTGAAGCCCTTGCCAAAAACTCTGTAGTTACTTTGTTATAGTGCTATTTTAAAACACAGACCTTCATTGTGAGCTAAATGGCCTTCAGGATGCACTTTGTAGTTAGAGCAATCCTCTCAAAACTATATCCTCCCTTTATCTGTGCAAAACTCCAGGACAAGAGGAGTCTACACAACAGCCTGCTTGCGGTAAAACACACTACGGCTGTGTAACACACGGTTTTAACGCTTCGGAACTTTTGTCAGGGTCGCCGGTCATGAATGCTGTCGGTTAAAGGTGAGAAATGAGACGCTGGCGGACGCATGCAGTACAGATCTCCTAGCACGATCGCGTCCTACCCGCTACAGCTCTGGAGTAGATGAACTACACGCAACTGTATGTACGTGGTGCATCCTCGTCAGAGATCTAAACTAAATTTCAACTTGGACCATGTGGGCAGATCAAATCCTGGCGACACTGATGTCATCGGAGACTGTGGGCCAAGTTCATGATGCTTAATCTTACAGAGATAACAATGAAAAAGTCTGATCTTGAGTTACAGAGACATACAGGTGTCAAGCATGATGCTAGGTACCTGGGACACCACTGTGAACAAAACAAAGTAGGTCTTGGTGTTCCCGAAACCTGCATTTTTTTTAAAGATTTTTATTTATTTATTTGACAGACAGAGATCACAAGTAGGCAGAGACGCAGGCAGAGAGAGAGGAGGAAGCAGGCTCCCCGCTGAGCAGAGAGCCCGATGCGGGGCTCGATCCCAGAACCCTGGGATCATAACCAGAGCCGAAGGCAGAGGCTTTAACCCACTGAGCCACCCAGGTGCCCCCCGAAACCTGCATTTTGAAGGGAGAGAGAGGCAATAAACAAGCATGCTAATATGATGATTATAGATAGAGAAGGGCTAGAAACAAAATGCCACAGTAGAACAGGCAAGGAGGTGCTGGAGCAGGAAAGGGCAGAAGTGGGCAGTGCTGTCAGGGAAGATGACAGCTGAGAAGTTGACATCTGAGGACAGATCTAAAACACGGATGGAGCCAGGCAGTATTTGGAAGATGACGACGACTCCAGCCTGAATATTCCATGAATACTCTGCCTGTCACGGTTGCTGCAAATGGCTAGTCCATCATTTCCCAAACCTCAGTTTCTTCATCTAGAGAATGGGAATAATAACATTTCTATTCTTTGAGAAGGTTGTGAGGCTCAAATAAAAAACACCACTCTGTTTATAGAAATTCCACTGGGTGCAATTCAATTTCATGAATTAATTGTGTAAACTTGTTCACTTCAGTATTGTGTAAGTTCATAAAAATTATAAATACTTTGAAGCACAGATAATAGAGTATAATGCAAAAAGTTTCTAAACTGACATGAATTGAATCCAAAGGTGTGTCTTCCCTTGAAACATGGACATTTCATTAAATCAGCGTCCACTGATCGAAATAGTTCTTGGGCATAAAAATTCCTTTTCCAGTGTTAAATATACATAGCACTATGAACAATCTGACAAATACAATGTAAAACTTTTCCAAATGTGAAATATAGATTTACATATTTTATATTATACCTTCTTTCTTTTAGAAATAAACAATCTTACAACATTACTAATGTACCTGAGTCACGGGGGTAGGTTGATTTATTTCCTCTCTCACAGGACCCAACTCCCAAGCAATCAGCACAGTTTTGATTAAGATCTCAGCGATATTTGAAAATCCCAGTGTCTCACTGTATGGGAAATGTTCACATATCTTTGGACATACCCATCTAATGAGAGTAAGCTATGTAGCCTCAAGCCAAACAGATTAATTTCCAACTTGGAATGAATAGACAAATTGAATTCATTTAGTATTTTTTAAATTAAAGCATTTTTAAGAGGAAAAATACAAAATTTAAGGATTGTGACTGTTAATAAATAAGAATTTAGAGCAAAAGGCAATAGACACTTTTAATTTTAAATAGTAATGTCTAATGAAAAACCAGTATTTTAAGTAAGGAGAGGGGTCAAAATTTCCTATGCAACTAAACTTTATTTAAGAAATAATGGGTATACACTTTCAGTTCTCCCTCCCCTGTGATTTCTGGGTGGGGGGGGTAGCAGCATAAATTTGATCCTTTACTGCACTAATTTCTTTGTATTTCCTACTTGGTGAACATAATTTATAAGTTTTAAAATAGGGTAAGTTGTATAATTTACCATGAAGCCTAAATTAACGTTGATCTATTTTCATTTATAGTTGATCTAATGCCTCAAAAAAGAATCAGAAATTTGAAAAGTTTTTTTTTAATCAAAATGGTCTAATAAAAATCAGCGTAGTGTTTGATTCTATTCTCAATGTTAACCAATATTTCACACTGCATACTCATCTTCCTTCCTATCTTATAAAATTACCATTGGAGAACACTCACCTCCCCCTCCAAAACCCAGCCATAATTGCATGCAAAGCAGGCATGTAAATTTGAGTTTCTTCTCTCTCTCTGTAGCCTTCCCCACTTCATTTTTTCATTTCATCACCTTCCTTTATCTCTTTTTCCACATGTTTAAAACTGAGGGGATATGGAAAGTGAAACTGTCAAAGAGCTAGGAATAGAGGTGTTCTCAGATGAACAGAATGTTTCCTCCGTACACCCGGGCAGGGTAAGTGTGCTGCAGAGGGCCGGCCGTGGGCCTGGGGTAAGCTAAGTCGGTTCCTATGCTGGAGGCCTGGCAGGAGGCTCCTTATCTCAGCATGTCTACACATTCTGTCCCAGGCTATTTTCAAGGATAGCTCAAGTCATCCTTGGCAGATACTAATACATGGAAAGGATTACAGTACTTCCCCTGTAAAACAGACCATGCTACCACAGATCAGAAGTGAACTGAAATGAGGTTTTTAAATCCTGAGTCTCTAAAAGCTAGGATCTAAAAGAAAGCACCCATCAGTGGAAGCAAGCGCACGACTCTCCTCAGAAACCCCAGCATGGATTCCAAAGGTCAGTAGTTCTTAAGGATTATAACAAGCTATTCTTTCAAGGAAAAAAAAAAAAAGGTCAGGAAATTAAAAAAAAATTAAGAGAGAAGTTTCTTTGGTGCAGGACTTTTCATATTCTTCACTGTGCTAGATGGCAGAATCTGTATATCCAGAATATGTTTTGGGAAATGCTAGCTTTATAGAAAGCAATCTTCCCTCTGACTGCAGAACACACTGCGCTGCTGAACCAACATTCTGCTCAGTGCCTGGCTCAAGGAGAAGATAAAAGGATTGTTGAATAATTGATAAAATGATGGAAAACTATTCTTCTAGTTTTACAAAGAACAAATATGATATAAAGTGCAGAAAACTGTTCTTTTAAATTAAAAATACTAATAAAATATTGAGCAATTAGTGCAATATATTTCCAAAGCACCAAGAAGTGGTAGAGTATAGTGAAAAGAAAGCTCTACTTGTAATCAGATTCTTGGAAGGGGTTCGACTACCCACGAGCTGCTTGTCTTTGGGCCAGTCAATGGCTTTGAATCTCATTTTCCTCAGATACATAAAGGGAACCAGGTTCAATTTCTAAAGACCCTTTCTAAGTCCCCAAATGGCAGAAATTTGGTGAAGGTGTAAGACAAAATGACGTCAAAATGCTTCTCCAAAGGATATAGTCCTAGAGAAAAAATAAACTAACAAAGATGTTAAATTGCCTGGGTAAATAGAATTGTTTTTTCCATATTTTTGGCTTTAAAAAGTTGGTTCACCTCAAGCAATATAAACAATTAAGACTAAGGTTACATTATGCACTTTGAGCCACTAATCATATTTAGAAATTTAATAAATAACTATGAATTATAAAATACTTCCTTTAGCACCAAAAGCTTTGCAAATACTAACTCCAATCCTCACAGTAGCCTATGAGGAAGGCTATTTTAATCATTTCTATTTTACAAAATAAAAAAGGTGGAAGACAGAGAGGTTAAGTTACTTGTCCAGGGTCACACAGCTCCTGTTAGGCTGTAAGTGATTATAGACTATATAAATCTGGTCCCAGACTCGTACTTGAACCACATACTCTGCTAATGCAGCAAGGTACTATTCACAAGAGTGCTTTCAAGTTAAAATTCTATGCAGAAAATGGAATGTTCAGAGCGTTTTAGAGGAATCTAAGAGTACTTTTAAAATAAGTGTTCTTGGGGCGCCTGGGTGGCTCAGTGGGTTAAAGCCTCTGACTTCGACTCAGGTCGTGATCTCGGTGTCCTGGGCCAGGCTCTCTGCTCAACAGGGAGCCTGCTTCCTTCTCTCTCTCTGCCTGCCTCTCTGCCTCCTTGTGATCTCTGTCTGTCAAATAAATAAATAAAATCTTAAAAATAAAAAAAGTGTTCTTTAGGGGCTCCTGGGTGGCTCAGTCGGTTAGGTATCTGCCTTTGGTTCAGGTCATGATCCTAGGGTTCTTGGATTGAGCCCCACCTCAGTCTCCCTGCTCATCAGGGAGCCTGCTTCTCTCTCTCTCGTTCTTGCTCATGCTCTCTCTTAATACCTCTGTCTCTCTCTCTCTCAAAAAAATAAATAAAATCTTTATTAAAAAAAGTCGGTGTTCTTTAATTCACCTAACATTTTCTTATTCTTTTTTTTTTTAAACATTTTCTTATTCTTGATGGCAAAAAATAATTCCCTGTGCCAAGTAGGGGAAAAGAATGACACTTGAGTGAGTTAGTTGTTATTAGCATATCATCTGCATCAGTAGGTTCCCCCTCTCCTTTTCTACAAATGAATGTGGTTGCTCACAAGGGAAACCAGGTGAATGCCTATGAATAAGCATATATACATCATGAGTCCTGGGCAAAACCATGAAGACGGGTGTCTTCCTGAGGATGGGTCAGGAGAATCAACTTCATTCATGATTAAGACGAGTATTACAGATACCTTGTCTTCAGGCTTAAGGCAGTCATCTTGCTCTCCTTTACGTACCTTGGGTAGGTTTCAAACCCAGATCCAATTCATTCTGACATTACCTTGGTCACTAACCCCTATTCCCTTTTCTGCTCCTCCTCCGGTTCTTCCATCTGTTTATGCTCCTCCTTCATTTCTTCACATTAGGGTCTACTACAATATTCTTCTCTATGCAGTGCAGTTTCCACTTCAGAATTTTATACATTTACCTACTTCTTTAGAATGCTTTGTGTTTGAGACCTCTGGCTGTAACTATGCAATTCACACTCTTTAAATATATTACTTTAGAAGTAATTTTATGTATATCAGCTTTATAAGACACACACCTAATAAAATATACTATTAATTGTATAAAAACAGTTGACATAATTGGCAATATATTTATAATTGTTGAAGAAAAAAATCACACACTTTGGTGTATTACAGAAGTTCACATCAGTTTTTCCACAATGTATCACATAGCCTTGCTCTGTCGTCAGAGCCTACCTAGTGTGAGGAAGTAATAGTTTGTGTGTTTTCAGCATGTATCAGACCGTCCTCCTACTTTTGTAGGGAGAGCACTGTGGTACAAATATAGGTACACATATATTCATTTAAGTATTTATATATGTTATTGTACCAGCTGATGAGCACACTGGGTCAGAGCCATTCAAAAACTCCATGATTGACAATGACCCATTATATTCAAGCCTGAATTCAATTTAAGATGCTGGGCCGTTGACTGTGCAAAATGAAAGCTCAACATGGCTGTTTCTATAGCCCATGCACTTGAAGAGGGCTTTTGGTAAACAGGAAATCTCTGAAAATTCTAATTCAGTAAGAAAGGACCTGTTGGCAAATATTCCCTTTCACAGTGAACAGATATCTGGAATATTTTTTATATCAGAGTCTCTCATGCCTGTGGGTGACTCTGGTAATAAAAGAGTTCTGAAAAGTGCAGAGGTGACATCACTTTTACATGCTAGAAAAGTATAACACTGTCATCAAGTAAGTAGTTAACATACTAAATCACTATTTAGTCACTTTTCTGATGATTCCAATGATCAAAATTACATAAAAATGGTTAGTTCATATATTTTATGAATTAGGAAACAATGAATATAGCACAATTTCTAATCAGATCCTTAGAAAAAAGGATAAATACTTAATAAATGTTTCTCTAAACTTATTAAGGAGAATTTCAGGTTGAGCTTGGAAATGTCACGTTCCTTAAACTCGATCTTTAGGAGATCCACTTTAAAATTTATCTAAATTTTGCCATGTTAAAAAAGAGCAAAATGATCCATCTGGGGTGGGGTGGGGGTTGAAATAGGTATCTATATTTCCATTCAACTAAGGTAAGAGTAGGAATGTCAGACATTAATACTGGCAGAGGCCATGCAAGGTCATACCATTTTCTCTTCCTTCAGATAATACCATCCCCAAATTATTTCACAAGGATTCCACCTCTACTATTTTTAAGGCCTTCCGGAAAAGGAGCAACATAACCTTCCTCAGTAACCTATTTTGATATTTCACAACTCTCACTCAGGAAGTTCTGACTTATAGCTAATCCCTCACAGAATACTTTATGCCCACTCCTCTTGTTCTACCCGCTGTACAGAGAACAACATTTGATGATCATGTTCTCATTTCAGACACTTCAAGATTGTATATTGAATTAGACCTGTTTTCGTTATCCTGCCCTTGTTTTACTTTCTATTTTCCCCCCATATTTGCAGCTCTTCAAGTCATATCTGCCTTTAACTCTGTAGTCCAAAAATACACATAGTACTCAAAATAAGCTCTTGTTGTATATTCCCATCAAATACATATTTTTAATTATCTACACACTACCTAAATTTTGAAGCCAAAGCTTACCTTTACATGTATGACCATTTTGCATTGTTTTCCCTTGCCAGATATTTTTCTAGCCAGCTCTTCTATATTTTGTACGTAGAGGTTTTTTTGTATTTCCTTAAGCTTCATAATTGCTTGCCACTTCATTTTTTTAAAAAAAGAACACAAGCAGGGGGAGTGGGAGAGGGAGAAGCAGGCCTCCCACTGAGCACAGAGCCTGAAGCGGGGCTCGATCCCAGGACCCTGGGATCACGACCTGAGACGAAGGCAGCCGCCTAACGACTGAGCCACCCAGGCGCCCCATACTTGCCACTTCTTTAGTTAACTAATTTTTACCAAGATCAGGCTGGCTTCAGATCCTATCTTTCAAGGGCCAGACTTCACACACTTTACAAAGGACTCATTAAAGTTTTTAAATTTAGTGGATAAATTATTTCACTATTCTTTCACTTACTGTGAAGGTTTAGAGGATCTTCAAATCCGTGTGGTTTAGAGGATATTTTTCCAATTTATGAATGAGTATGTTGTACAGGACAAAAACCAAAAGCCTTGGGAAGCTGAAATTATGCCTATTTCTTCTCCTTCACACTGTATACTATAGTTTAAAATATCCTCCTAGGACCCGTTTTTAATGATGCTGTGTTGGTTCATACTCATACCCAGGGTGTTACAGAATGTATACAAAATGTTTAACAACTCATTGTGATTTTTTTCTTCTATATTTTAACTCTGCAAGTTAGTTACTAACAGTGGTTCCCTGGGCCATCCTTCGCTTTCTTTTAAAAATATTATCATTGATAGTTACCTTCTAGTTTTATCTAAAAGTTCTTAGGAATAGTACCCTCATAGCCCTGCAATGGCATTATGTTAAAAGAATTCCTGCTACTAAAATTATCTTAGCTTTAGCAAGACCTGTCAAGGAATTCTATGATATTTCTTCGTTTGTTAGTATCATTTGATTCCACAGGTCATAGATATATATGTGACACTTCTATGTACATGGACATGAGAGCATGAGTTCATTTTGTTGCTTAATAAAGATAAAAGATAAAGCAAAGAAACATTTCATTCATTCCTTCTTTCTAAATGTTTTCAGGGTTTTTTTTTTTTTTTTTTTTTTTTTTAGTGCTTTAGTATGTACTGTGTTTTAGGCAGTATTTTAAGGGATAAATCAAAGAATAAAAATAAAACACATAGGGGCGCCTGGGTGGCTCAGTGGGTTAAAGCCTCTGTCTTCGGCTCAGGTCATGATTTCAGGGTCCTGGGATTGAGCCCCGCATCAGGCTCTCTGCTCAGTGGGGAGCCTGCTCCCCCCAACCCCCGTCTGCCTCTCTGCCTACTTGTGATCTCCCTCTGTGTGTCAAATAAATGAATAAAATCTTTTAAAAAAATGAAAATAAAACAGATAAAAAAATCACACCCTTGTGGAATTTACAATATTCCCAGCATTATCTGTATTTACTTTCACCTCCACATGAATAAACAGGCTACACTTTATTTTATCCTTTGCTGTTGTTCTTGTTCATGGGTAAACTGAATGAATTTGTAAATACCATACCTTAATTTCTATTCTCTTTATCAAATTTTAAGCCATCACTATTTCTTAGAACTTCCACTTCCATCCTGTTTTTAATTTCTTCTTTTCTCATGATGCTTTTAAAATTTCCATTCCTACGGGTCTTTCTTTTGCAAACCAGATAGTCCCCTCTTTTTTTAATGTTGTGATACCAGGTGAAGTGGTATTTGACCACTTGCACAATCTTCCATCCTACATTTTACATTTTCTAAGAATACGTTAAAAATATTTCCACCTCCTTTGAAAAATGCTCCATTAACAGTCATCCTTTTCTACTGAAGAATTCTTTGGATCTTTAATTCCTGCCAGTGATTAGATCCTAAGAAATTATGAATCTTTGGTTAATCACCAGGTTTGATAAAAAAAAATCTAAACTAATTAATGAGTAATATTGTCTTAGTTTTACTGAAAGAGAAAAAATTCTAGTAAATCAAGAATGCCAACTCACTTTTCTGTTTCCTGACTCTATGTCTGGGTAGTCTGTGACTGCAATATTTAGGTGTTTCTATTATATGAGGATGAGAGCAAGTGATCAATGATACCCTATTGTGTAATAAAAGATAACAGATTAAAAACAGAGTGCAATTACAAAAATCAACCATATGGAAAAATATAAAGACACACAGTGAGAAAAATCCTTCACTGAGAATTTATGAATATAGCATCACCCATCAAAATTATAGTAAATAAAGAAGTGGGAGATATGGTGATGATTTATTTGTCACAAATTTAGTTTTCATTAATACCCTGAAAAAAATTCTCAGGAGGAGGAAATAGTGAGATAAAAAAGAAAACAGCTTTAATATGTGGCTAGATATATGCCAATATGCCAGCTTCTAGGTAAATTTTCCATGTATTTATGAGAACCTAAATAATATATATATATACACACACACACATACATACATATATATACACACACACACACACACACACATATTTTTAAAGATTTTATTTATTTATTTGATAGAAAGAGACACAGAGATAACCAGGGGGAGTGGGACAGGGAGAAATAGGCTTCCCGCATAGCAGGGAGCCGGATGTGGGCCTTGATCCCAGGACCCTGGGCTCATGTCCTGAGCTGAAGGCAGACACCTAACAACTGAACCACCCAGACATCCGAATAATAATATTTTTAAAGGTGATACTCTTGGTTAGGATCTCAGTGGCTTTTGAAGAGAAGCAACTTTTGTCTTTTAGAAGCCTTGAAATTAGGGATGGGTGTCATCCTACAGTGTAATGCCTTATTAATGTTTTCCTATCTCATTTCCTTTTAGATGCAGGGCTTTGTAAAACGTCTCTTGGTGTGGGTGTGTGTGTGTGTGTGTGTGTGTGTGTGTGTGTTTTAACTTTTGTTTTGTTTTGTTTTTTTAATCATGGCATGAAAAGCATTTCCTATTTGGGTGTTTGTTCCATTAGTTATTTGCTTTCCCCCAAAAGTTATTTGAAGCTTAAACACTGACACATAGACATATTCCATCACTTAAAATACTGTGCATGCCATTTAAATTCTATTTGAAATCATCAGTGGTGTACCATGGATTGTTAGAATTGAAGTTTAAAATTCTACTGAGACATTGTACAAAAAATGATACAGATTTTTAGGTAGACAACGTGTGCTACACAATCACATTGAAATAATTTAATAGTTCTGAAATTCAAGTTTTGTGTCTCATTCAATTTTTTCTAAGACTCACTTTCTCCACTACCAAGTAAGACACATTAACTAGGTAATATACATGCTTCTTCTATGTCTAAAGACAGATTTTATGAACTACTGAAACCAGTATCTATGATTTTCTTTAATCCATAAAATTATCATGGTGGGAGATTCTATTTGACTGGCAACATGGGAAAAAAAGATTTCTAGAATAAAATTTGGAATTCTGGCAAGAGTTTTAATTTATGTTTGATATTTAATATCTCTGAAACAATATTTAGTCATTCTAGCGAGAATGTTAACATTGAATGAACATGTCCCAGGAACATGATTTCTATTATTTCAGTTGGAATTCTCACTTGGATAAGTTTGTAATCATGTGTCCTATTACATTTCAGTTCAGGAAAAAATCAAGGGAGAGAAAACATGAAACTTCCCCAGCTTTTTACAGCAAGTAAGTAGCAAAACTAGGTTTTGAGACAAGGGAGCATAATGCCAGATTCCAGGTTCTTCTTCCTCTGTTATGCTGTCGCACTCTTAGGAGGCATTATAAAATTTTAAGGAACTATTTTCACCATTAAATTTTCAAGTTTTATGTGAAAGTGCTAAATCACTTGACAGGGAATATGTCTAATTCAATGCATTGAGGATCTGAGCTTTCATCTAAAAATACATTTCAACCTTTGGTTCTTACTGGATTACAGAAGAGTGTTTCATTTTGTTTCTGTTTGGCTTTTCTACTTTATTCTTAAAAATTGGACTTAAAATATATTGCTATTTGTAGTTGAAACATAATGCATCAAAAATACTAAATTTTTCTCTGATTTAAATTGTATTTTTTTTTTTTTTTTAAGATTTTTAATTATTTGACAGACAGAGATCACAAGTAGGCAGAGAGGCAGGCAGAGAGAGAGGAAGGGAAGCAGGCTCCCCACTGAGCAGAGAGCCCAATGCGGGGCTTGATCCCAGGACCCCGAGATCATGACCTGAGCCAAAGGCAGAGGCTTTAACCCACTGAGCCACCCAGGTGCCCCTAAATTGTATTTCTTAATGTGCTTGTATTTAAAGTTATTTCAAGGACAACTTAAACAGTGTTATAGGCTACTAGCAGCCTTTTATACTTATAATTTATAGTCAAAGAAAAGATACCTCTTATTTTCCATTTGGCATATGCCTTAGTAATGTAAACATAATAAGGAATTCTCATTATATAGATCAACCTGACAATGAATTGGAAATAGGTGCTGGTAAAGATTAAATTTATAGGTGAATTAATGAAAAGTGCAGTATGCTCTAATTTACTGAACCTGCCTTACCTCATAAATTTGTGTCCTTCTTGTCAAATGGTTCTTAAGGTTCTATGTATGAAAATAATTCACTTTGTGCGCTTAAAATGACCCATTAATTAGAAGCAGCTTTAATACTCTATATACTTGCAATACTCAAAAATGTTAATGACCAGTGAATTTCTTTAATTCCAGAAATTAACTAATTCGGATTGCTTGTAAAAGTTTAAACTAGAACAAACATTATAAATAAAGAACACTGAATTGAAATGTCAATGGCTTCTATAAATGCTCTTATCAACAGCTGGTTTAAATTGCCAAAAAAAACCCCCAGAAACAATTCAGGAAGGAATAGTTTTTAAAAATGGATCCGCATTATGGAAAAAATGCTCTTCCTTTAAAGTCATTGCTAATTTCCTGTATTGAAATATGACATAGAAGCAAGTGTAAGAAATTATGACCTTCTTAGAGGCTTTTAAATAAGCCCAATCTCAGGGATGCCCCAGTTGGTTAAGTGTCTGCCTTCGGCTCAGGTCATGATTCTGGGGTCCTGGGATCAAGTCCGGCCTTCAGTCCCGCATAAGAGTCCTTGTTCAAAAGGGAGTCTGCTTCTCCCTCTGCCTGCCACTCTCCCTGCTTGTGCTCTCTCTCTGACAAATAAAAAATAAGTAAATAAATAAAATAAGTCCAATCTCCATTACATGAAACTTCCTTATCAGGGGCATTCAGTACACATTATGACTAAATATGAGATTAAGCTGGGCAGTAGAATGTTTTAATAAGATAACAACTTAACTATTTGTCATGGTCTATTTCCACTCATTTACCTGAATTTTCTATGCATCTCAGTTCCCTTCTTGTGTGACAAACTCATCTGATGTAGGAAATAAGAAATGATGCATTTGAATCTTCTGCAAAATCTCAGAAGATGTGATAAAAATATGTGTTTTATCTTAAATAATCTAAATAAATCCCAAATAGTAATAATAATAATTGTGCTGAGAGTTTTTATGAAATATATAATACAGAATTTTCTTTAATGTTGAGTTTTCAACCTGTTATCTTCTTTACATACTTTACATACATACTTCTTTACATACTTTACATACATACTTTCTACTTTTCAGAACTTTGATTATGAGTGATCTAATAAAATTTGACTACAGATTTATACCTATAATAAAAAATAGAATCAACTTCACCCCTTTATGAAAGTGCTACCAAATATACAGCAGTCCTCATAATGACAGTAAAACGACAGCAACAATGTCTGTGAGCAAATTGTCATTTGAGAGAGCAAAGGTAAAAAGAAAATCACTAAGGGATCAGTTAAAAAATATTTTTGTTAGGATGTAAGAAAATTAAGTGATAGAATTCCAAAGATAACTCTCTTTGTGCTTATACTATCATTCAAATAGTTTATCCCTGCAAGGAGATTACCTGTAATGCTGCCAAGGTCACTGCCAAGTTGTATTAATGGCCATGTTCAGTATATGTCAGCCACATGAGTTAGAGCTGCCTTCTTCTTCTTTTTCTGCTGCATAATGACCTACCTCTTAATGCACACTGACAAACTGAGGTGAGTGAATATGTTTTTCCAAAATATAGACGGAAGAGTTCCATTCCACCACTCTTCATTTTAATTGTACCAAACATGTGGAATGTAAAGTCTGGCAGGAAAGAGGTTATTTTTTAAATATTCTATTCTGAAAATTGAACCATTTTTGAAAATGGCACTTTGAGTGTTATAGGGAATTATTTGTGGCTGCATTGTGGATTTTCTTTCAAATGCACATTTGCTTACATTGCTGTAAAGGCACAAAATATTTTTTAAATGTAGGAATGACATTTTTTTAATCTAGAAAATGTCATTGGAACACAGAGTTAGTAACAGAATGATTTAGTATTCAATAGTTAAGCTCTATTGCAGATTTGTAATTTTCATTTATCAATATTATTCATCATTTACAGAAGAAATGTGAGAGTGTAGGCATATTGGCTTCGGAATACATCTACTGACTAGAGTGTAGCAGACATATTTATGTACTTAGAGTAAAAATAGATTAACACATCTCCTTTACAGGGCTTATATTTAAATAGAATAAATCACATCCTCAAAGAATAAATGATATTCTAGTATGTTATAATAAGACTTGCTCGTGAGAGATATCTCTATTAAAAATTTACCACTTTAGTCCTGGAATACCAATTTAGTCCTGGTCTTGAGATTAGCGATATATTAAAAATATCTGAGGAATTAGCAATTTCAATTCTTGATTTGATATTAGAACTTGGCGCTGATTTCTTTGTTTCACTTATATACTTTAATTCATCAAAACATTATTGAAATAATTGGGAAAGAAAGAAGACATGAAGAAGCACTCCACTGCTTACATCAGCTGACCTGAACAGTATTTCATAACTATATTTAGAAAAAGATAAAAAGAGCTGAATACAGCTACAATTCTCCATGCCAACTTCCTCTATTACCACTTTTCTTTCTTTCTTTTTTTTTTTTTTTCATTTAGTAGCTCATCTTTAAACAATGACATTAAAAAAAAGGAGAGAGGGAATAATTCCAGGACCTCTAGATAGAATTTTAACATACTGCTTAGATGCATAATTATTTAGGAGACTAGATCAGACACCAATCTAGATTTCACTTAAGATCACTATTTCTAGGGGTGCCTGGGTGGCTCAGTCAGTTAAATGGCTGCCTTTGGCTCTGGTCATGATCTCAACGTTCTGGGACTGAGGCCCACATCCAGCTCCCCGCTCAGTGGAAAGCCTACTTCTCCCTCTCCCTCTGCCTGCAACTTGCCCTGCTGTGCTGTCTGTCAAATAAATAAAATCTAAACAACAACAACAACAACAAAATCACTATTTCCAGTTTATCTCATTTATACTCACACAATTTTTGGTAGTGACTTAGATCACAAATGCATCACAAGGGAGCTTCTCAAATCTGAAGTTGAATAATATAAACAACTATTACCTAAATTTGAAAAATTAGATTCAAATATACTGCTTTTATAAGGTACACAAGTAAAAACTGGCAATACACAGAATGCAAATAAATTCATTCTGCAAACTTACAATTATAACCAGTAATTGGGCCCAGGGTGAAGCAACTAAAATTCACATATAATACTTTAGTTGTGATTTATAATCTTATTATTAAAACTTCTAAAAAGATTATATAGAATGATTTCCTATTTTAAAAAAGTTCCCCAAAAGCAAACAGCAGAAGGTGACAGAATCTGCGTGATTTAAAAACTTACTAATGATGTGTATTTGCAAATCCAAAGCTATAGTGGCCAAAAAGTTTAGTAGAAAACAATAAACCTACTTCTAGAAGTGTGATTGAATGGATACAATTTCCCAGTTACGCAGTATCTCTTACTTTGTAGAAAACTGGGTAGTCTTATGTGGATGAAAACCATCTCATTCAAAAAAGTTACACACATTTACAACTTTCTACCTAGTAATAATAATAGGCAATATGATAATACCTTTATTATTTAATTCTTATTGTAATTATTTTAGTCATGATAAGGTAGATAAACTGAGACACATTTTAAAAACATAAGCAGTGTAACTTCTTACTCCCTGTTAAGTAGTGGTCACTTGGGTAATGCCATTTAAAAAAGGGGAAAAAAAGGCCATGAATTCATCCCCTACACTGATGGCAGAGGTAAAATGATGAGAAAAAATAAAGTTCAGACTTTGGTCAAAAACTGACATACCTAAGGATAAAAATTCTGTTGACTAATGTCACTGTTCTTTCTCTGTGAAAGAGTTTTAAAGATTCCCTATGTCAGTGGGCTGGCCATTTAGGATTCTAGGTGGGCCATGTGAGTGCATTCTGATTCCTTAAATGGAAAAAAAATTCTTCAGTTTGGTAAAGCATTTCTTAAAAGAATCATTGCTCTAAGCACTTTAAATACCTTTAGTTTACTTGCTTCTAATTTGAAAATAAAAGGCATTCATACATTCACATGCTCCAACTGTCTAAATCTTAAGATTCACATCTCTTAGAGCCAGCCCCACATGATTTTTAGCTATTCTACTGAATTCTATGGGAAACCTCTCATTTATTGTACAAGAATTGTGAGACTTGTTTGTTTAGGAAAAAAAAAAAGGTTATACACACATGATAAAGTACACTGAAAATAAGCGTCAGTATTTGGGTAGTGCAAAAGCTGTCTAAAGCTTAATTTAAAAATCTATAATAAAGTTTTATCACATTTATTTACTTGACTTTTGTCTAAATGCTTAACTTTATAACAATGGGATTAATGATTGACCACTATTAAGGTTCAGTTTTCTCTGATGTTTCAGGGAAATGAATCTGCAAATTCCTGCAGGAAATTATCTAACGTTAATCAATGTTTCAAAAGTCAGAATATTCCAGAATTTGGTAAATCTGTTATTCCCTAGTTCTATTTTTAATTTAATAATATGAATCGAAACAACTAAAATTCCACCACAAGAATTTTTTTATTTGAAAAGATACAATCCAATAGTGAAGTCACCTTTAATGACTTTAATTTGAGGGTAACATAGGCGATTATAAAATCTATTTCCTAGACATTCTCCCCCAAAGGCAAAAAACAGAAACCTTTCAATGCAAAATTTCTTGGTTGTTAAAGTTTAAAAAGGCTAATGATCGTTAATCCTTGTTAATCTTGTTCTGTGTCAGGTCCTGTTGTAGTCTTATTGTAGCATTATTACATGCATTTCACATATGGGAAAGTTTAGGCAAAGAAGTCTTTTCTTGCCTATGGCTTTGGGATTGAAACCTACGCAATCTGACGCCAACATCTGCCTTTCACGTCATACTAGAAAAAAAATACCAGTGTTTTAATAAAAAATGATGGCTACTTTGATTGCTTTAAGAATACAACAAATGAACAGTAATTGCCAAAGTAGATGAGAGAATGGAGAAATACAGATGCACCACAGGCCTTACAAGGCCACTGTTTTTCAGTAGCACCAGGATGTCTAGGACACCCTACATTCTAACACGGAGCAGCAAATAAAACTTTCGGACCTCATGTGCTCACTCTGACTTTGGTGATCTATTTGACATACATGAACACACACACACAAATATATGTACACATATGTATATATTTGTGTATATATATATTTGTATGGATGGATATTTGTATGTTTATATGTGTATATTTGTGTGTGTGTGTATGTGACCCACATATCATTAAGAACTTCCATATAATGAATTTTTAAATGAAAAATACATATATTTTTAAATGAAGAACTTTGCTTTGTCTCATTATTAGAATAATGCCAGGACTTTGCACTTTGTCTTCCAGTAACATTCACGTATTTTGATATCTGTCAACCTGTCTTAAGCAGTATTGGATATAGATTTAAGTGAACACCTTTCGGCTGAGATTTGGCTAATTCTTCTACTAACTCTTAGCTTCTACATGCTAACATTCTATAACCAGCAATGTTAATTATTTCATATTCTGATTGTAAAAATTCAGTATTTAGTAATGTATACTTTTCTATCTTATTAAATTAAAATAATTTATACAATTATAGTTAAGTGAATAGACCATAATATTTATCCTAGGTTCTTGAAATTATAAAATGTATTTTTGCCATCTCAAAATGATTTTAGCATTCTAATTGTACTAAAAATGTACTGGAATGACTATTATTTGAAACTTTATAATGTAACCAATGTATATAGACTCACTCTATAAGTGTTTTAGATGCAAAATATATAAGCAAACTATCATTGTAGTTACAACTCCATAATGACAAATGGAAATTTCAAATGACTAAAAGTGATTGTATATGGAAGTACTTCATTCAGAATTCTCTACATTCTTTATTACTATGATGGCAAATGAAAGGTTACTGGTATCTTCTTAGGCATGATAGCACAATTAAAACCATTTTGTGGGGTGTCTGGGTGGCTCAGTCATTGGGCGTCTGCCTTCAGCTCAGGTCATGATCCCAGGGTCCTGGGATTGAGCCCTGTATTGGGTTCCCTGCTCGGCGGGAAGCCTGCTTCTCCCTCTCCCACTCTCCCTGTTTGTGTTCCCTCTCTCGCTATGTCTCTCTCTGTCAAATAAATAAATAAATAAATAAATTTTTAAAAAAAATTTGGAATTGTGTATTGAAGTGTGCGTTCAACATTCACCAGCAAAGGGGAAAACTTATCTTAAAAAACCATACCCTTTTATTACGTATTCTAAGAATATAAAACTGAAAAAGCTAATTTTAAAAAAAAGATTTATTTATTTATTTGACAGAGAAAGACATAGTGAGAGAGGGAACACAAGCAGGGAGATTGGGAGAGGGAGAAGCAGGCTTCTTGCAGAGCAGGAGCCCAATGCGGGGCTCAATCCCAGGACCCTGGGATCATGACCTGAATGGAAGGCAGAAGCTTAATAACTGAGCCAGCAAGGTGCCCCTGAAAAAGCTAATTTTAAGGCTATTTCTATTTCTATAAATAAACATATGGAAGAATATATATCTAACAGTACACCAGTGGTAAAAATAAATAAATAGAAGTACCAGCAGAAGAGATGAAAGTTGAGTTGAGGAAGCACATGAAATAAAATGACAGAAGGTCGTCAGAATTATAAAGTCGATTCCTACAGAAGAATATTCAAGGTAACATTCAATTTACTGAAGCACTGCCTTCTGGTTGTATTAGTCCTCATTTGAAATAATATATCGTACAATAAGCAAAATTTTTTAACAAGGATTTTATCACAACTATTATATTTTCCAGGTGACAATTTTTGAAAAATATTTTATTTACTGACAGAGAGAGAGAGACAGTGAGAGGGGGAACACAAGCAGGGGGAGTGGAAGAGGGAGAAGCAGGCGTCCTGCTGAGCAGGGAGCCCGATGTGGGGTTTGATATGGGGCTCGATTCCAGGACCCCGGGAACATGATCTGAGCTGAAGGCAGACGCTTAACAACTGAGCCACCCAGGTGCCCCATCCAAGTGACAATTAAAATGCTACATATGTGGCTCTTAAGAACATAGTATGAAAATGTAGCTCTAGCTGAGTTGGGTGCCTAATAGATAATGAGGTCTTCTAGGCTAGATTGGTACACCCTTGAGAAAGAGTCAATTATCAGACATCTGAGAACACTTGGTAGCCAATACCGTCCATTAGGACCACTAAGAAGAAATGTTCTGTTTGATATATAATGCCTAGATATTCAATAAATTAAAAACAGTAATAAATCATTATACTTAAAAGGATACAGACAATCAGAAACTGCCATAAATGAAATTTATGCAAAATATAAAGGACTATCATTTTAGATATTATTGAAACAACTATATCATAGAGATTGGCTAGTGAATAGTAACAAGTCATGATTAGACTATCATATTATTTTTCTTATTCCTATCACATACTGATACTAACTAGTGGAATAGATAAAAGACTTGAGTTAGCTTTTGTTAGATGTTCAGTTAGTTCTGTTAGATGTTAGATGTTAATGGTTTTATAAAGTTAGAAACTCTCCCAATGTACTTTTTTCTTCATATATTTAAAGGAATAAATAAGAGATCAACCTAGTAAGATGCTTATCACACAAAAAATCCAACTTACATGAATGAATTAAATAAGTTTTATTTAACTTTTTGGCCAAACAGGGCCAAAAAGATACCCTATGTCTTTTAATGAATCCTAAATGTGTCTTTCAACATTGTTTTATCAGTTACAACAGTATTAGCTCATGACTTTCACTCATGACATACAAAAGAACCACAAAAATTCATAATTCTACATTGGGGGAAAATCTGAGATAGAACTATAATACTATAATTTAAGAAAGATACAAAATCTTTATTTACATATTACCTGCAAAAGAAATGAAATAAAGCCACTGATCACAGCTTTTTGTAGCTATAAATAAGAACCATGTTTTCTAATCAGAAACTAAAGTTTTAATCTGTGTGACTTTTTTTTTTTTTAATCTATGTGACTTCTAAACTTCAGTTTTCCCAACTGTAAATGTGTATTAGTATATAATATATAGATATTATTACCACGGGGTCATAGAATAGTGGGCAACAGCACCTCTCAACAGGAACTGAATGCCTACCCAAAGGGAAGATCTTTAGTAATGACCCACATTGTTTGGCTGGTCAGGTGGTATAGCAAATCTGGTGCAAAAAGTAATTTGTTAATTGAGAGATTTTAAATCCATTAGGGACTATATCCTGAATACAAAGGCCAATAAAACCCAATCCTTGCCTTCCAAAGAACTTAAATCTTACTAAATTGGGAAAGATACTTTAAATATCAGCTCTAACATAAGACAGATATTAATAAATACTATAAATAGGTACACACCTCCAAAAGTCAGACGTGGGTAAGATAACCTCAATGGGAAAGGTCTCATGGTGGAAGTACTTTATGAAATGTTTTTCCTGAGTATCTCTCATTTTAGTTAGGGACAGTAATACCCTTCTTTCACCTGTTCCAATTTAATTTGATGAACATTTATAGGACATCTATTATGTGTTAATAGACTCATTGAGACAAAAGAGAAAACAAAGATATAGGAGTATGCTGTAATCCCCAAGCTCGAAGAGTTTATAGTCTAATGCAGGTTAAGAATCAGTTACATTTGTATAGTATTTCCTTTTTTTTTTTTAAAGATTTTATTTATTTATTTGGCAGGCAGAGATCACAAGTAGGCAGAGAGGCAGGCAGAGAGAGAGAGAGGAGGAGGAAGTAGGCTCCCTGCTGAGCAAAGAGCCCGATTCGGGGCTCGATCCCAGGACCCTGAGATCATGACCTGAGCTGAAAGCAGAGGCTTTAACCCACTGAGCCACCCAGGTGCCCCTAGTATTTCCATTTTATGATGCATTCTATGTACCTCATTTCATCAAACCTTTGAGACCATGATTACTAAAGACACAGAAGTTGACAATTTTTGTATTTTGATAAGAAAGAAGGACTACAATGAACCATAATTGTCTTCAGCAGAGTCTTTAGAGTTTCACTTTTCTGTTTCTGAGAACACATTCTAATTTTAGTATGTATGTAAATGAAATGACCCATTCTAGAACCGTTTACGTGCGGCTTACTCTCCAAAGTGGCTCTATGTGCAAGAAGGGAGGTGAGCAGCAGGGTGTGAGCACCCTGGAAAGTGAAGAAACCTGAAGGACAGACACGAATTTATAAAGGAGCTTGTATTTATAAAGGATTTATATTTTATTTTTAAATCACCATTATTAAAATTTTGGAATTTGAAAGTCTTAATGAGTGCTTTACAGAATATGTAGAGAAACATTTAAAACTATAGTCTATATTCAAGTTTATTTTGTTAAATAACCTGAGCATATTTTTAATTCTCAAAACAAATCACTTCATTTTTTAAAAAGCATCATTAACATTTTAAGGACAGTACTACCTATAGTAATAAGAGGACACATTTCCTTTTAATAATGTTGGATTTTTTTCCGTAACTCTTCACAGACTCTTTTTTCTAAGATGGAAGAATAAAATAGTTGAGCTGACAGGTAGCTTAAAAGGTAGTGAATAAAATAATGCACTTCATGTTGCATGAATTTTCACTCCCTTCCTTCACATTTCCTGTAAAGTAGTTGAATGTGTGCACAAATTATGGCCCAAGTCTAGATAGTGCAGAGAAAAATCTCAAAGGAGGATTTTAAAAACAACAAAGTTAAGTATCACCAACAAAAACTCTTTCTGTTAAATTCATTAAGTATTGTTTTTAGACTCATAAAACTATTCAGCAAAGTATCCTCTTTCTATGAACTCAGTATCAACAAACATAGGCATTTCCTGATCATGAAATCCATTTTGTGAATGTCTAATTCAAATAAACTCAATGCATATTATCTCCACTTCCCTCAATATGCAAAGCACCTTACGACCAGAGCTTGAAAGAGATTCTAAATTTAAGTTCTACCATTTTTTTTTTCTTAATTCAAGTCAATTCATGTGTGGTATTTACCTCAATATGTTGGAGGAACTTTCCCACTCATATCAAGGGACCCTACAATGAACAACTCCACAGAGATTATAATTCAAAAGGAAATGAGTGGCAGAATTCATTTGCTCATTCGTTTAATAACTATGTATTAGCCATGGCCCTGGCAGAGTCCAGATTTTGGACATGTGGGAAATAAAACTCAAAGTCAGCCTGAGGCATCCCTGGGAGAGGCACCCAGTAAGAGTTTATTAGGGGTGATGGCAGGCAGCATAGGCAGCAGCAAAGGTAAGGAGTCCGGAGCTCAAATGCCCGAGTCCTAAGCCTTGTTTAGTCAAATCCTTCTCAAGCACTCTCATCTATACGCACATCCTTGGTTTGTTTTGTTTTATTTTGCTTTAAATAAAGATTTTATTTATTTGAGAGAGAGAGCGAGCGCACAAGCAGGGGGAGTGGCAGAGGGAGAAGCAGTTTCCCACGGAGCAGGGAGCTGGATGTGGAGCTCAATCCCAGGACCCTGGGATTATGACCTGAGCCAAAGGCAGATGCTCAACCGCTCAAAGGACTGAGCCACCCAGGTACCCCGGCACATCCTTGTTTATCCCGTTGTGTCCTCTTCTTTAGCTCTTGCTCAGTTATTCTTGGGGAATTCTAGTATGTTCCACATGTTAACTGGCCTTAACTAATAAATGTTTAGAGTGATACTCATTATATACCTGCATTAAGGAACAGGAAAAGCTATTTTAAAAAGAAATTATAAACTAAGAATACTGCAATCTTTATGCAATAATCTTCAAACACCAATAAACATGTTAATCATTTAAACACCATGTTGAAATGTTTCCTCAGGAAAGTGGTGGTGGGAACTCTGCACTTTGAAGGAACACTGCATATGATTCTGAGGTCTGTACACGGCAGACTTTATTATTTACTTATTTATTTATTTGAGGGATAGTGAGAGACTGATCGAGCAGTGGGGAGGGGTACCGGGAGAGGGAGAAGCAGGCTCCCGGTTGAGCAGGAAGCCAGATGTGGGTTCAATCCCCAGGACCCTGGGATCATGATCTGAGCCTGTGCTGATGGCAGGCGCTTAAGGACTGAGCCACCCAGGTGTCCTGTCAGACTACATTTTAAAACTTAGAAATTGTTTGCATTATTTCCACAGAAATTTCTGCTCGTCAACAAGAGTGCTTTAGCTCAGGGTGCCTGGGTGGCTCAGTGGGTTGAAGCCTCTGCCTTTGGCTCAGGTCATGATCCCAGGGTCCTGGCCCCGCATCTGGCTCTCTGCTAGTCAGGGAGCCTGCTTCCCTTCCTCTCTGCCTGCCTCTCTGCCTACTTGTGATATCTGTCTGTCAAATAAATAAATAAAATCTTAAAAAAAAAAAAAAAGAGTGCTTTGGCTAAGCATTACTGGTTAAGGACAGCTTGAACAATATAATTTAGTTATCTGTATTACAACACCTGTATATCTTCTATTTTTAAAAATTTTATTGCAACTGCACAAGGCATTTTTGTGGGCTCATGTGAGAAGCTAATAACCATTTAAAAATGTTTCCATGAAAAATAAATTCTAGGTTTCCCAGTATTAAAGCAGATTTTGGGTACACAAATTATTCATAGGCTGTGGATGTGACTGTATTACTGGGTGCATAGTGGTATGCTACAGTCTACTCAAAAGACAAGCCATGTAGTGACAAGCAATGACATACTGAAGCTCTTCCTTTAAGATCCAGCTCAAGAGTTTTCTCCTCTGCGAATTATTTCCAGAATCCCCATGCAGTAACAATTGAGCCTTTTATTTCCTGTTTTATCAGAAAATGTAGAACTAGCATACAAGAAATATCAAGGAGAATGTCATTTAACATATGAGAGTTCCTATAGTCTATAGGAACTATATGCAATATTCTATAGAAGAAAACATTTGTTTTTTCACTCTCCTGCATAATATCCCAGTTCAGTTCAGAGAAGATAGAATATTATGTATCTACTGCTTCTTCACTAGGCTGATATAATTACTTGTAGATATTGCAAAGTGCTGGAGAAGAAAAACTTCTTTTTGCTGATATGGCACAGGTATAAAGCTCATGGCTATGAAGGCCTCAGCTAGAAATGGTATTTAGGAAGAAGTCTAAAAATTTGAGGATTTTTTCTGGGTGGGAATAAATTTAGTAGTGTTCAACAAGAGATACAGTTCATTTTTTTTTCTTTGAGAAAAGAACAAATATATGGGATACTACAAGGGACAATACTTTCCTTACACAACTGAATGAAGTTCTTGAGTGCATTCTACAATAAAATTTTTAAAAATCTTATAGGTCTTATCCTTTCATTAAATACTTTCTCCAAGAAGGGAAGAGTATAAATTTCCTTTATGCAATGGAAATAAGTTATATTTTTATGGCCAGTTCAACATTCAAATAATGAATAGAAACACCAACGAAATGCTATGTTCTGCAAGTAAGAAAAAAAGCAGCAGTTTCTTCTATGTAATGGAAATATATTGCATTTTACAGTAGATTCAACATTCTAATAATGATAAGTGCCAATGAAATGAAGTACCTTCTAATTTTCTTCCACATCCCTCAAGGCTGGAAAAAGAACAACCCTGCCACTTCTAATGTGAATAGGTGACTAAATGAATGAAACTATTACTTCGTAGGGTTTTTTCTTTCTTCTTTTAATGGTAAGGTAGTTCTCAAGCAACTTTCTCCTCATTACCAGGAAGCCATGCCTGCTGGCCACTATGCTAGATGGGTCCATTCCCTGTTTCCTCGAACATTTCCCCTCTCTAGAATCATAAAACAAAATAAACTGTGTTTTGTTGTTGTTGTTTAGAAAGTATAAACTTTTCCATCTTAAAAAAATGTCATATTCCAGAGCATAACTTTCAGACACAATCTTAGATCATGTCTGTATACCAATGGCGGCCTGAATGGGGTGGACAGACTCAGTCAGCAGAGCTCGGCAGTCCTGATCTGGAAGCGTCAGCCTTACCACGTGCGTGACATTAAGATGATCCACAGCAATCCTGCAAGACTACATTTTAAGTAGAGCTTCCAATATGCTGTGGTTGGCATGACCTAATTTTGGCTCAAAAGGTACATTTTTTTTCTCCTCTGGCTTTTCCTGACTACACATTGGAGAAAAAAATATGTTCTTAAAGGTATTCTTATTTTTCCCTTTCTTAAGGAAATTTAGGGAATTCAACAACTGTTGGCCTCTGGCTAATTTACACATGTCTTTTTCCAGCTTCGCCTACATCTTGACCCCTCATGCCAAATATTTTAGACAGTCTATTTATAAAGTTCATCACTTCCCCTGTTATTTCATCTTTAGAAATGCCAATAATTTAGAAACTGGAATGATACAGCTGGTCTCATAAACTGGGAAAGGGAAGATTCTATGGAAGAAATAATGTTCCTGTTGTCATTTAAGAAATCAATTTTATTTATTTTCTTCTCAATTTTATGGTTAAGAGGGAAAACAATGCTAATATTCTGTATCTACTTCACCTTTGTGTTCAAAGATAATTCAAAGTTCTAAAGATTTTGAATGTTAACAGTAGTCTTTAACTCTGCCTGCATATTTGAATCACTTCAGATATTTTTTAAAAAGTCCTGATACCTAGACCCATCCCAGACCAATGAAATCATAATCACTGAAGCTCGTTATCCAAATTTTTTTTTGAAAAAGCTCTCCAAGAACTCAAATGTAAAGGCGGATCTGAAATCCGCTGTATTAAATGTTCCTAGAAATGTAACACCTAGAAATACAGCTACGCTGTAGCATTATCTTATTTGACTGTAGCATGTTCTTGAAATTTACTAGTTTTATCTGTTTATGAGCTTATTCCCATGAAAGAGCTTCTCAACTATTTCATGATGAGAGAGAAAAACTCATCTGGATAACCTCAGTGACTCTCAAGAGTTGCAATCATAGAAAACTCTGACTTTCTGAGATAAAATAGTTTTGATAAACATGCCCTGTTCCTGCAAAACCAGCGTTGGGAGACTTTCAAGGGCTTACAATCACTTGTTTTCACCTAGATCCTACTGAATTTTTGGAAGGTTTCCAATTGCATTAAAAAAATTAATCTCACCTTATGATATTTACTGACTTGTAAATCTCTAATAACACGCTAATTGAATTCAATGCTGTATACTTAATTTACTCAAGGTGATAATTTTCTAATTGTATGTGTGATGTTAATGTATTATCTATTTGAGATCAAACTCAGTACATTTTATGACTTTCAAAAAGTCGACCCCTTAGATCAAAGGTCTCAATTTTCATAACTAATTTAATTCTCTATCCTAGTCACTGGGAAATGATACAATCAAGCAGTGTAGTCCTGTTCCCCTTCCTTCCTCCCAATATGAAATTGGGCTTATTTTCGTGAAGAATCTTGTTTATGGAGATAATGCGGTCTAGCAGCTGCAATGAGAAGTTTGTTTATAGATTTGGAATTTTATTCCATTATATAACCAAGACCACCATCTAAACTTCCTTACATAAAATTGCATGTGGCTTACTTTACAGTAAGGCTTCTTATGAAATGATGCAACATTCTTCTAATGTAACTTGTGGAACCAGTGTATTTGTTTTCTTGTCATGTCTTCCCTTTTCTGCCTTCTGACATACAGAGAGAAACGTGTGTGTGTGGGGGGGGGGTTGTGCACGCACACGCACGTGTGTGTTATATGTTTGTTTGGCAACACAGAAAAACCAAGTCCCATCTCCTGGATTCTGTGTTTCTTCTAAGACTGTGGTTTGCTACATCTTAAAGGTTTGTTCTCTTCTATTACAATCCCTTCAATAGAGCACTTTAAAAATACCTAAAGCTTGGACGCCTGGGTGGCTCAGTGGGTTGAAGCCTCTGCCTTTGGCTCAGGTCATGATCCTGGGGTCCTGGGATCGCGTTCTGCATCGGGCTCTCTGCTCAGCGGGGAGCCTGCTTCTCCCCCTGTCTCTGCCTCTCTCTCTCTGCCTTTCATGAATAAATTTAAAAAATCTGAAGAAAAAATAAAGTACCTAAGGTTTTTTTTCCCTAGGGGTAAGGCATCCCTGAAGTACTTTTATTTATCTGTTTTTGCTTTTTTAGAATAAGGAAAAAAGATAAATACCACTTGAAGTTTTCTTTAAATTAATTTTAGTAAAAGATAAATGTTGAATCTCCACTGCATAAAGTATCTGTGTGGTGGTACCTCCCGGCTGGTGCTATTCTCCCTCATTCATGACTTAGTTCCATCCCTTGTCAAAACAGTGAATTGCAGGGGAGGGCCTGGATCAGACCATCCTTCCTTTCAGCTGTGTCTAGGAAATAGGGCATGAGTGGGAGTGGAGCAGGAGCAAGTCCTCCAAGTTACTTCGAGATCCGTAACAGTGAGGTTTGCTGTCATGCCAGAGAATGGAATGGGGATTAGCTAAGTTCTTCCCACTACCATCCTCATAGCTTTCATCAGCTGTCCTCAATAGCAACAGAACCTAAATTCCTGGACAAGGCTTGGGCACCTTCTCCAAATGGGGAGGCAAAAAGAATATGGTAGGTCATATAAAAAAACTCATAAAATTCTGTTATGCTTTCAGAGGGGAGAGAATTTTAAAAATTCCCTTTTCCAGGATATTTTCAGGATTTGACTCATCATTTGAAACTCACCTTAGATGTCCTTTTCTTCTACTGAAGACTGTCCTGACCAACAAGTCATCTCCCAAAAAAAGCTGAACATTTTATCTCTGAAACATCCCTTCAACATACCAGCATTGTAGCATTTATCACATTACACTCATAATTGCAACTTCGCATGTTCATCTCCCTCATCAGACTGAATTCCTCAAGGGCCGAGACTCCATCCTTCCCTTTTGTATCCCTAACACCTAGCAAGCCACCTCCCATGACACACTTGCTGAATGTACTGGCAGATTAATTAATTAATTCGTAGTTGATGTCCAAGGGGAAATGTTGAAAAGAGCAGCAGACATTTTATGCACAGAGTTATATGCTTATTTGTTTCTTTAACTTCTAGGATGCATGGAGTTTTATGACGAAGTTCAAGATTCACGTTTATCTTCTCAATAGTGTCTCTTACTCAGGCCTCACATTGAAATCACCCAGGCAGCTTTGAAAAACAGCAGTGACCACACAGCACACCAATATAATCCAAATCTGGAGGTGGGACCCAGGTATCAGTATTTGCAAAAAAAAATCTCTTCAAAAGCTCATCAGCCAGGTTGAGAATCCCTGCACTAAATTACTGTATAAAGGACACCCAATGTTTTATACCTAGGACTGTCACTTAACATATACTCAAGATCAATTTCAACTCAGTTTTTGAATGGATTCTGTTTGTAAGAAATTGTTAGCTGATTTTAATCCTTGTTTGATCGAAAATTTTTAAAAGGCCTTTGAAATGCAATATTAATTATATCACAATCTTCTTCTGGAAATATTGCTAATAACCTTATGTAATTATCTTTTATAGAATTAGCCAACAGCTATGACTTCCTCCTCAGTGTTTGGGTAACCGGGCCTTTATAGTGAATACTTGTTTCCTGTATATTTCGGACTCAAATGGATACTAAATATAAATCCGTTGTTTCATGACGTCTTAAGAGTGTGCTTTACAGTTTGAAGTTTCTAGGAGGGAATTCAAATAACTGTAGTCAAAATAACATTAGGAAGTAGGCATAACTAGCCTCGGTGGTTTCATTACTAAGAGAGGGATGAACACTGAGCATTACCAGTGGCACTTAAGATTGCATAAAGCACACAAACCTCTCCCTATCAGTGAGCACCATAAAATGACAGGAAGGCTATTTATCACTATAACCATTTAATTCCAAATCACCCATCTAATTCCCAAATCTTCAAGTCACATTTCTAATAAAAGCATTTTAAAATACAGAAAACACAGGTTATTCTGGTGTTTGCACTGTAATCCAAATAGCATTTGATTCTCTTCAACAGTGAAAGAAAGCAGTACCAAATGCCGTTACTAAATCCATTGGAAATTTGGCAAGGAAACCACGTCTGAAAAGACATGGTAGCTATTAATTTTGAAGTCTAAAGTGCATACATTTGGTGAATCTGAGTCCAGTTTGACCTCTGACCTCTCTATCCTCACATCTAGTCAAGAGCATGGTAATACTTCTTTGAAAAAATAAGAAAACTGCTTATGAGAGGAAAATAAGTTAGTATTATTCCTCATAATAAAAATTCTAAAACTGATCCCTTTACATTTTTCAGAATGTATTTTACTGAACACAGAAATATTTAGCCAAAACTCAAAACCATGCATTGGAAAAATAAACTCGGTATAACATTTTTTAGTTTTCAAATATAATAGAAATTGTTCTAATGTGTCAGTATTTATTTCATATCTCTGTCTGGTTTTAAGGTATTGTTTGTTTTCTGTTTCAACTACAAAGAAGTTAAAAGGTGTGCTCTAATTCAAATTCTCCAAAATACCTATCGGCACTAATTAATAGGCTAACTCCTAAAAAAATTTAATATCTATGTACAAACTCTTGTCATACAGCTCACATTCTTAAATTAAAACTATATAAATTACTATGATTCCTGCAAGTAAAGATTAAAAATCAAAACAGGTCAAAAAGTGAGAAGCAAAATGGAGGTGGGTAACCTAAAACTAGATGCTCACATTTGAATTTAAAGCTATTATTGCAACTGGAAAAAATCAGATTTTCACCAATAAGACATTGCTTGTGAAAAAAAGATCTATCAAATAATTGATAAGATACATTTTTTTCCCTCCAGGTTAACAATACATATATCATAGACAAATAATTAATTCGCTTCTTTAATACAGTACCAACATATCTCACAAATGTAGTTTATGAACATTTCATTCTGGGATTCCTGAATACTTTTGCCCAAGATGCCATGCAAAATTAAGTATCTATAGTTAGGTAATTTTTTTTTTCTTATCTAATTGCTGAGATCATGTATGTGAGATTTTGGCTTCCTGGATAAAAGAGTAGATTTTGAAGGCTGATTATCTGGGTGAAGTTCTAGCTCTGCCATTAATGAAGTAGATAACTTGAGGTAAATGGCTTAGATTTTGGGGTTTTGTTTGTTTTGTTTGCCTCAGTTTCTCTATCTGCAAAATAAGGATAGCAATGGTGCCTATCTCATAAATGAGTTAATGTATATAAAGCCTCAAGGCCTTAGAACATGCCCAAATACACAATAAAACTCTTAGAACATGTTAGCTGTGATCATTACTACCTAAAAATAGTTGTAATTAGATTACTTTCAAATTAATAATACATGCCTTTTACACATATAAAAGTTATTAGAATTATTAATGATACCTTTAGTAGTGATGCTGGGTAAAAGCAGAATTCCTAAGTCACAGTTGAAAGTATCAATATATTTATAGAAGATCAGTCTTACTTCCAACCACCAAGCCAGCATGAATTGAAAACCAACTGGTCAACATATGTTGATGCAGATGGAAAAAGAATACAACTGTCTTTAAATTCCCCAAAGAAAGCTGACTGGAGAGCCTTCTGGTCACTGCAGTCCAACCTATCATTACCCGTGCAGAGAGACTCTTTGAAGGGTTTCTTAGTCTATGAATAATACATACTTTGGGGACAACTTCACAAAAATAATCTGTCTTTACCCCCAAAAGACCTATGACTAAGCAAATGCAAAGAAAGAATTATCTCCCAACCACAAAAGAGGGTGGCACCCATGTCAGAAACTGAGGCAACTGGCAAAATTAAAAAAAATTTTTTTTGAATTAAAAAAAGAATACAAACAACAAAAAAGTGTTTTTGAGATAAACTGGCCCCACAGTTCACTTCCTAGAGAACCAGGAAAAATTTAAGTTTCAAAACCACATTTCCCTTAATTTTTAAATATAAAATTAGGGAAAAAAATCAGATTCTTTTTCTTTTTAAGATTTTATTTTTAACAAATCTCTATGCCTAATGTGGGGCTTGAACCCACAACCCCAAGAACAAGGGTCACATGCTCTACAGCCTGAGCCAGCCAGGCACCCTCAGATTATTTCTTTATGAGGCATCATTAAGTAAAAGAGCCTACCTTTTTAGAAGATCTGGTATTTAAAAGTATTTCACAGGGCAAACCATATTGCTAAATGTTCTTTAGTTCTGTGAATTTCACTAAGAGGAACAAGCCTTTTTCATTCCCAATGAAATTTAGGATTGTATTTACACTTTGAGTGATAGAGGATTTTAAGGATTAGTCATTCAGAATACATATAATTAAGTTTGCTCATGGAGTTTTGTCTCCAAATGATCGTAGGTATAATCAAATTACAGCAAAAGAAAAGATTCTGGTTGTTCTCTAATCCCTGACTTCTGTCCTAATACCGGCAAGTTAGTTAGCAAGGCCAAATCTACCATCTTGTAATATGCAAGAACAATTCTTCCCAGCCCCACTTACTGATGCCTCTGGGAAGAGAAGAGGCTCTGACAACCCATGGGAACTGACCAAACATTCTTTTAGTTCACCACCCGTGATTCCTGGTGTAGAGTAGCGTTTTTATCCCAATGGCAAACATTCAGGATTACCAAAACCAAAACAATTCAAGTACCAAAACTAGGCAAAAAGTAAAGTTAACTGACATATAAAGTCATGGATAAATTAAAATGCTGCCAGGAAAAAGTGAACTCCAGAACTGTCCTTTATCACTCGTCTTACATATATGTGCCCTGTTCATGTCTCGAAAACATTACAAAATCAACATAAGATAGATATGATTACATTGCTATATTTGAAATATAATGAATCAGGATTCCTCTTTCTTTAGGTATTATGAAAACTTCCTACAACAATCATTTAATACAACTCTAGACAGAAAATTTATTTAGCTATTAATCAAGATGATGTGACAACAGAGGCAATGAGTTCTAAGTAAATTATTTTCTTGCTAAGTGTGCAAAGTGTTTGCAAAAAAGCTTCTTAATTTATATTGCTTGCGTTGTCCATGTGACAATGTATCAGTTTCATAACCAGAAAATTTTGACAGAAATTATGCCTTAAAATGTTTTTCATAAATTTTCTTTATGCAGAAATCTAAGAACTAATTTTCCTATATAAATATGTATAATTAATGCTTAATTTGTATAAGTGATCACTTGTTAATGTAGCTTCTGTATTTTCAGTTTTAGCTCAAGTGAATTATAACTTTGATTAAAAAATATTTAATTCTCCTGAACTCTGAACTGCTCTCCATATCAAAAATTGTTTAAAAAATCTAAAATTGGCACTTAGGTTCATTTTTAAATCTTCAGTTCTGAGAGATATGTAAATAGCATGATCTGTATACAACAAGTAAATGTGTCCATTATCTATCCGCATGTGCTTATATATATATATTAAGAAAATATATATATATATATGTAGTAGATACTTACAACACATACATACCTAAAAGTTCAAATTGTGCTAACTCATTTATTTCAGGAATGAATGCAGGTTCCCACTGCTCAGATTTTTTTATTTTTATAAAACCAGAGAAATTGTTTTCTATGAAGACAACAACTGAATTTTTATTTAGAATGGTGGATAGGAATAGAGATACCCTAATAAATAAAAATTAAGTTCAGAAATATTCACCTACCTATTTAGAATGATGTGAATATCTTCGAAAGAAAAATGTCACAGTATTTTGAGATTATACAGTTTAATTTGTCTCTATACAGAGTAAGAATAATTCGATAGTTTAACTGCTTTTGGTCTAATTTAACAATGTCAAACACTTAAGGAAACCAGCATTATCTTTCAAGTCAAATAATTGGTATTTATGACACTATACAGTGTATCACAATATTCTTGAAATAAAGCTTGATTAGAGTAGAAAAGTAGGTTTGTTTTTAGTATAAGGTATGTATATAATGATTACGAAGTAAATTTGATAATTGGAAATCTGGTTTTTTGTAAAAATCTTTGTTTTATTTTAAACATTCCTATAAAAGTCTACCCTTAAATTTAAATACAATACATTCCGTTCATCATTAAAGAGGTTTATGAATTTTAACCATTTTATTTTCAATAAAGAGTAAATATTTGGTCAAAAATATGTTTAGAAGAATGCTTTTGGTCTATGACTATTATAAAAGTTTCTTAGAAATCTCTTAAAGGCTGAGTACAATAAAACTAGGGCAATGCATATATTCTCAGTTACTCTTAAAAAAAACCTGTAAAAGTGACTATAGTGGCATGTTCTGACACATTCTTTTCATAAACCGAACCCTGTTAGTGACAGCAGAACAGATTGTGTGCATCTGCTGGGAATGAGCCAGATGACAGTGGAAAAACGCACATGGATACCTTGGCACAGCAAATAAAAAACGGAGAAAAAAAGACCTGGAAGAGAAAGTGCTCAACTTTAATTGAAACATTCTTTCCAACATGATGAACTTCATCCAACCACCTCTTGTAGCTTGTCAATTTTACATATAAGAATGTGTTTTTAAAGGGTCCTTTGTAAGTTAGAGCTGTTTTGTCCTTTTTTAACAGCAAATATTGACTCAGGTTTTAGATTATTTCTTCAAATTATGGCAAATGTAATAAGCATTAGGGTAGAAAAAGAGGCCAAACCACTCCACCACAGTTTGGTACAAGAATGTTAAACTTCTAAAAACCCTTTCAGGTTGAAGTCAAATTTTAAATATCTAGGTTAAGTTTTGAATTATGTGGGTATTACACTGCCAAGTGCGAGAGATGCCACAATCCAAATTTCTGCAAATGTGACTATTGTAAATGCTGCTTACACTCACTAGTGCTACAATATTTTATTTTATGCTGATCAACCACAGTATTGTTTAAACAGTTGGCTCAATGGCACTAGAGGTCCATCCATAAAAACAAATGTGCTTCTATAAATCATATCAGGAAGTTCTCTTGGATGCTCTGATTACAATGAAAATTTATTCTATACAGTATACAATGCAAATTTTAAACTGGAGACGAAGTTGTTTAATAGATTAGTAGTCTGACTGAAGCAGCTGCAGTCAAAAAAAAAAAAAAAATCTGGTGATTAACAGCCATTTTCCAGTAATCATAACCCTGGAAAGGGCTACTAAGCAGGGGGAGGGGGTTGCAGATGGGAATAATTCTCTAAGCCCATGTGCCTTAGAGGGCTCCATCATCTTCATGCAGACTTATTATTATTATTATTATTTTTAAATTAAAGCTTTTAGAGGCATCCTTGATTGCAGAGTTGGGAGCTGTCCATGCTGTTTTACCATAGGGAAGTCCACTCTGCAAGTATTCCTTGCACTGAGCACTCTTTAGCCCTACATTAAAACAGGGCTAGAAAAGAAAGCTGAAATGCAAGGTGCACACTAGAGGGGCATTATTCGAGTGTGAGAATAATTCTAAGTGGTTAATACTCCATAGGCTATCTAAACTAGGCAGGCCTTGTCGACATTACCTGTCATCCAAAATATGAATTTCTTCGAGAAATTAAGTGAATATAAAAGCTGAGCAAATAAGTGGTAAACAGATGCTGAGACCAGAAATAGTCCCATTTCATCCACATCCAACCCAAATTTGTTTACTTTTGTTATTAGAACGTGTAATTCTCGGTAAAATTCTGCATTTTCTGTACTACTTTATATTTCTTCTCACATGTAGAAAAATACTCAAGATAAGTTCATTTGTTCATCCTCTCAAAGTTGATAAACTATAATTAAAATAATCTCTTAAATTTGGAACAAGAAAGCATGATAGGAATGTCATTTACTTATTTTTAACTATTCAATTAAAAAGGTATTTTATCTTTACAAATAAATACAGGTCATTAATTTATTCAGTGATTGTCTCTAGAACACCTATTATAGGCAAGAGTGACTGTGAAGGAACAGAGAGTTGACTAAAATGATCCTCATTCTTCATTAATTAATTCTGTCTCCACATGCAATCAAAACTGGGTAATAAAAAATTAGATAATAAAAAAATAAAGAATACTAATGTAGCCCTCAAAAGTGGATAATACTAATGTAAAAACCCCCAAAAACCCCATGACAAAAAAAAATAAAACCCAAAAAACAAAAACCTTTAGAATTCTTGGTGAGGCTGTCTTTACAGTTAAAACCACCTAATAACTCTATGTACATCAAACTCATTATCCAAACTGAATTTTTATCAAAACTAAGCCATGATCTATCTGGGATTCAGAACTTTCAATAAATGACTTTTAAAACTCATAGATGAATTGTTATGTTTCTTCGGTCCCATTTCCAGTTCTAAAAATAATATGATATTTAACAACATCTGATCTGTGAAAGGTTTTGAGTTTCTTGGAGAAAAAACTATATTGTTCTTAGTAGCCATTAACATTGACCCAACAGCATCAGAATTAGACTTGTCTTGAAAGTGACCCAATTTTAACGGTATGAAAGTATTATCAGAAAAAAACTTCAAAATAATTATCCCGTCAAGTATTTCTAAGTAGTCATCATTGGAAGGAAGATAAAATGATTAAAACATAGCATAGTGCCATGATAATTTGCTAATTACTGACCACTTACATTGTGCTTTTAAATGTATCATCCTGTTTCATTCTAACAACTCTAAAATGTGGGTAGTATTATCATCCCCATTTTACAGATGCTGAAACTGAGGCTTTCTGGTGGATAAATAACCTTTGTAAAGCCATTAACCAATAAATGGGAGGTTGGATTTGGAACCCACTTTGGTTCTTACTCTTAACCATTACTCTCTATCGCTTAAGGGCCTTTTTCTTAAAGAGCACATATGTGTATATGTGTATAATTAAACAAATCATATTAATATGGCACTGGGTCTTCAAACTTTCTATGTTTGTGAATCAAGAGACCCGATTTTCTCTTTCTCTTTCATTCATCTCAATCTTTCTGTCTCTTACTCTCTCTGCTCTCCTCCACTTAAACCTCCCCTGCCCCGCCCTTTACACACACACTCACATCTTGGAGTTCGGCCCAACACTTCACAAACATTATGAAAGCCATAATTTGGTTCAACGAGTCCGATAACTGTAACACCTCCTGAGACTTCACAACACTGTGCATCTTTGCTGTGGATATACCATCCACTGACTCTAAAGCTGTCGGCAGTTTCTTACAAAGGTGTCATCATGTAGCCTTTTGCTGTTTCAAGATCAGTGTTTAGACATGACATAGCATTGGGCTTGATGAACCACATCAATCTCTCAAGTGTAAGGAGACATTCTACAATCTCATGTGTAGTCAAATCCAGTTGAAAGTATACTTGCTTTATCACAATACCAAATGTTTTGAAGCAAGAAGAGAACTCAGGAGAGAATCCAAAAAAAAAAAAAAAAAAAATTGAGGGGAAGGAAAGGATGAAGTCAAGAATTCTTTAAGTTTTGAAGCTATAAAACGGGAGTAGGAAAAAAAAATTACATAGAGCTCACACTAACTCAAGAAAGATCTAACAGTCCTAAAAAAGACAATGACCATTCATTTCAACCAAAGGTCCATAGGAAAACAAGCAACAGGACTGAGTAGCTTACCCGGTCCTTTACAAATCTATTAATGTCATCATAGGAATTTCTTTTTGGTTTATGTAAAGGGAGAAAAACTCAAATGTGAAAGAAAAAAGTCATCCTTTTTCCTCCCTTAACCTATATAACCTATACAAGACTCTGAGACATCTTCGGATAAATACTAGAAATGATTAAATGGACAAACTTTTTTTTTAGATAAGCAAGTTGTTAGTCTTCACTTAGTTAAGAAAAATAATCCTAATGGAATTAGGACTGGATTTATATGTTTTTAACATACGAACTGTTGAGGAAGAAGGGTGAAAAAACCTCCTTTCTCAACCATAGAACCCTTACTACAAGGCCACCCAAAACTCAATGAAACTCCTCATATATAAATAGAAATCAGTCTCCTTAAAAAAGTACTTGGTAAATTACTGGTGGTCAGTTTAAAATTTTAAATTTTTTTGCCCAGAGAATTACCTACCACGGAAATCTCCAAGAGATTCATATTTTAATCAGGTATAGTTTTATAATTTAAATGGCAAAACAATCCATTTTCTATTTAAAATCTTTTATTCAGTACACACATCAAACAATTGAACTTTACAATATGTCTAACAATATTTATTGAGTTGTGGTGATTCAAATTACCCTACGGTTCGGGATAATCCCAAGAAGATAAAGAAGTCTCATACCGTATCCTAAATGAAACAGTTTTAAAAGTTGAAACTGAATTTTTAACTAGTGTCTAATTCTGTAAACAATGAATGTCAGAAAATTACCAACTCCTAAGTATATATTATCACACGCAAAAAAAAAAAAAAAAGTTTAACATATTTTCTTCTTGCTAAGGAGCCTTGAAAGTGTGCCAGGTGTAGGGCTTTTGCTCATAACAGCTTTGGCAAGAATAGGTCATTGTGATCATGCTCTTATGAGCTACTTTTTACATTTTAAGATAATTTCTTGATACTTTTCTTAGGAAACACTTGCAGGCACAGAAAAATAGTTGCTAGGTATTTAAAATTAATTTAAATGATCTCTTATCTATTTTAAAGAGAAATAAAATTAAATTACATGTAACTGTTTGTATGACTTGGTTACTTTTATACAGGCAATTAATAACTGGTTGTGTGGATTAATGACTAAATTAACATTTATGTACTATTTGTATACTATTAAATCAATTTAGTTTAAAAATAAAGTTGGAACAAATATTTTATTACATAGTAACATTTTCTACTTAAGACTTCATACATTTCTACAAGAGGAAGCTAGTTTTAGAGAGGTGTTCTGCCAATAATTTGTCTACTTTATACAAATTAGAATTCTGCTACTAACTGAAAGGAACCATGGCTGCTAAAAATTATTTTTTAATAAGATATTTAAAAATCACATTGGTATTGGTTGAAAATGTAATTGGTAATTAAAGACAGTTATAACAATTTTTTTTTATTTTATAAGGAGAAGTATGAGTTTTCAGACTAAAGTTTCAAATGCAAAGAATATTAATGCAAATATTTAGAAGTTGATTTATTTTGTATGTAATAAGCACATTACTTACGTTGTACTTTTGAAACGAAGAACATAAAACAAATCTGAAAACTAAAACCCATCTTCTCCCTCTCTGTACTCTGTATTTTGACCTAGTCATCATTAAAACTGTGAGTGTTTATCAATAAAAATTACTGTAGTGCCACATACTGTGGTGGAACATTGCTATTTCCTCAGATAAGTACAAAAAAACACTCCACGTTAATTTGCATCACAAAATGACCTAACATATCTGGAATATAATGCACAGGCCTTATTGAAAAGAAACCATTCTATTTTTCTCTGCAAAACCAAAAAATACAGATATCTGACTGGGCCTGCGTGTGTTGGAGGAGAGGGTTGGGAAGAGGTCTCATTTTCTATCTCACACCTATTGTTCTATGCATTCTACACTGCTATATGGGAAGCGAAAGGAAACATACTGAATCCACTTTGCAGTTAATGTCTTAGTGATTTAAGAGGCAGAATTTTCAAGTTAAAGAGGGGAAACGTTCTGCTTTTCCTTTCCCAAAGCGATTGCCCAGGAAGAAGGCCCTCTGCTCCTTAGCCTACGCAAGGGGAAAAAGGACATTACTTCGGGCTGAAATCACTCCGAGACAGAAGAGGGGAAGTTTATGATGTGGCACTGTGCACTGTATCTGGTCTGCAGCCAGGAAGTTTTCATTCTGTAGCTCTGTTGCCAGTACCTGCCCTGCATATTCAGAAATAAAAATATACCAGGGCTCTACCTCAGAAACTGTGGATGTTACAGAGAATTAAAAGAGTTTATTTTTCTTTCTTTATCCTGAGTGTAATTACTGTTTTTAAAAAGAAAGAGCTGAAACTATAGTAACTGGAGAATTTTTTTTTCCTTTTTAAACTCCTCAAACTACCTTCCCACAAAGCCATTTAAGTTAAATGGTACATTTACAGACTCACCTACATGAAGGATATAACTTAAAACATCTGCTTAGACATGTACATTCTGTTCGGATATAAAGAACGTGGCAAAATAATTGAAAAATATAAGGCCATTATTTTCTTAAAATGTGTGTCTTCTGTGTATGTGTGTGTGTGTTCATTCATTAAAGAGATTTTTGACTGCAATTAGGTAGTCGGTCCTATAAAGGCTTCCTTGTGTGACCATGATTTCTAAAAATAAAATGCTCCAGTGAATATTTCTGCTAAATAATCACATCTTCAAAATTACTTTAAAGAAATCCCAATGCCTCATGTTACATTAAGCAATAATACTGGCCTTCCATAATAAGCCTTGGTTGCACACCTTATGCATGGTCAACAATTAATTAGGAGGTTAAAAGAAAATCATGTTTACTCTATTAAATAGTAGACTAATTTTCCTGTCTGTCCCCACTTATTTACATTAGTAAATCTACTTCCTAATTTTGCAAATAAATGAGCATATCTAAGTCAAAGCTGCCTATCTTCGGGGTTCGGAAAAAGATGCATTCTCGTGCTATCATTCTAACTTGCTGAAAATCATAGATGTGTAAAAAAAAGAGAGGTAGTTGTAGCTATTTTAAAAAACACTTCTCATTCTATCAAAAGACCATATCCATCACGTTTTAAATCCTGTATGCTAGAGACCCACAGTATCTGAGAACAATTTTTATGAATTCTTCATGTGCATCTTATCTATGACAACAAGATACAAGAGGAAAACCAGACCATGCTCAGGATGCTCTTTGGAAAAAGCAGGTTCTCACCAGGGACTGCCTCAGAGATCAGTTTCTCCAGTCTCTAAAAAGAAGTTTAAGGTACTTCATTTAAATCATTACGAGAAGATCTGCACTGTCATTTTACATGAATCGCAACCACTAGCAGGATGAACAACATTGCTTCATTCATTTAAAATTTACAACATTAAGAATTAATAAAGTCTGTATAACATCTGCATTATTAAAGAGTAATGATTCCTGCAGAAATCTGCCCGTAATAGGTTTACTGTTTTTATCGCTTGTAATGTCACCAATTTTCTCTATAATGTCCTCAAAAGAGTCTCTTCGTATGTACTTTGAACTTTGTTTACACTGGCTATATTTTAAAAATAAATATACAGATTTAACTTGGGTAATATAATGACAATGTACAAAAATTACATTATGGTGATAACAAATGAATGTTACTGATATTATCACCTGACCAAAACATGAATTTATATAACGGGTATAATTTCCATACTTAATAGTAACATGACTTTTCTTTTTGCAGTTAATGTTAAAATAGTATCAAAGAAATAGGAGAGAATACTATATGGGATAATCTTTTAATAATATTTTTTACAACGGTATTCTTTGTTATAGAATTTTAATTATTTTTCTTGTACAGACAAAAACAACTAACATAAGAACACCGATGTTATCTACTTATTCTTGAAAGAGAGAGGTAGGGAATGAGTACTTCTAGTTCCTGTTACTTCTTTTACGCCTCAATATATCTGTGAAATAGTTACTATTGAATTCTTGTTTTGAGCAAAATTAATTTCCGTACACTTTATAGAAGTTACTTAATATTAAAATTATAAACTTTCATAGACTTTTTTCAACATTCAGTGTGAGAAAGGTTATCAATAAGAACTGCTTAAAAAAAACCTAGCAGTTTCTTTGCTCACTAACTACATCAGACTATTAGAAATTATTTTCTTTCTCATGCTGTTATTCACTTACACACTGCATATTTGCTTCAATTCTCCAAGGGAAGAAATCTGGCTCTTGTGGGAAAAGTCCACCCCTTTCTACATGTCTGCTTCCTTAAATGAAAGGAACACACCCCCTTACATTCTTTGAAATGTGTCCAACATGCACAGAATTGCACTGTATTATTGACCAAATTAGCAAATCTTAAATGAGAGTCAAATATTGTAAAAATGATACGTGTTTTGAATCAGGAGAACTAAATGATACACACACAGGTAACAGAAATGAACTATGTTCACTCTAGTATCTACATTTGGATGCTGAGACCCCTTGTAAGTGTCAGTGGAAGAAATGTGTCACTGTTTTTGTGCACATGTATGTTGTATGACAACTAAGGAAGAGGCCCACAAATGTTACAGGTTTTTGAGTGTATCCTTTGAATTTTAGACCCATTAGAGGAATGCCTCCTCCCTTTCATAAATATTTTAAAGAAAAAATATTCAGAAACTAAAGTATCCATCTAAAATACGTACAAGCAGAAAGCTGTCTTTGTCACAGAAGGACAAAAGTATCGAAAGTCTATGCTCATGATGCTAATGACAGAAAACTCACACCAAAGTTGGTATCCACTAACTTCTACCTCATTAAAACAACCTGCTGATCATGAGAAGTTACATTCTAACGAGTCTTCCTTCTATTGTATAGAATAATACCCTCACCAGGCACGTTTTTTGTTATTTTCTAATAAAGTGATAGACTCCATATTTGTGGGAAATCTATGCATTTATCTTTACTTTTATTTTTTCCTAAACTCTTTTTCTTTATTCCATTTCACATAGAAATCTGCAGGTATAAAGACATAAAGTTGGCAAATTTTTATATCTTTTAAAATATCTTAATGTTTAAATAAGATGGTTAGTCCCCTTGCAATATGTTCTTTAGGCATTCCCCGACAAACTCAGCTATACAGTCTCCAGGCCTACAAAATGGAAGCTCTACTATTCTGCTTATGTTTTCACTTAGAATAAGAGTGAATATAAACAGTGAATATATAAACTGGAACTGAAGGTAATAAACTTATTAAAACTTAGTACGATACTGTTATGGTCAAAGAAAAGCTGCAATGTGTGCCACAAATCCACTCAGATGAAACATCTCATTCAATAGAATTTCTTATCTTATAATAATGCACAGAAAATTAAACACATAAATATTAATTTTATGTATCACAGAAAATGTAGGCAATGAAAATGCAATGTTTACATTTATGGGTGACTCATTAGTGTTTTATTGTGTGAAACACTAGGAGGCATCAGTTGGGTAAAAAAGGACTTCAATTTTTAAAGAAGCAAGAAATTACTGTAGAGTGGATGTGTAAGAAGTTGGGGTTTTCAAAATGTTATTATGTAAACCAAAACTTGATTCTCTGAAATAAACTCTCAAAACATCATATTTTGTTGTAAAGAATAATCTGTACATCACATTCATGAAATACATATAATTTGACCAATAAACACCTATCAAGATATATTTTAAATGTATAGATTCATAACTATGTAATTACACATTTTTATGAAGAATATATTTGGGAACAGAATAACATAATGGCTATTGACTATTATGCATTTTCTGCTCAGTTATTCAATACCATGAGTGTAGGTTTTATTTCTGGCAAATTCTGTCTTGTGCTCTCTAGAACGCCCCTGAAAATGCCTACTGCATTTAAACCTTATGATAACTGCTTCACATAAGCAGCCAGAACTTGATGTGTGTTCATAAAGAAGTGATGGAACTTAAAAATTTAAGCGATGAAGATATATATATATATGTGTGTGTGTGTGTGTATATATACACACACACACACACAAAGGATATGTTTTCTCTTACTTCCCTACTGAAAGCCTGTCACTTGAAAACTGAGTTTTCTATTGTTTGAATGGCTCTTCATAACGATGAAGCAACAGGGTTGTGGTATACTTATCTGGCAATCATTTGAAATTGGAGTGTCTTGCCATTCCTCAACAATCAGCTTTTATCTTTGACCTATCAAAATAACATGTGAACTGCGTAATCCGCCTTTTGTAAGGTGCACAGACTCTGTTGTTGCTCCTGGTTTTGTGAATCGCCTCTGTAATCTGGTTTGATTTCCTAAAGATGACAGATCTCGGTGAACAGTCAGGCTTTACTGAGTGCAGGGCAGTCCACGCGCCCATGAGATTAAGGTACAGTGCTGAGGTCGGGGATCTTAATCACCTATCCTTCCACATGCAGCACACAGACTGAACATCAGTGATTAAATCTTTTCATTGTGTCCAGGCAATCACTATATTCATAAAATGAATATGTGCATTTTTATAAATTTTAGATATTAATCTGCCTGGTGTGTTCTCTGAGGATGTGCTTTTGAAAAAACGTAGAACTTTAGTGATAATCTCTCTAAAGTCCATTCTGTAACCCTTAATTGCATAGGAAATTCTCCCATATTGTTTTGAATCATGTCCCTGAAGCCAGGGTTCTCTGTTTAATAACTATTTTTTTTGGTTATTATGTAGCACAAGTGCTATTGCACAGATATTTCCCCATTTTTGTTACTTTCTGAGATTTCATAGACTCAAAATATACCGCATGCAGCATTGGGAAATAAAACCACAAAACATTCTACAATAAACAGAAGAAACTTTTGAAATATAATGTTAACATATGCCAAGGAGTTATTTAGCTTAGCATTTTATAAAAGAAATTTAATACAATAAATCATTTATTGGAAAGATATGGTTGTACTGTTATTCAATCTATTGACTTGGTATAAAAGTGAGGGCCAAGGAAGAAATACATAGAAATCTGAAAAATATAAAACATGATGTCTTTTTAGTATTCAATTTTGAATCAACAAACAGTCCACTTCACTATAGGAATAAACCATTTCAAATTCTGAAAACTGAGTATGTTTATAAAGAAGAAAAGAGGCAAGGTGCAGTAAAGTCCTTGTTATTTAAATTTCATGTATTTAATATTACATGTTTCTATTTTGAAAAGTTAATGATATATGTGATTGTATACTTTCAAAGTATGAACAGCTCTGAAAAGGTAGAAAATTGACTTTTTAATAGAAGGTGCTCATTGTTTTATACACCTAAGAAACCAATTAATATTTAATAAAAGTTAGGTCTTTAATATTGTCTTTGACATGCATACACAGAAGTTAGAATGTAAATCACGTAATTAATGAGTAAAGGAAAATACTGTTTTTTGTAAGAAGCCTGGAAAATATGTCACAAATACTCCAAAGCTTTGTGAATTACATTATCAAATAACCGTAAATTTTTATAAAGTTTAGTAAAACTTGAAGCAAAGATAACTGCCAACTATTGTCTCCTTAACATGACTGGGGAATCATATTTTAAACATTGAATTTAAAGTGTGCTTTGACGAAAAGTTTTAAAATTGAATTTGAAGTCTACTACATAGCCAAATGTACTTTCCAACAAATAAATTGAGATTTTTGATTTGGAGATTATTTTTTCTCTTGAGATGGGATATTAGATAGGCATATCTCATTTTACCGGTCAAGTTCTGAATCTACTTGCTTTAAACTACTTCTTTTAATTTAATAAGTTTATGCATATATGGGGAGACAAAATATGGTTTATTAACTGCATTATATTTAACTGAAACTGATGGAAAAACAAAAATACTGCTTGTGTCAGATTGGTACATACTGAGCATTTTCAAAGACTAGCCAAAACTGGTATTATTTTAAAAGTGAAGTAAGATGTTTCAGTTTCAAATTGGAAAATTGGAGATTGTTAATCTATTTAAAGCTAAACTTAGTATGCAATACAGAGGTTAAATGGGGTTCACAGGTGGTCACACTTCCATGTCCTTCCAAGTCTCTAGGGATTGGAGTTATTATACTCTATATAAACATCTTTACCCTGCAACCACAATTCCACTGCAAGGTGCCAGTGAAAAAGAGGCTGGTCACTTTTTTGGACTGATATAATGAGGTGGCTGGAGTTCCCTTTATAGCACTTAGAAAATATATGCAGTCACTAACCATTTCACAAGACAGTGACTATTAGAGTTAGTATCAGATTCACAATAGTAAAATGCAGTTTGTGTCAAAGCAATTCTCCACTGAGGACCAGTTAAAGAACTGGCAGAGAGCCTGATTCTACCTATTATACTGTCAGCATTTACATATAAAGGTATTTTATACAAAAGACACACATTCTTACATTGTGAAGAAAAGAGCTTTTTCCAAAAAATGATAACTACTGGACCTAGAATAGTTGGAAATGTTTCAGATATAAAATTTCCTTTAAGAATTAATAGCCATATTCTGGGAAGAAGATAATATTAGTATTAAATTTAAATCCTTGCCTAGCATTTAAATAATACAATAAACAATATGTTGTGTCTATATATATACTGCCTTTGTGCCAAACTTTATCACTGAGTTTGGTAACTTTCATCCAAAGTCCAAAGAGAAGGCAATTAAAGTGTCTTAACCTCGTTTCTTTTTAAATAGCTATGAATTTGACTTGACCTGAACAGCAATGCATATACTGAACCCCAATACGAATTGTGAAATGTTGACTACCATGGCCAGGATATTACTTTTTGCCCACACCAACTGAGAAGCCCTCTATCAAGCCAGCACTTTGGTAAGGGAAGGAGATGCACAAAGGTATACTCTGACAGACAGCCATGCTTTAGCTCAAACTAATCCCAAGAATTAGTGGCTCAGAAGCATAACCCAAAGCAAATCAGAGTCATTGGGGGGGACTCACAGGAGCATCTTTCTACAGTAAACTAGCGGCTAAATCTTAAGGCATGTACTTCAAGGTCACAGAACATTCTGTGAAATATTAAAATCAACCAGGCTCCACACACTCCACCATATCAAACATGCTAATGACGTGAACTAACTTCATGAAACTTTAAACACACTGGTGTGGCAAGAACGAGTCAGGAGTGATTTCAGTAACTGATGGCAAACGGATAAGACTATCTAAAAAGTTACTTTCAGCAACAGACCAGGAAATCACGGAATTAAGAAAAAAAAAAAAAAAAGAATGCAACAACAAACCTCAACTTCAGCCTTCAAAAAGGCACAGGAATAGACCCAGTGCGGTGGAATATATTGATGCAGATTTCAGAGACAATACCCAGGCTATTTCCATTTCCTCGAGAAATGTCAGAGGTACTTACATGAAGGAAGACCCGATCAGATTAGTCCTTGGGATATTTTCCTTTCTTAAGAGAGAGAGAGAGAGAAAAAAAAAAAAAAAAAAAAAAACAACAATAATCTTTACTTCGTCCAGCCTTGAAGTGTTTTTCCACCTGATTCAAACATGCAGCCACGGCGACCCACACAGAACCTTCAAAGTCAATCCAATAGCAGCCTGAAGATGTCTGGGTGTACGCGTGTGCTCAAGTGTCTGTGACTGTGAGCAGAACGAGCAGAGAGCTGGAGACGAAGTGTGTGCGCGCGCGGAGGGAGCGCGCGCGGGGGAGGCGCGCTCGGGGATGCGCATTCGCGCGCGCCGAGGCCGCTCGGAAGAGGAGGAGGAGGAGAAGGAGGAGGAGGAAGAGGAGGAGGAAGAGGAGGAGGAGAAAAGGAGGAAGAGGAGGAGGAGGAGGAGGAGAGGAGAAAGTAGCTCTCAGCAGCAGGCCAGATTAAAAGTAACCAGACTCGTCCAGAAAACTGCGTCCAGGAAGGAAGTGACAGAAGACGAATGGGAAAAGGAGAGCCGCTCGCAGCCTTTGAAACATCGCGTAAAAAAGGCGGGGGGGGGGGCGGGGGCAGTGGTGGAAGGATATTGAGAGGGGAGGCGGGGGTGGCAGGGAAAACGGAGCAGACGGGCTTGGGGTTCTAAGCGGCACGTCCTAAGAAGTGCCTCTTGCCTTCTTTTTTCCCTTTATTTTGTCCTTGCCCTTGCCTTTGCCTCCGCCTCGCGCTGCCTTTTCCTCTCCGTCTCTCTCTCCCTCACAATCCCAAACCGTTGACTCTCTCCTCGCGAGCTAGAGAAATCATCAGTTTCACTCTCGCAAAAGGGGGGCGGGACTAGACCTCGGAGCATTTTAATAAAACAAACATACAGCAGTTCCCTCCTCACCCCTCCAGTCTCAACTAGATTGATAAATTACTCCACTACACTACTTTAATTATGTATATGGTATGCAGAATAAATCACTGAACATCAGTACCTCAATCAAGCACTTTTAAATGATAATTGCATCTTGGTGAATCAATCTTTCCATTCCTGACATTTTGCTAATTTTAGTTTTACGGTGGGGTAATGGCACATGCCATACGCAAACCTAATGACAATTCTTTATTGCGCGAAATGAAGACAACATCGCGAGCGGCGGCTCCCTGCTCTCCCCACGCTGCGGCTGAGAACGCTCGGAGAACCATCTCCGGCTGCAGCGCGCTCGCTCCCCGGGGACTCTGCGAGCCAGCCAGCAGGAAAGTCCTTCTAAAGTCGGGATCTTTCCTCTGACCAATAGGAGCGCGACCCTAATAGTTGCTCTTGCGACTTTTCCCCCGTTTGGAGACGCGTTAACCACTTCTTTCTTCCACCGGTCCGAGCGCTCCTGTTACTCACGCGTAAAAGCCACCGTCCAGGATGTCTGCAGCACTTGATTCCAGCGCGCTTTTCCTGCACGCCCAGAATACGCGGTTTTCGGCCCAGAAAGGTTGGAGGGCCAGAAAGCGTGCCGAAATACTTCCTATGTGTTAGATGTACAAAGCAATAAAAATAATTACCAGTTCTGAAATCTCGGCTTCATCGCGGGGCCATGAACTTTCTAATCAGTTTAGAAATATTTACCGAGGCGGCAGCTTCCTCGGAGATTTCCCCCTCCCTCCTCCTACTTCTATCTCTTCCACACCTTACTGGATTTTATCCAGAGCATTAACATGTAAACCAAACCAACTTCCCAAATGCATTAGGCTACCCTATCCGATAGCTGATGACTTCACTTATCCTGAAGAGTTTCAGCTGCACAGGAAGCAGAAATAGAGACTGATAAGGAAGATACTTATGTTAAGGTTTAAGCCCAGTAAACACTTGACCTGACCAGGACCAAAAAAAAAAAAAAAAGGTTAATATTCAACATTTAGGAAAGGTTTCTAGGGGTTAGGCACCTTCCCTCTCTAGCCGATTACACCACACCCAATAAAGCCAAAGATAAAATACATCAACTAGTACACAAACCATGAAAAGACAAGATTGCACAACAGTGGAACTACAGATCATACAAATTGTGTGAATCAAATTAAAAATTTTTAATATTGTGAAAGGAAGAAGGGAAAATACATTCAGGAAATAAAAACGTTGAACGCACAGGAGTAGACAATAGGTGCATACTGAAATACCTAGCTAATTAAAGATATTTCCTCACTTAAAAAAAATTCCTTTTAGCACTATGTGTTTAACCCAATGACTAGTTGCATTTCCTGTGAAGTTCTGCACCATGCCTCTAGACTATTTTAATGTGTGAGGACAGTGTGATTCAAAAAGCCTCCTGCTTCATTGTAGGGGCTATTTGATGTGAGTAGCTTTTCTTAGAAGAGTGGGGTCAACATTTAGGTGTCTGCCCCAAGGCTTCACTTGAAAGGAGAAGGTTGATTTTACAGGCAAGTACAACCAGATCTGAACAATCTTCAGGCTTCTGGCTCATCACCATTGTGACTATCAGCACAGCTAAGATGAATCTCTTGCTTTTATTATAGGAAAGCGTGGCAAACTGTCAGAAAGCAAAATTCATCTGAAATAGTATTATTTCTTGCAGATTAGTATCTACAGTATCTTTGTTTGCCTGTTTGTTTTTCATCTGGTGAGTTTGCTACTACCATGAATTCATTTTAATAATATGGCAGAGATAGTCTGTATCAGGTTTTCATTTAAGGTACAACTTCTAAAAAAAGAATCCAAAAATTTAAAGGTGCATAGTCATTTTGAATACTAAGATATGTCTATATATGGTGGGAAAATGAAATTAATTTTTTTCTAGATTCACAAATGCCTTGATAAAGCAAAACATTTGCAGGAACATCTAAGTTTATTGCCATAATGCCTGAAATTAATGTAATGAATTGTAAAAGCCTATTTTACATGAGCGAACAGACATAGGCAATACATGACTCAATCATATTATTTTTGATGGATTATAGATCATTTCTATTTACCACAGTACACTTCAGTTTTAGATGATTTTCCCTCAAAAATAAATTATTTTACCTTTTAACATCTTAACACATTATTTAATAATAAACATTATAACAAACTCATAATTATCAATGAGAGTACAAGCATTCAGGATTATGTATAACCCCACAATGTGGATACTTGGAAATAATTTGGATCCGGAATGTATCACAGTTGGCCTTTTAAAATATAAGATATTCCCCTCAGCAGATTTAGTTTCTTAATTATGTGTGACCTAAGTTAATATTAGCATTAGTTTCCTTCCCATGAGCCTTCATATTTGAAGCAGAACAGAAGAGGTTGTGCAGAAATATACAATAGAAAGTCACCGAGATTTAAAATTATTCATCAGTAATTCACAAAGTGGTTAATACAAAATGTGCTTTGTATTCTCTAAATACTCTGGATTTTTTTTTTTTTTTTTTTTTTTTTACCAAAATCATCCTGATCTTTACCACCTAATGGTACTTGGTTATATTATGTTTTCTGATGTAGGGAGGAGCTTGTACTAGGTGTTAGGAGGCCTATATTCTCTGGTTCAAGATTTGTGCCTAAGTACTGAGTGTGTCTTTTCAGGGCTTCAGTTTGCTTGTTCATTAAGTGAGTTACGTGAGTTATGTGAATTCTCCAATCTATTCCAGTTCTATGACTAGAAAGTAGAAAATTCTCACACCCTGTAAGCCAGTTGGACACTAGGGGCCTACCATGTTAAATAAAAGGTGACAAACTGGTGGAGGAGAAAATGATGTCTGGGATTGATGTACTATTTAAATAAACTTTTCTCCCCCCAATCACCAAATATTTCCTTCATTAAATAATTATCATAAGTGCTTTATTATGTGTATAAATATATATTTACTTGCCCCCCCCCCGCAAAAAAAAGAATTGTTTAGCAATGTATTTAACTGAAGTACCACAGAAGTTACAGAGAGCATACTCCTTAGGACTTGACTCTAAGGAAAGCTAATTTCTAATTTCTGTTCAAGGTTGTATACCATCTTACTCCACCCTCCTCTCTTTACTACTTCCCTACATTAAATCAGCAGTCTACTAAAACCCTGTTCACTGGGTATGCCTGCTTTTAAGCTTGGCCCACGCTGGGTGTAGCTCTTGAAGTGAGCTTTAAAAAATTATTTTAAAGTAAGCTGGGGCGGTTGCCACAGCAACCCACCCTAAGATGAAGAGAGCCTATAGATTAATCTACCCCTCAAGATTATTCAACTGTATAGTATTTGTTCTTCAGCCAGAATACTGTCAACACAAACATGATAATTGAATATAGAAGTTCAGAAAAATATAAAAAGTAGTACGATACAAATTCCAATAGCATTAAAAATGTTATCTTTTTATAGTTACAATAGAGATGACATACATAACTTCCCCTGAAATGGATTAACTGTAAAAGAGACTTGCAAAGGTAGGCCCTGCAAGGTGATATGTGAACTTTAAGCAAAATGGCATGATATTGCTTTTAATATAAAGCATATAATGGTTGCCATCACGCTTTATCACTTTTATGTGTCTACATTATAGATACCTAATGACAAGGGGTTTGGCAGTTTTACCTTTATGAATTAGCTTGGTGGTAAATGATATAACAAATGTTAAGCACTCACCACATACACATACAGTCATTTGCCTTCCATTCTTTACTTCATCTCTTCATAGAAGTTACTTCACAGTTTTCAACTCTTCTTTGGCACCTTAAAATGTGTAAGTACAACAAGGTAACAGTTAAAAACATTTTTTTTAAAGAAAGCTGATATTAAAGTACATTCAAATAAATTTATTTCTAAAACTTCTAATATGAAGTAATACCAGTATTAATTCTGATTTTAAAACAAATGAATGCATGTTAAAAACAAAATAATTAAAATGATCATTAATTGTGAAAATACTTATAGCCTTTAATATAAATAGTGCCAAATATCTAAATTTCAAAAATTCTTTAGGTACAGCTTTAGCCTATGCACAGTATACACCATATGGACTGCTTGTGATTGAGAATCTGCAATATGCAAAGGATTTGTTATTCCAAGCCAAGGTTTAATCATATCCTTTATCTCATATCTAAAGAGCCTATATTTATCTTTATTTTTTGTACCTTTAATTTTGTATCTGATTAAGAATTACAAAGGCGAAAGTCAAATCTACTATATCCCAAGCTAACAAAATTTGTCAAGTAGGGATAACAAAGCTTCAACTGAAGTTGCTGAAAGGGCTTATTGTGTATGGCGCCCAAAGGGCAGTTTTAAATACTTCAGGATTAGTGGTGTGGATTCAGTACCCTTTATGAATTCTATTACCAATAATACCTTATGCTACCCAGCAGCGTTGAACTATACTGAGCACAGACAAATGTTCCTGTGTTCTAATCTCTGTTTGAAACCAGCTTTCTATGACTTCAAGCATACAAATGAACTTTTCCCTGGCTTCAGAATGAGTCTATTCCGCCCAACCTTGAGACTTATCAGACCAGGATGGTCAATATCCATTTACCCATTTGTTTTAGCAAGAAGACTTTTCATAGTGAAGACTCATTAAGATTTATAAAGCCTCTATATTTGGGTTGACATTCCTAAGATTTATTTTTATTTTTAAATTGCTTCAGGCAAGGAGAAATGAATTTTGGCCACTTTTATTTTAGGGATGTTAGCTGAGCTTAGTCTTTTAGGCTCAGGCCTACAGTGAGTTAGTCTAAACTTAGTGACGGGTAGTATCTGGTGACCTAGTGAATACCCTTTCTCCCAGCTCTGCTTGGTATTACAGTCTGTTAAGTGGGAATCATAATACACATCTCCCAGGGCCTTTTCACCTTACAGAAATGCAATCTTCATGGAATAATGTCTGAAAGCTATGCTAAGGCTTTTAACAACGCCACTACAAATTATGATACATTTCTTCCTTTTCCTGGATCAGTATGCCCAAATAAGGCTAGATCAGTAATTTCCTTGCAAATGTGTGGCTGATTAAAAAGTATCCATATGCATGGCTAAATTTAATGGACTTTACCTTCACTTAGAAAATCGTTAAATGTTCATCGGAACATTGATTCTATCCCATTTCTCGAAATATCACAGAAACCTTCAAGTCAAAGAATGGATTGTTACACTTCCCCTTTTAACTGTTTGGTGTTTTTCTTTTTTCTTTTTTTTTTTCTTTTCTTTTTTTTCTAGATAACCTCTCTACGTGTGTGCCCTTTAATTTTTAAAGATCTTTACCCGGGATCGGGGTGGGGGTGGGGGTTAAAAATCTCCGTCCTGCGTTTTGGTGCCCACTTCTTTGTCTGGGAAGCCAAGGGCTGGAATTCAGTTCGGACGGCCCCTTAAGAGACCCAGACAGGGGACGCCTGTGGTTTCAGCAGCTTACTCTGCTGAGTTATTGATTGCAGGCAGCAACAATCCCTCCCGGTGATTTGTGTGGAAAGTGAATCCGCGCTGGCTGGGCGTTCACAGAGGCGCAACAGCCGCAACGCCATCCAATTATTGCCGGTCGTCCCCTCCAACACCGCTCTCCACCTATATACTCCTTTCTCTGCCCATCGCCACTTCCCCCCACCCACTTTTCTCAGAGCGGACCGACCTACCTACTCCTTCTCAGCCCGTCTTCGCTTCCCCCCACCCACTTTCCTCAGAGCGGACGGAGCCGAGGGGGCGGGGGCTCCCTCCCGGGAGCGTTTCTAGAGCTCGGAGGCAGCTAGTAGGGGGTGAGTGCGCCACGTGCGTGCGCCACGGGCGAGGAGGAGGCGGGCTCGGGGCCCTCCAGGGGCCTGTGGGCCTGGGTGCGCGGAGGGGGGCGGGCTGTCTTGGCGGGGAGTGTGCCGGGTTGCGTCTTGAGGGGGATGTCACGGCTCGGGGAAAAGCGGCTGGTGGTTTGGCGAAGAGGCCGCGTGGTGGGCTGTGGAGAATGGGAGGAGGGCGCAACGGTGGTGGGTGGGCCCTGGAGAAGCTCGGTGGCGGTGTCCGGGAGTTGCCCTGCTCGTCTGGTTTGGGGATCTCGGGGGTATTTCCCCTAGGCTGGCGAGCGACGACCCCAGAGGGCTGGGGAGGGGGGAGTTCCGAGCGAGGCGCCCAGTGAACCCACCTACGCACGGTGCACAAAGCCCTGGCACGCGGTCGGCGTCCGGCGGCCCTTGCAGCCGCCGGGGCTCTGAGCGCTTTGCGCGCCTGGGGGAGAAGGAGTGGCGGGCGCAGGTCCGGCCGCCGCCCCTGTCCCGCCGCCAGTCAGCCCTGGTTTTTCACCTGACAGACCAATAGGAAAGGACGCGGTCCCGGAGCTGGATTTTACAGCCCAATCTCTCAGGGTCTACACGATTATTAAAAAAACTAACAGCCAACTGCTGCGTCTGCTAGTTAAGCTGCCTCGGTGGATAGGTGCGCGTCTTGGCTCAGGAAAGGCCCCAAGCTACAAGACAAATGGGAGACGGGGGAGAAAAGACAAAACCCCTCCCCCCTCAAACTTCCTTTCCTCTTCCCTCCCCTTTATTTGCTGGCACGTGAGAACAATACTGGGGTCTCTCGCAAAAAATGCCATCACGAAATGCAAATGCCTGGGCTGTTCTTTGATCTAACTGTGGAGCTGTACCAAACGCTCCAAGAGTGGTGAAAAGATCGATGCTCCCAAGACATTGTAAAGTACTCGGCTGAATAAATCAAAGGTGTAAAATGTTTATATTGTCGTGCTCTTGAAGCTATAAGCTGCCGCCAATATGGGAGCCGCTAGCCGCCTGTGGCTCATTAAGTTTAAGCTTATTAGAATTACATAAAATTCAAAATTCAGTTCCCCAGTTATACTAGCCACATTTCAAGTGCTCAATAGCCACAGGCGGCTAGTGGCTACCTTATTTGACTGCGAGATGTTGAACATTGTCATCATTGCGTAAAGTTCTATTGGAGTGTGCTGCTCTAGAGTTTTAAATGAATGCTGGTTTAAAAAAAAGAGAGAGGAAGAAAGAGAAAGAAAGAATCTGCTTTATGCTACCAGCCAAATTTTAGGACACTCTTAGGCATTTGCATTTCCTGGCACTAGTGTGGAAAGTTTTAAAGTCAGAATTTCCGTATCTTCTTGCTGAAAGAGGTCTTGGGGAACATTTAACACAAGCACCTAATTTTTTACAGGGTAGACAAATGGGGCCCAGAGAAATTAACAGATGTACCCATTAAATCACGCCATGAATTTAGAAAGAAGTTAAGGTCACCAGGCAGGGTCTATCTACTATACTTTGTGCCAGACCAGGGCACCTTGCCTGAGACTGACTAGGCAAATTCGCCCTATAGAAAGGTGATCTGACAGATTTGACAGGAGTACCCTTTTACAAGAGAAAATACTTCTAAGCATTCTTCTAGGAAGAAATTCTAGTAAAGAATAAGGTGTGTAGGAACGCTGTCTCCCAAACTAAAAATGTATTACTGGTAGTTTCATAGATTGAAATCATGTCTTCTTCAAGAGACTGGTTGGGATAACATTATTCTTATTTATACTTAAAAAAATCTGAGGAAATGGAATTATCCTTTTAAAGTAAGAGCTAAAAAACACTCTGAAGGTCAGGGAGGAAAAGTATTGTATAAGGTGGAAATTGTTAGTAAAGCATAGTCTTTCCCAAATTCGATGAAGATACTGTTAGGTACATGTTATGGAACCTCCCTTTGCCTCAGTTCCCTCATCTGTAAAATGTGGAACATAAAGTGCTACTCTTAAAACTTTGTTATGGGGATTAAATGAGCCACTCAGCAAAGCACAGGGCTGGAAAACTAGTAAACTGTAGTAAAAGACATTCTTATTCTTCTGCAAAGAATTTCTACTTCTACACCATTAAGTTCCATATTCATCCATACAAGGGCAGACACTGTAGAAAAAGTTGGAGAAGTAGATTGTCAAGAGGGGTAGGAATTGGTTTAGAATGAGAACTGTTTGTTTTATTTTTAAGAGAGGTGATCTTTTCAAACCTAAAATTCCCTGACTGAATGGGCGTGGGTTGTCTTATTTCCCTTTCACAGACATGGCATCTCTAGTATACTTCCAGACTTTTATTGTCTTAATTTATTATTTTTTTTTGTCTTGAGGGATGCTTCTTTATACTTGTTAGCTGCTTCGTTGTTGAAAAGGCACTGGAAACTCCAAGTCCATCCTCTTTCACCCTGGTTGACCTTTGGAATGCTGTTGTCAGCCAAGAAGACATTGATATCTTCAGTCTCCTGCTAGCTTGAATTCTTTAGGGCAGAGCCTGCTCAGATTATCTCCTTATGTCATTCCAAATGTCTGATGGCCATCTATGGCAATAGGGCTGGGCCAAGGCCTGCCAGGAAGGGGGAGCCCATGGAATGCCTAATGGAGCATTCTGTTCAAGAGGGACCTAGACGTTGTTCTCTGTTGGATGCATGATCAACATTACAACTATGTCTAGGGGACTGTTTGCTGCTTCTTGGAAAACAGAAGCCATAGACATTTTGCATTTTTGGTTTTAATAAAGTCCCACTTGGGACGTATGTGATTTCTATTGATTTCAATTTGTATATATATGTATTGCAGGGAAAAATGGACTCAGAAAGTATTAACAAACAATTTATATCTGGTATTCCTGCTATCTCTCCTCATTAAGAACACCAAAATAAGACAAATCTAGAAAGGAGAGAATAAAGCCACCACACAGCAAAATGTACCTTGTTTTCTTTATCTCTCTAGGTAATTTTCCAAATGATGGTGTTTTACATAGTTGAGAACTTACAAAATTACTTCTAAATATTTTGTATATAACCTAGAATTATAAACCAAGGAAAATAATACAAATTTTATTTTTTCAGGAAGGCAAGATCATGCATAGATTTATATGTTTCCCATACTTACTAAATTTGAAAACAAGGAGATACGTAATTATATCCATATGCTAATTTACCAGGAAAAGAGAGAATTGATTTTCATTGTTTGGGATGAAGTCTCTCTAAATTGTTTTGTAATATGGTGAGAATTAAAAGTAAAATACAGTAAAACTTTTAAATTTAAGTCTGGAATTAAAACTGGTTTGATTTATCAGTATATACTACTTCACTTAGTCAAAGACTCAAACCAAGGAAGTCTGATTTTCTATAGATGATTTCCTTTTTTTACTAAATTTGTAGTTTGATATTTGTATGCGAATAATATTCATATTTGTAATACAAGGATATTTGTAGTATATGTGTAAAAATAATACTACCTTATTAGAATGAGAGTTGAAATAAATTTAAAGTGTGTAATATTTAATGGCCACTCACTGTTAGTCTTGTATTAATTGCTTTAATTAATTATATTATCTGCTTTATAAACATTTTTTTCTTTTTATCCAAACAACAACCATTCAGACAGGAACTACAATGCTCTTCATTTTACAGATTTTAAAAACTAAAACTTAGGGAGGTGACATTATACCTGCTCAGGGTCTAATAGCCCCTAGTGCCAGACAAAGGACATGAAGCTGGATTAGTTTGTTTCTAGTGATGCTCTTAGCTGTGATGCTGTATTGTGTCCTTAGACTCATAAGCTTTGCTCACTTATAGAGATCATGAGATCAGGAGGTGATGTAATCGATATTTTTTTACCCTCACCAGAAAATATTTTAGAAATACATGTCTAAACGTGTGTCATCCTCTTTGGGTAGACAGCTTAGGAAGTTATTCGCTTATTTCAGTAATAATGTCTTTGCACAGGTCTCTATAGAAATCTCCTTAGGAATTTGCTATTCAGTCTTAACTGATTGTTGGCAAATCATTATCATTAAGGATGAATTTGTTGGTGAAACTAAATCCAAACCAAATGTAGTGAATAAGGTGCTTGATGGAAACTATGATGTGATTATAAAGCAGCAGATTATTTGATATCTGGCTCATAAATTGACACTAATTGCAGATACAAAAGGGGAATTTCAAGGGTATTCCTGCTGTGAAAGTGTAGCCTTTAAGTAGACATTTTGGCAATAACATCATAAAAGTTTTAAAAAGTTAGTTTTATCAATTAGAAGTTACATATCGTATGAGAACATCATGGGAAATACCTTTGCAAGGAATGTACAAGGGACAGGGAAGGGTAAATCAGAGACGCTGAATTAGAATCCAGGCTCAGACTTAATAACCATTTGACCTTAATTTTCAAAATGCCCTTGTTATAAAATAGAAAACATGGCAGGACCTCCAGAGGATGACAATTTTCCTGAGAGGAAGACATAAGATTGTACTTCTGTAGTCACCTAGTGCCTGGCATGTAGAAAATGCTCAGTAGGGGCGCCTGGGTGGCTCATGGGTTAAAGCCAATGCCTTCGGCTCAGGTCATTATCCCAGGGTCCTGGGATCGAGCCCCACATCAGGCTCTCTGCTCAGCGGGGAGCCTGCTTCCTCCTCTCTCTCTCTCTGCCTGCCTCTCCACCTACTTGTGATCTCTGTCTGTCAAATAAATAAATAAAATCTTAAAAAAAAAAAAATGCTCAGTAAATGTTCACTAACATACTATTTCATTTTTTTTTAAAGATTTTTATTATTTATTCACTTGACAGACAGAGATCATGAGTAGGCAGAGAGGCAGGCAGAGAGAGAGAGGAGGAAGCAGGCTCCCCGCAGAGCAGAGAGCCCGATGTGGGGCTCGATCCCAGGACCCCGAGATCACGACCCGAAGGCAGAGGCTTAACCCACTGAGCCACCCAGGTGCCCCATACTATTTCATTTTTAAGGACTACCACATGCTCCTGGAAAATACCTCAATGTCTCATTTATCTAACAATATTTTAGAAGTTGTTTCCTTTTCTATCATCTTTCATGCTTCAAAGCAGTTTTTATTTTATAATATAGCTTTTTATATTTGAAATAAATATAAAATATTTAGGATAATATGTTGATTAAACCAATGTATGTTATACCAAGAATCTTACATTCTGGGGTTGCTAATTTATATTATTCTTGTCAGTGTTCCATATTCTTTTCAGAGAAACATTTTTTTTGTGTTCATATTTTATCAGACTTACGAAAGTAATTATATATCCATTTGCTCAGAATAAGGCTCCAAGATATTATTTTTTGGTTCTGTCAGACATCTTCTAAATTGCTTATTGATTGCATAATCTTACACTTAAATTTAAGGAACCATCACATAAATATACAGAATTAGCGGCTTTTTATTAAATCTGAGTTTCTAAGTCTTTTAAAATCAATATTATCTGTGTGGTATAGGCAAAATTGTAAGGTTGCTGAAGCTTGTCTTTGTATCACCAGCCTCCCTAGACTCACCTTCAGCTTGTCCTTCTTTCACTCTGGCATGCTCCACTCACCCAGCAGCAATTTTTAAAATCAATAATAGCTCTTTATTGAGTGTCTCTGTCTCCTCACAGCCTTTCACTGATGTGACCCACAAGGTCCTTTCATTCCTCAGCACTCTTTTTATGTTCCAGAATTCTCTTGGACTGTGTTCTATCAGAGGAGCCCGCCACTCCAACAGTTTACTTCATGATGCAGAATCAATGTGTTACTCCTTTAAATGAACTTCTCTTCAGAAGTTTTCTGAAAGGAGTTCATCCTCCAAAGGAGTATCTATGATTACACAACTTTCATAAATTCTCTGCTCCGTTGATGGGGAGATGCTTCAGGGAGGAGATTTTCATCATGTCTCCGGTCCCTCTCGCTTAGCTGACGTGGAAGTTAGCCCTAGGTGCCAGCCAGTAAGTAGAAAGCCTGGCTCTTACTTGAAGAAGAAACTTGATTATTTTTGAAGAAGTTGTGATTGGAAGATGAGCTCTCTATCAGCCAAGTATCGTGATGCTCCTTGAAAATTTATCTACCTATCTTTTTAAAAATATATAATAACACTTTAGTACCTGTTGTTCCGGTCTCTTTTTCTATTCCTGTCTTGCATAGGAGGCACACAGTTGCTGCATGTTCATGTGCCATTGCTACCATGTTGTCACTTGGTCTTACCCTGTGTGAACTCCCTTCTGCCTCCAAAAGCCATCAGAGGTGTAATTAGTGATTATTTCTCCAGAAATGTCTTGAAGGGGATATAAGAACCCTGTCATAAGCATGTGTATTGCTTCCTGGATGAAGGTTAGAATTTGGAAGGGTTGGGGAGAGGTTCGAGGTTGGAGGGAAAACTACATTCTTCCCTTTATGACCTCTGTGAAATCACAGACAAAGCATCTTCCTATGTGCAAAGATAGGGTCCGTGAATCAAATATTTCCCCACTTTGTATGGCATTAAACCTGTAAATATGGAGCCTCCATATCAAATGCAATATACTTTATAATATATTCTGAAGAAATTCAGAGATGAGGAAATATGATTCTAAGTAAAAGATCTTGAACACTGCTTAAAGAAGGGTAAGTAGGAAACATTCTACAATTTTCTTATGCCTTTCGATCCCTTTAGCAATAGTGAACTAACTAATCAATAGATTTAATCCTGTCTTTTCCATTTCCTTCCCCTTTTCCTTCTTTCTTCCTTCATCTTTTCTGCTTCATCTTCTCATCTTCAGCTGTAAATTTTTTTTTTTTAGTTGTAAATTTTTTATTTTCAGTTATAAAAGCCAGTACAACCATAAACACACACACACACCATTGGTTATTAACAATTAGATTTTTTTTTTCATGCTTTGGAAAGTTACATTTTCTCTTTCAGAACCTTAAGATATTAATGATTTTCTATTTATTTGAATCCCTTCAAAATAAAATACTGCTAACAAGGGAAGTTATTTCTAAACAATTGATATATGCTATAGATAACATGGTCATAGAAGAGTTTCTATGATTTTTTTTGTTATTAATCACTATAACCACTCTGATTACAATGATGATTAACTCACAGCGAATAACGCATGTGCTTGCGATGTTTATCTGCTTTCGAAGGATTTATGTTCATCCATCTATTCTGTTTCACACATTCTCACCTCACCCTTTTGTAGCTGTGAGACTCTCTTTTGGGTAGCCTATGGCCACAAAACAACTCGCGCACAGGAGAATAAAGCCTGTGGTTTCTCCTACATTATTGCTGGACCATAGCCTTCTAAACTCCCTGGGTCAGTGATGATCAGGTATTCTAAAACTTGAGTGTGTGTATATATATATATATATATATACACACACATACATATATATATGTATATATACACACTTCTTGTAACAAGCACTCTGTTATTTTTTAATGAATTTTCTCAAGAGTCAATGCAAGCCATTGTTCATATTTAAAGCTGTTTTATTTAGTGCCTGAAACTCACATAGAACTTGAGAATGATTTTTGGTTTATCTCTAGTGTTGGGTGAACCTTACCATTTGCCAATCTACGTAGAAATAATTAAAATAAACAGACTACTTAAGTGCAAGTATATCTGACAATAAATAAAAATGGACACAGAACTTCTGTAGCTGTATCCATAGGCTTCCTTTGGTCTCCTAGGACCTGAGATCGCTGGGTGCTGGTTTTCTTGCTACTGCAGAACAAGAGAACCAACCTTCTTGAAGAAGAGAAGAGGCTTTAGTGTGGAGTGGGCAATCTAGCACAGAAAACAGTTTATCAGAGGGCCTCAGAGTCACTCAGATTCTTAGGCCCCATCTCAGCTCCCCTGAACAACAGCCTCAGAAATCTGCATTGAAACTAGGTTCTTGGGTGTTTCTTATGTATATTTTGCTTTAAAGCCACTGCCTTAGGGTAAGGGTGATCATAAGCTCTGTGAAGACTTCTAATTCCTTAACCTTACATTTGCTACATTATTCGTTCCCACGCTCTCAACTAATCGTTAGTTTCATGCAACTTCTAAATCAGTGAACTCCTTTCAAAATAGTAACAATGAGAGGTCAGAATGATATGAATCTTTCCATTGCTTGTCTTGGCTTGTGCTGTAAACAATCAAAAAGGACATGCCACATATATTCTACCCATTGTGATTAGAAGACAGATTAAGCAATCCAGGGACCCAGTTCTTCATCCTTATGGATCTGAGGGTCAGTGCTTATTTTTTCTTGGGTGAACTCTGCTCTTGGATCCCAGTATCTCAGCAAAACCTGTAAAATGGGTTTCAGATCCCGTGACATCTACCATCAGTGACAACGGAGAGGAGCACACATTCATGCTTCTGTGGCTGCCAGCAGCTTATGAGCCTAAATTCCTGGCAACCAGGACCAGTCCTATTCACAATCACTTGAGAAATGTGGCTTTTCCCTAAAAAGACTTTCAATTAATACAAATATTCCTTATGACCTTGATAATTACCTCTGCCTGGGGATCAATCATATAAGGCCTTCACAACATTGTCTTCCCAGACAACAAGGGGATCCATATTCCCAGCCTTTTAACCTCTCTGCGTAGCCAGCTGCTACTATTAACCTCTCTTGGATCCAGATATTTTTAACACTTCAGATTAGGGGGTTCTCTGATGAGCCTGTTTCTTGTTCCAACATTTTTCTGACACGAGCAAACATGTTCTCAAGCTGGCTTACAGCAGCAAGTGTGGAGAATATATTTTTTTTTGAAAAATATTAATGAAAACATTAAATGACTAGTAGGTTTTTCGTGTGTGGCAATTCCGCCTTATAAAGTTAGTGAAAAGTCCCAAGCTATGTGTGACAAAGTAATTTTGAAGATAAGACCTTTTATGTTTTGTTACCAGGGTACCCAAGTAGGAAAAATATGGCTAACTGGTCAGTAGTGTATTGTAAAGTGATTTTGTTTTCCACACTCAGCTCATAGGCTAAAAACTGGTGTTAGTTTAGCCTATGAATGCTGCCAATATGGTGGGCTTCTTATAGCAGTAGGGAGGGGTCAGGGCAGGCCATTGGAGACCGGAACCCACCAATATTATCCAGAATCCTTTTGGGACCTCACATGAAGGAACAGAAACACTTTCCACTGGATAAACACCTTCCAGAACGGCCTTTCCTCTGATTTATGCATAGCCCAGCAAAGAGTCACATCCCTTCAGTATCCTCCCAGAGTCACAAAATTACTGAGCAGTGAAATAGCGATTACGACTCATAGTTGCCTACTTCTACTCTGGTGCTCTGCCGACAGTATTCTTCAGCTCTAATGAGAAAACATTTAAGACGCTTCAAAGGCAGACGAGAGATAGGTCATTCACTTTCACTAACGCCCCTTTGAGATGCAGGGAGATGACTGAATTTTTCGCACATTTTGCCTTGACACCCCTGTCTTTCACAATTACTAGAAATGGATATTATTTACTGATTATTTTGCTTGCAATCGATTTGCATACTGTTATTGCATATTGTTAAGTGGTTTGCTGATTAATAATGTTGATTTTGACTAAATGTAATAGAATAAGCAAATACGTTTGTAAATTTAGATATTTTGTATAATTTAGTTGCTAAATGGTATCATAGAGCTGTTGGAGATTATTCTACCAGAATTCCTTGCAGGGAAATCCCGTCTCCAATTTCTTCCCATATCCTATATTAATGTTTAAAGGTCTCCCGCCTTAAAAAATTGATTTGCTTGTTTGGGTTTTAAAGCAAACTCTTCTCACAGGCAAATACAGCTCTAAAGCTCAGGGTTAAAATAAATCCTTTTAAATTCAGAAGATGGTAGTTACCTTCTAAATGATTTCTTTTCTAGAGGGTCAGAGAAGAATAAAATATTTAGTTTGAATATATTTTCATGACCTTGATTGAATCAACATGATGTGCAGCATTAACAACAAATTATATTATAGCAATATACAATATTAATATAATTAATAATTATTTGGATAAATACCAGATACTTATATTAATACAGGATTGTTGAGTCATAGAATTTCTGAGCTGTTAGGAAACACTTGCTGGTAAGGTCTCTGGGGTCCCGAGAGGTTTTGTAATTAACACACACACACACTTGTTAGTAGTTGAGTTGGTTATGCGAACTATTTAGTATATTCTGTACTTAGGTAATGTATGTATGCTTATGCTTTGCTATATTTTGTATTTTTAATTGTTTTCTAATATTCCAAAAAATTTGCAACCTGAATTTGTCATTTATCTTCTAAACATTATATTGCCATTGATTAATTTTTCTTTCTGCAGTTTCATAAACACCATAAATGTTTTCAGTTTGGAAATCAGGTTAAATAGTAAAGAGAATCTAAAAAAGAGTTTATACCGTAGATATTTTAATGTGTTTATGTTCTTTTTTTTTAAAGCTACATTTTAATATGCTTTGATAAAACTATTTCTCTAAGAAGGTATTAAGTTTGGTGGCTGCAAACAATTCCCCAGTGGAATGTCTCACATTAATTTTCCATGTGCTCTCTTTTACTTATAGTTTCATTGTCCACATGTTTAAAGTCTAACAGAAAAAAAAAATCACTGTATGTGAAGTTGGGAGACAGAGCCAAGTCTACATCTACATCGTCATGCTGGTGACCTTGGGTAAATTTTATTTTTGTGCTTCCATTTCATTTTTTTTTTTAAATGAGTAGTTGAAAGCATCAAAGACTCTTTCCCACAATTCAAACACTCCATGAGCTCAAAAGAAGATTTGATTGAAAGAAATGTGTGGGCATCATTACCTGGCTGCCCAGTATTTTCATGGTCACACACTTGTTACATACATCTGAAGTTCCTTTAAGGAACTTAACTCTTTGTAGGTGTGAGCTATAGGTATCAAGACAAGTGGGATAAGTGGAAAAGGAAGGAGAAATAAGTTAATGACAAAGGAGGGATGGTGGGTGGTGGAAATGATTCCCTTTTTACTTCTTTATATCTATAGTCTAGCTATTCCTACTTGAAGACCTTACTGGCACCAGGTATTATCAACAGGGATGAGTAATATGTAATTTTTATCTTTACTGGGTTACATTTGGCCCATAGACAGTTGACAGCTGTCAGTCAGGTGGCTGGTCAATGAGGAGATACATTTAAAGCTGCCAAAGTATTTTTGTATCTTTAAATACTTACAAGTAAACCATTTTAGCTGGAAGCTTCATTGTCCTGAAATTAAATAGATTGATATTCACAATATAATTTGTTGAAATTAGTTGCTGGGAGAATCAGGATTTTCCCTTTGCGTCTATGGGTAAACAAAATGTTTTTCAAATGTTTTTCTGAAACAGGAGAATAATTAATTTTTCTCCACTATAAATAAGCCATTCTTAAGCTATGAAGATACATTGCAAATAAAGCTTAAAATTCAAAAGTATGTTTTTAAATTAAACTTTTAGGACACATATGAGTCATTGCAACATCATCATAATTTCTGACTAAGACTTATTAAAAGAAATCATTTCCATACATTGAGGGAGTTGGCATAGGTATTTTTGTGACACAAAGTTGAAGGTTTATGGGAAAGTACAAAATGTAGCTGCAAGTTGTACTAGGAATTAAAGCTTCTCTCCATAATTACAAGAAAAAAACATGAAATTTTGGATTAAGCCCAGAATTCAGGGCATGGTTAAGATGACAAATTTTGGTTATTTATGAATATTTGGGTTGTACCTAACATTATCTCTAATAGGTTCAGTCACACGTAAATAATTCACAAGAGTCATGAAAAATAGTTTGGAAGAAGCTTTTGTGTGGCTTATATTGAGTGTTAATGACAAACTGTATAATAATTATAGCCAATAGTAATGCACATAAAGAATTCACAAATGTAATTTTAAAGTTGACTTGAGAGTGTGTGTTCAGGTTTGCAGTACTTATTTCTAAAAAATGAGTGCTCTGATTCTTTAGGAATATAGTACTTAACAGACTAGATAAATAGCAAAATTATCAAGTGCATGTAGTACATAATCATTCTTTAAGAGACTAATGAAGCTATCTAAAAAATGCAATATTGGATCATGGTTACTTAGGTATCAGAAGCAATATATGAAGATGACAGACTATCACACAAAAGTAGCAGTTTGAAACCATAATATATCATTAAAAAAAATAGAATATACTTTAATTTTCTGAACGATATTCTATATGTAGTAATTTATAATGAACATCAGATTTGGGTTTTAATTATGTTTTAAAAATATTAGATTTTTTTGTTGACTGGATCATTTCTGGTAATTTTTAAAACTACAAATAGTTCATAATTTTAAACAATAATTAAGTCAAAGTATGATGCTTATAAATTTGTGGCTTATCTATATCATCATTGATTTGATAATTGTTTTAGATGTAGTGGTCATTAAAAAAAGTCAGATCTTATTATTTTCCTACTATACAGCTATGTGTTAAGCATGTAGATTGAAAATTATTTATGAGATTATCACGAAAAAACAATTACATCATAATATTAGTAATTTATATTGGTAGGAGCCTTTCTCTTCTTAAGTACCAATTGTACCCCCCACAGCCCAGAAAATTGATTTTAGGGCTAATAATTTATAGCATTCTTGATCGGTGTATGCTGTGTGTCTTTTACATTCATTAGCCCATGTTGTTTGTGAATATGGAATTTGGTTGTTAAAATGGTTTCATATGTTTACTATGTATAGTCTTTAGCTTTGAACTCCTTACTTGCTTAAATAAATGTTTTCAATTTGTATAATACAACAATTTGTAGAGAAATGCTGTGAAGCATAGTTAAAAGAATGAGTCCTTGAAATAGAATCACTTTTTTAAAAATATATCCTGACATGTGGTCTTATTTTTCCATGTTTTGTATTAATTAAAATCCTACTCTGAAAAAAAAATATTTTTGCCTAAACTTTCAAATTCACAAAATAAAAATACCAAATATATAAATGTACTAATTTTGGAAATCAGTGACGTAAAAACATGCTTTAGTACTGTCTTGGTTGTTTATTCCAAAGATTTTTCTCCAAAGAAACTCTTTGTAAGATAATGAGAAAATGTTGCTACTTTTAATTATTAAATATTCTGTGCAATACATGTTTTTAAAAATGTATTATAAATAAAACTAATTTTATATTCTTTCTAATCATATTCCTGTCACATGCACACATAAAAAATGCTAGCACATGAAATGTTTGAAAAGAGCATGTACCATTTCACATTTTTATTTGATTTATTAAAAAAAACATTTTATTCAGAATAGATTATGACAGAATTAGATAAAAAGAGAGGAAATGATATTTGTGCGTTTATTTTAATAGTCTAATATCATATATGTAATTAATTCTTCATCTTTCAGATGTTGGAGTTAGTAATGAAAGAGACCAACATTCAAATATAAAGTCTTTCCTATAAAACTCTTTTTTTTAAATGTAAAAAATTGTCAAATGGTAATAGCTCTACTTTCTACACCAGGCAAACCTACTGTTGAGTTAGTTGGCTCTGATTCCAATGGTCTCATCAGCTTTCTGAATGTAGGTTCCTCAGCAGTGCCTCTTCCAAGATAACAAAATCAACTTTTAAAGATTAAAAAATATATTTTGGCAATTGAAACTCACCAGTGCCTTTCTGCTTCTCCAGGAAGTTGTACCCTTCAGCACCTGCTGAGGGCTTTGTTGTCCAAACCCTGACAGGTAAAAAAATTCCTGTAGAATAAAGCCAGACCAGCTGGCTTTGAAGAGAAACCCCCCAGTTTGGGCTGCGTTTGTCTCTTCTCCTTTTCTATGAAGACCCAGGCTTTCCCCCCTTGATCGTCAAGCCGTAAGATGCGTGATCCCTGTGCACAAGTGTCTGGCAGGCCGAGGTGCACCTGTTCCTGTCACTCTGGGGTAAATTTAGCTGTAAAGGTATCACTGACAACCAGACCTTTGTCAGTGCTGGCAAAAGAACACAGAATTGCTTCCCTCCCCTCCCCCTGCCAAGCCCCTATGCTGCTAGTTCAAATGGAAAATATCAAATTGGAAACCTATCCAAAAATCATTCCTAAAAAATGAGATTGCTTTCATATGGTAAAAAAGTAAGTTTCCTCATTTCACGCAGACTTTAAAATTACATTTCCAAGAATAATCTTGGAACAAGACAAGTTTTTGTTCAATTAATTGTGGCTGGAAACTTTTTAATGGAAACATAGCACACACTTACTTCATTTCAGATTATTAAATTGTGTTAAGCGTTAAAGTTAGTTGCCATTCTTTGCTGTAGCTCATTTGTTCTTTTCGATCCAGAGAAATATTAGAAGGTTAAAACTTATCACATAGGAGGGATTAATCATGCTACCAAAATTAGACAGCCTGTAGTTCTGAGAGACTGAATGTCAAAATTGTGTGCTCGTAGCCCTTAAACTATTGAGGATCTAAGACCCCACTACTACATCTAAAATGACAGTTAATGTCTGTGGAAACCTTGGATGTTTAGGAGCTGGTGAAGCTAGAATTCTCTTACTCTTTAAGGTAAGGACATTTATCATGTGTGTGAATTTTTTTTAGATTAATTTCTTTATTGACAGTTTGAGAACAACTCCTTCTGAGGGAAATAGAGAGGCAGGCAGTGTTCACTGATATGTCTGACATAAATATAGTTGTTAAGATATATAAAGTAGCCCAAGGAGTAATGTGTTTAACCAAAGCATTCTGAGCTTCTGCTTTGATAATTATGATCTCCTAAGTGGTATTAGAAAGAGTAGTGCAAAGTACCTGTTCTACCGTATTATTGCTGTTTACAAGGTTTGGGTATGATGAGAAAAAGAAATCTGGGTCAAAATAAAAAATGCTTTGTAAAATAAACAAAGTTCCTGTTTACTTACTATGTATAAACAGCCACTCACCAAGCCTCATTTCTCCGCAGGGCACCACTTTCAGATAAAAACATAGACCTGAATGGCATCATCCAGTATCCAGGGAAACCATGTAAGTACCTCTCTCACTGTGTACTTCTCTTATTCAGAGTTTAAAAGCTAGCTGAGTGCCGAATAAGTGAGTGTTTTTATTTAATAATTATACGGGAGCTACTTTTTAGGAGCTTGCTAAAAAGAAGCAGGTTCTTGATTGTTACGTGCGTCATAACAAAACCCTTATGTTTTCATCATATTTCATAAAATTATGTGTTTAGTCCCAACCTCTCCATCAATTCTCATTCTTCGGTACAAAACAGCTACTCAAAGTCATAATGAATTGAGAGTTTCAAACTTTTCCAAGACCCATTAATGTCTGAGAAACAATGTTTCAGAGGCCTTATGCCAGGAGTAGTGACCTAATTGTAATAAAAACTTTTCCAACTTTAAAAATTAAGAAAAAATTGTTTGGAAAATAACAATTTTTTGGTAAACATTTATAGTGGTTTATTTGGTTTTAGACTTTCTTGGGGAGTGAGCAAGTGAGCAAAAAGGTGAAGTTATGGATGCAAGGAATCTTGAAAGCAAGTGTAATTTTTAAGATGTGAAAGTCTGTTTGCAGAAAGGGTTGAAAAGTTGGCATATTGTGTTCTTTCTTTTTCCCCCCCAAACTCATTAGCTTGTAGCTAATTTCTATAGCTAATTTTAAGGTTCTAATTAATTTTTGGAACCATGGAATCTGTTGAATCTGCTGTAGAAATTGTTTGCAAACAATACTATTCTGGACAAAGATCCACTTTACAAATATTTGGACTGTTGTATTAAGAACTTCTTTACTTGGACTTTATTAATTTTTTTTTCTCATTTGCACTCTCTACTTTTAAGGTCAAGTTATTTTCGATACTAAATAATTATTCATTATTGTTTACTTTTTCATGAAAATACTTAACACTCTATACTCATATAATTATAGATAGCTTTTTTTCCTTTTTTACTATCTGGATCAACTATATGGTTTATCTAGTCTTTTAAATATAGACATATGACTGCTCATCAAGGTTTTCAGGAGTTGCACTTAAATGCATCCGGTTTAGCCCTGTTTAGAAGTTTTTCATATGCTTTTCATTTACTTTGTTGCTCTTGTTTTCTGTCTTTCCTTTGCAGCATGGTTCCTTGCTAAGCAGAAATGGTAGAGATGATCTCCCTCAGTTTCTTCGCTGAATTAGACAGACCCTTCCTATTCAGTATCTCACTACAGGAGCATTTCACTTTCCCATAAGAGAATGCAGTATTATTTATGCCTTTCCATGTTTCTGTCTTTTTTACATATGTTACAAAATGCATCTTTCTGAATTGAGAGATGAAAAGTTGTGTTAGATTAAGGAATCTGTTAGTACATTGGAAGAGTGTAAGAGCCTCCTCTCTCGGTAGGAGGACCTGACTAGGAAGTGAGTTTTCTTATGCTAGTTAACAAACTTCACAAGTGTGGAGTTTGAGGCCCGAGGTAGAGCCCTCTAAATAGGAATTCCTTGCCACAGAATAAATGTTGGGCCATTGCTGGGTAAGCTTGAAAGCAGCAGGTTTAGAACAGGTCTTTATAAAGAACAAAAATGTGAATCAAAGGAGAAGAAGACTGGCTAATGCCATAATTCCCTATCTTGAGCAGGTGGGATCTTCTGAATTCTGTTCTCCTTGTGGCAGAGGAAAAAGAAAATCTACACTGCAGTGTTTGTGACACAATTTTAAATATTTGCGTGAGAATATAGATTTTCCAGAAAAGCGATTTAAATTTTATAAGTTTAATTCTGTCTCTTATACTAAAGGAAAAATGGCATGACAGAAATAAATTGATATATGCGCATCCATTCCTCAGTGCTGATTTCTCTAACAAAGACCATCATTACTCGATCAACCTTTATGAGACAATAGACATTGTTCTATATCTGCCCCGTCCGGTATGGTAACCAGTAGACACATGTGGCTGGTGAGCATTTAAAATATGGCTAGTATGATGGAGAAACTGAATTTTGAATATAATTTCAATTTAATTGATTTAAATTTACATAGGTCACATGTGACTAAATGGCAGTTATACAGGTATTTTGCTTTTATCAGAAATTATATGTAACAAATAAATCATTGAACACTGCATTAAAAACTAATGTACTGCAATACAGTGGCTAACTAAACATAACAAAAAATAATAAAAAAGAAATTAAAGTACAAAGCAGTTTCTAATTATTTGGTATTCTATCATACAGTAACAATTTTTATAATTTCTTTAATGTTTGAATTATCATTGCAGTGGAATTTCTTTATAACTCTTTCTTAGAGATGAATGCTTTTAATATTGTTGATGGGAAGACCTTATAATTTTGTTTTATAAGCCTTGGGTATCAACTTTTAAAATGGACATTATAAGCAAGGCTGCATCTAAAAACAAAACCACTCCAATGAAAGTTGTAAAAATGATAATAAATATTTTGAAAAGTTCACTTACAATTTCTGTAATGCATCTTGCAATACAAAATGTAACCAACCTACAAAAATGCTCACTAGCCTTGAGTCCCTAAAGCTAATTTTGCTGCCAAAGCACATATCAGATTTTAAATCATATTTTAAAGCCATGCTCCCATGGCCTTTTTAGGCATTTAGTGGAAATGGGCATTAGGATGTATCATGATATCTTAAGAATATTACTAGTACAATAATATTATAGACAGAATTATTAGCTAAAAATATACTGAGAATTAAAATTTACTTTGACTTTTTTTTTTAGAGTCAGCAAATCAGCTCATTTCTTGAGTAAGAAATGTAGGCTATAGCTTATTTATAAGATACTGAACTAGAGACCATGAGGAATTTTTAAAAATGGAAGGTATAACATTCATCTTTTTAGAAGATCCATTTATTGGCTTTGTACATATCCTTTTGAATGGGTAGGGCTCAGATAAGAGGAGAGAGGAGACTTCTTTCGGCAGAACCTCGGACAAACTACTCACAGTGTCCCTCCTACTGCAAAACAACTAGATTCTAGTTGGAATGTATTTCTGATGAATTATTTGAATGGGGAAAAAATATTTGGACATCTCCTTGACCTCAAAACCAAAAAAACTTAAATGTGTATGTGGAAGGTGGAGTTGCGACAATGAACAAACAGGAAATGTAGGAATGGCAAGACTGAATTGGTTGAATTGTATAGCAGGGATGCTGTTAGAAGGGCAGCAGTCATGTGCTTTGTTAGACTTCTCATAAACCTAACCTTATTAAAAGAACAGGAAGACATAATAACCACATCTGTAGATCTAGGTTTTTGGTCTCCTTTGATGTCTTTTGAGTCTTCTCTTAGGTAGTCAGCCACTTGCATACTGCTAGTTCTATTTTCAGAAGGAAGGTCTATCCTTGCTAAAAAGCCAGTGTTCTGTGTGGAGAAAATATAGTCTTCCATTAAGGGAATGCTACAAATCACAGTCCTCAGTGCCCTCATAAAACATCATCTCTGTTATCTCCACGTCTGAGAAATAGTTTTTATCATGGCCTGTGACTTCTGAGTCCTAAATCACAGCCTTAATCTCTTACGTATTTATTGATGTATTTCTAATTTACTTAACTAAATTTTTATTATGAGAATTTGAAACATACTAAAAACTAGAGAGAATGGTATAATGAACTTTCGTACAACTACAACTTACCTTCAACAACTGTCATCTCATGGACAATTTTGTTTCAACATATCCCTTATTTCCACTTCCTACCCCCACCCCAAATTATTTGGAAGCCAATTCCAGGCATGACTTCATTTCATTCAGCAGATATCTTTATAAGTTTAGGATTTTTTTTTTAGGACTTATTTTTTATTTTTATTATTTTTTTATTTTTTATTATTTTTTAAAAGATTTTATTTATTCATTTGACAGACAGAGATCACAAGTAGGCAGAGAAGCAGACAGAGAGAGAAGAGGAAGGAGGCTCCCTGCTTAGCAGAGAGCCCAATGCGGGGCCTGATCCCAGGACCCTGGGATCATGACCGGAGCCGAAGGCAGAGGCTTTAACCCACTGAGCCACCCAGGCACCCCTAGGACTTGTTTTTTAACTGAAAAAATGAATCACACCTGAAAAATGAGCCATACATAACAGTCAATATTTTCTTCTTTTTATTATCAAATATGCACAACCAATATTCAGATTTTCCAAATTGTCTCTTACGTTTTTACAATTACTTTTTACTATTTGAAACAGAATACAAATAAGACCCATACATTGCAATTGGTTATTTCTCTTCTCTTTTACTCTGGAGGTTTCCCCTCCATCTATTTTTCTTTGTTTGTTAAGGAAACTGGATTATTTGGGTGGTAGAGCTCTCCATAGTTTGTATTTGCTGATGCCTTCCTGTAGAGTTGTTTAGTAAGCTCCTCTGACCCATACCTTTTCTACTAATTGGTAATTAAGATTAGGAACTTGACCAAATGCATTTGGAGGAGGCTGAGCAAGACTACTGGTTCTCTCTCTTTTTGTGATGTTAGCAGATATTGATCATTGTTTAGATCTATTTATTCCTCAGAGTTAAGGAATACCCAGCCTTGGGAAGTTTCCTCACACAGTTGCCCAGATCAGTACTCTGCTAAATTCTCAAGCGGGACCCTGCAGGTCTCAGGACATCTTTCGCTATACAGCAGCCCTTTGCCAGGTGCCCTGTCCTGTGAACGATAGCTACCATCTTACCCTTGCACACTTTCAGACCTGCTTCCTCAACTTGAGTTTGCCTCTCTTGAGTTACCCTCCCTGTGACTCTGCTAAGAAACCCGTCAAGACTGTAAGCAGGGCAAGCAAAAGATTTACCTCCTTGGCTTCTCATTTCTTAGGGATTTCTTTGTTGCCTGATGTTCATGTCTTAAAAACAAGACTTTTTTATATTTTTTGTCATTGTTATTGTTATTGTTTTAGGAAGGGGGGTACACATAGCCCCTCTTAGTCCATTTTGGCTAGAATAGAAAGTCTCCTTTGTTGTTTCCAAAAAAAGGTTCAGCTGTAGCTTATTAATCCAAACACCATCTTAATACAAAACTCAATATTTAAAGCAAACTGAAAAAGGTGTAGGAGTGTGTGTGTGTGTGTGTGTGTGTGTCTGTCCCTGTCCTTTGGAATACTGTAGACTTAACCATGAGTGCAACTTTCAGGACCTCTTTTTTATAATTTTTTAAATTATTGATTGACTAATACATAGTTATATAGTTAGAATTAGTTTCAAGAGTACAATATAATGATTTAGCAGTTTTATTCATCATTCAGTGCTTATCATGACAAGTGTACTCTTAATAACCTTTATTTATTTCACCCAACCCTCCACCCACCTCCCCTCTGGCAGCCACCAGTTTGTTCTCTCTATTTGACTCTTTTTTTTTTCTCTTTTTTCCCCTTTGTTTTGTTTCTTAAATTCCACATATAAGTGAAATTTTATGGTAATTGTCATTGTCTGACTTGTTTTACTTGCCATTATGCCCTCTAGATCCACCCATGTTGTTGCAAATGGCAAGATCTCATTCTTTTTCATGGCTGAATAATATTTCATTGTATGTATATATCTCATCTTCTTTATGCATTCATTTATCAATGGATAAATGAATGGACATAATTTGGGTTGCTTTCCTAATTGGGCTATTAAAATGATGCTGCAATAAACATAAGGGTGCATATTATCTTTTTAAATTAGTGTTTTTTAATTTTCTGTGGGTAGATATCTGGTAGTGGAATTACTGCATCATATGGTAGTTCTGTTTTTAATTTTTTGAGATACCTCCATACTGTTTTCCACAGTGGCTGCACCAACTTGCATTCCTACCAACAGTGCACAAGGGTTCCTTTTTCTCTAAATCTTCACCAATACTTGGTGTTACTTGTGTTTTTGATTTTAGCCATTCTGAGAAGTATGAGGTGATACCTCATTGTGGTTATGATTTGCATTTCTCTGATCATAAGTGATGCTGAGCACCTTTTCATGTGTTTGTTGGCCATTTATATGTCTTCTTTGAAAAAATATCTATGTGGGTCTTTGCCCATTTTTAAATTGGATTATTTGGGGATTTTCTTCTGTTACATTGTAGGCGTTCTTTGTAGATTTTGAATATTAACCCCTTATCACCCCTTATCAGATATATCATTTGTAAATATTTTCTCCAATGCAGTAGGTCACCTTGCCCTTTTGTTGATGGATTCCTCTGTGTGCAAAGCAACTTTCAGGACCTCTTGATGACATTTTCCCTCCCAGCTAATTATGTTTTTCCTACAAGATGAGTCTTATTTTGTGTTTATTTAGAGGTAATTTTGTGATTCATTCATCATTCCTTTAATGAACATTTTTAGTACCTACTGTGTATTGTATAAAGTATTGGAGTTATAGTAATGAATCAAACACTGTTTATCCCCTTAAAAATCTTAGTTTATTTCCCCACTGAAACTTGTACATGAATGCTCATAACATCTCTATTAGTAATAACCCTAAACTGGAAATACCAAATGTCCATTAATGGTTAAACAGAGTATGATATATCCATGTACGGAATTCTACTCAGCAATAAAGAAGAATGAACTATTGATAGGGCAACAAGTTGGCTGAGCCTCAAGGAGATAATGCTGAGTGAAAAAAGTTTATCTTAAAAGATTACCTTATTGCTTGTTTCCATTTATACAACACTCATAAAATAATGTAAGTATAGCATTGGAGGACCGATTAATGGTTGCCAGGGGTGAGAGGGTAAGGGAGAGAGTAGGTGGGGACATAAAAGGGTAGCACTAGAGTGTCTTGTAAAGGTACAGTTAGGTGTCTTGATTGTGATAGTGGTTACTCAAAGCTTCAATGTGATAAAGTTGCATACAGCTATACACACACACAAACACAAATAAGTACATTACAACAGCTGAAATATGAATAAACTCTATGCATTATACCAATATCACTTACTTGGTTTTGATATTGTAATTATGCAAGATCTTAACAGTGGGGGTGGAGACAGGGGCTGGGGAAAGGGTACACTGATAGTACATTTCCTTGCACTTTCTTGAGAATTTTTAAGTATTTCAAAATAAATTTTTTTTCTGAAAAGTCTTGCAATTTCATGAAGGATACAAAGAACTAAATAGCCAATTACAATACACTGTAATAATACTCAGTTAAGGGGAAGTAATAGAGTATATATGTGGAAGAATACCTTGTTCCCATTCCTAAGTCAAGAGACAATGTCTCTGCTACTTCCTTGTCTCCTAAAGGGTCCCAGTCAGGTCCTTTGCCTCTGTTTGAGGGACATGTGTTAGCAGTAATGGAATTGTGGAATGCTTGTGATTGATCCTCCCTGACCTCCAGCACCCATGGTGATGTGCCTTGCTCATTAAGGCCTCAGTAAAGTACCGACCGTACAAGGGAGACATTTTATAAAAATGAGCATGGATAAAGTAAAAAGGAGTGTCATTTCTCACGACACGTTCAACTGTAAGTTCAAAGACTCATTCCAGGGGCGCATGGGTGGCTAAGTGGGTTAAAGCCTCTGCCTTCGGCTCAGGTCATGATCTCAGGGTCCTGGGATTGAGCCCCACATCGGGCTCTCTGCTTGGCAGGGAGCCTGCTTCCCTTCCTCTCTCTCTGCCTCCTTGTGATCTCTGTCTGTAAAATAAATAAATAAAATCTTAAAAAAAAAAAAAAAGACTCATTCCAGACTTAAATACCAATGATTTTGGATTATGCATAGCTTTGGTTCTTCTCAAGCCCAATCCTGCCATCAGCACCATCAGCCAAGCTTTACTCTGACCATTGAGAAATAGTTTTGGTATGTAAAGATGAACACATAGCTGCTGTGGCCATTATGCATGCATTGTCACTTGTTACTATAACTTAAATTCAGTGACAGATTGTCACATATTTTGAGTTTTCTTAAGTTATAAAAGTTTTTTTTCCCCTTGGAACTAAGTAGAAAATACATTATTTCTGATATGTTGGGGGACATATTTTGGTTTTGTTGGTCTTTAGTAGGAAGCACTAGGAAAGTGACTCAATATTAATGTCCTTGTCACACTGTGACAATTCAGTTGTCTTAGAATTTTTACCAAGCTCTAAGTTTCACAAAACTACAAACAGGTGGGTTTACCACATGTAAGATGGAAATATTTTCATTTTGTTTGTTGTTGTTGTTGCAGAAATTCACACCCCTTCTCCGTGTCAGGAAGGCCTCTTTGGGGCTGCCCTTGGACTAAGGAGGGGGTCTAAGTCTGCAACTGTGGGTGTTATGGAATAGTCCCTGGGCAGAAGATGTTCATGGAGTTTTTGATCTATCTGAGTCTTCCTGAATTAGAATCTCAGGGTGTGTGTATAGACAGCTCTGGTTTGCCTCATTTACCTTTATCAACATAGCAGCCAGTTTGAAATTACCTACATCTACTTGGTGAAATTCACACTTAGTTCTTTTGAACTCATCCTTCTTTTTAAAAAACTGATGCAGTGGTGGAGTCTTGGTCCTTTTTTTTTTTTTTTAAATTTTGCTGATATAAAAATTATTTATGTATTTTTATTTTTAAAAAAGATTTTATTTATTTGACAGAGACAGAGAGAGAAAGGGAGGGAACACAAGCAGGGCGAGTGGCAGGAAGAGGTAGAGGAAGAAGCAGACTCCCTGATGATCAAGGAGCCCACTCTGGGCTTAGTCCCATGACCCTGGGATCCTGAACTGAGCCAAAGGCAGATGCTTAACTGACTGAGCCACCCAGGCATCCTGATATTATATGTTTTAGATTGAATAGGTCATTTATTATTATTTTTTTTAGGTCATTTATCATTGATCAGATCCTGAGACTTCATTATTTTTGTTGTTGTAGCCAAATGTGTACTACTTTTCATTTTAACATTTTATTAATTTTTATTTTCTGAAATAAAAACTTTATTTGTAAAAAAAAAAACAACTTTTTATTTGTGTGCTAAATCCTTTAACACTTTTAAGAAAACATACAAGTCTGTGTCAATAGCACAGTTGATTTAGAATATTTCTTGCCTTCTGGCAATTTGGGACTGTGTGGTCCTAATTTTATTGTTTGACCTTGATCTTTTTTATATCCTGTCCTATCTCTGTAGATGTGAGAAAGTTCTTACTTATTTCTTATTTTTATTCATTTACTTAAAATGCATTTATTACTGGGACTCTTAAGGTTACATAATAGTCCACATATTCTATGTTTTACCTACAACCTTAAGATCATACTGTGTTAGTCTAAATCTATAATGCTATTAAATAATATTATAAGCATTTCTTGGAGAAGAATAAGGATTAACAGGAAGCAGTGGATTTTTCGTGAATTTGGCAAGTTATTTGGGAAGTGTTTTTTTTTTTTTTTTAAAGTAGCTTAAATATACTTGAAGCATTAATTTTGGAATAAGAGTTATGTAGGAACCAATATTATTCCTCCACTTTATAAGGAGAGAGACAGTGCCATCATCTCCCTTCCTTGCCCTGTATCTGCATGAACAAGTTGAACTGAACGGACGGGTACTCCCACCTGCAGCCAAGCCCATAGGTTCCTGGACCAAATCCAACAACAATAGGAAGCATTTGCAGAGCTTTTGACTTTTTCTTCCTCAGTGGGCACATCTGGTGACTCAGCTACCAGTGTTGGACTCCATATTACTGCTAATTCTCAACTTGAATCTGTGCAGTCCACTAGATCTGGGAGGTCATGACCCTGAGCCTGGTCCCAGGGGCCTGTGTAGCCCATACTCACAGAAATTATACTCTTTTGTCTCTTTATGGGACTAGGTTTCTTTCAGGTCTCCTTGGATCTTTGAGTATTGTCTGTATGTCCTTACTCCATGCTGTGGTGTCTCGCAGGATATGATCAGCTCTGATAATGACCACCTCTGCCTGATTTCTAGGTATTCAGATAGTTGCTTTTTTCTCTGGTATGATACCATATTACTTTTAGCTGCATATATGACTTCAGCACTCACTGTGCCCTTTGAGTGTTGTGCCTGTCTATCTCACTGACTCTTGGTTGACAGCCATGGATGAGGTCACCTCTGTTTTATGATCTCAAATGTGAGTACTGGCCTGCTATTGGTATACATGCATTGTGCTTCACATCTGTGACAGGGAGAGGGGTCACTGACATGATGAGTCTGCCCACGCTCTAGAAGGGGTTCATTTACATTCTTTCCTTTCTTTCTATCTCTTTCTTTCTTTCTTCCTTCCTCTCCTTCCTTCCTTCCTTCCTTTTCGATCTTTCTTTCTTTTTAAAAGATTTTATTTATTTATTTATTTATTTGAGAGAGAGACAAAGTGAGAGACAAAGCAGGAGCAGAGGAAGGGAGGGGCAGAAGGAGCAGGAGAGGGAAAAGCAGACTCCCTGCTGAGCAGGGAGCTCAATGCAGTGCAGGCCCATCCCAGGACCCAGATCATGACCTGGGCCTAAGGCAGACCTTAACCAACTGAGCCACCCAGGCACCCCTCATTCACTTTCTTATATGCTATTTAGCTCTTAGTTTTAAAAAGGTTTTTTTTTGTAACTTACAATAAGACCATTAAAGTAAGGGGCAGAACCAAGGCAAGTAATAAAGAGGGTGTGGGGTAAAACTGAACCAAAAAACCTAGGCCCTCCCTAAGAAGCCTGCAATGGAGTAAATTAAACTTTAGGCGCAAGTGTTCTGCCAATCAGAGAAAAACGAAGGCATGAAAACTGATGCCACTTACTGTTAGATCAGTGGTAGAAAGGTTTAGTTCATCTAGAGAGACGCTCTTGTTTTCCTAGCTGTGTATTTTGGGGAGGAATTGAGTAGTTCATTATATCACATTTTTCTATCAGATAATCATATTAAAACACCACTGCATATTGCTGAACATTATCCTTTCTTTCTAGCACGAAATACTTCAAAAAGTTATTTTTTAAAATGACTTTAGGCTAGTACTGCCCAATTATTTTCTAGTATCCTGAGTAAAAAGTAAAAAGATACATATGAAAATGGTAACATATATTTCCACTCAATATATTAAAAAAATATGATCTCAATAGGTAATCAATATAAATTTTTTTTCTGTGTTGATTGCATTCTTTTTTCTTTTTAAACGAAGTCCTTGAAGTCCAGTTTGTATTTTACACTTATAACAGCTCACCTTGGATTAGTCACATTTTGAGTGCTCAATAGCCACATGTGGGTGGGTGGGGTAGCAGTAAGAGGGGCAACTTTCGTTTGTTGTAATAGCCTTGTGATACTTTCAGTATTGAGATTTCTCAGCTACAGTTGTCACCAGGGACCTTGAAAGGAAAATTCGTCCGTGTTTTTTGTATTGGGTGGCCGTGAATCCAGAAGTTAGCATTTTATGTCCCTGAAACTAATCTGATGAGAAGAACAAATAACTTCAGTCATTATCAAGAAAGTGAGCAACTTACTCTGAAAACTTTTGGATGCTTATTTTCAATTCTTTCATCACTAGTAAATGCACTTATTTATATTATCTTGGAAATTTTCTTGTTCTCTTTTTATGCCACCTGCTTCTTTACAACTTCCATGATTTCACCAGCTTTTTCTCCTAGGATTCCAATGAGAATGAGTTTGTAATTTGTCAGAGAAACTCATGATTTTCTATTTGACATACAGTTGCTGGTTAATTTCTTTGTTATCCCCTTGATGAAAACTGAGATTTGTTGACTGTCCTCCCCCCACCCAATTAGTGCCTCGTGTGGACTACAGTATAGCCAATAATGCTTATTGAATGAAAAAAAAATATATATGAACATGTGTGTGTGTGTGTGTGTGTGTGTGTCTTTTCCTCTGATCTGGAAAGCAGGTACATACTTTTGACTCTTTTGGTATATTTGTAGTTACTAGCATAGTATAGGGTATGCAGTTAGTGCTTCATAAATTCTTGCTGACTGGATCCCTGACTTATAATTGGCTTTCCTAGTCTTGGGTCAAATCTGTATCTATGAAACTGTTAAATTACATTCCTGGAAAGAACATCATTGTTTTCATGTGGAGGAAGAAATACAAATATATACATCCACTACTGTTGTATCATATACAATTTTTGCCAGAAGAAAAGTATGACTGTTTAGGTCTCAAACTTTATGATGAAAGAACCTAATTTGTGGATTTTGGAATCATTCATTCTCTCATTCAACAAACAATTACTAAACACCTATTATGATTATGACATTGTGTTGGACATGGGATGAAAATGGTAAGTTTTGACACTCAAGCTGCTCACATTTTAGCTGGAAAGTCAGAGAGACCTCTTGAAAACATTTGTAAGTTTAGAGAAAGCTAGCTATTAATTGGAAAAAGATTCAGCCATCCTACTTGTCACTCTGTTTTTCCTTCGTTGGTTTTGGTTAGTCAGTATTTTTAGAATAAATGTGTAGATAGTGGTTTGTTTTTAAAGAAGTTACATTATTTGGCATTTATTACATTTTATTTATTTCCTTGATTGATTAATTGCAGTTAAATTACCTTAGCATGCTAGAAGAGATTTTATAGATTTTGACATATGATTAAATAGCATAAAGCATAACTAATGTGGTTTTAGTGGCATGCTATGTATTAAAGCATAAAATTTAAACACACACTTCATCAGGAATTTTTGCAGTTATAGTGAATTCAAAAGATTCAGATATTGGAACTCCACCTCCCCGTTAGGGAGGGGCAGGAATTTTATAATTGAGATTATTATAGAAGAGTGTCCTGACATAACTGATTGACTTTAGTGATGTGCCTTGAAAGTTCAAATTCAAGGTGTGCACTTATTTCAGTCAGCTTATTCTGAATGTTTAAATAAGAAATACTATTTCTGGGTATTCTGAATAACTCGTTGTACATTTATTCCTAATAGTGAGCATTTGGACTAATGATGGATTACTAATGAGCATGTAAATGTACCACCTGATTACATTAATATATGATCTTCCATGACGAGGTCTGAAATGAACATTTCTAATATGTATTTCTTTTCCCCAAATGGCACTGTGGCGTATACTGAGCAGGACTGAGACAAGGGTGTTTTTCTTAAGAGCCACTGATTTAGTCAATTATCAAAAATCACATTATAATAAATGCTGTTCTAAGAATTTTGATTAACCTTTAAATAAATGTTACTTTGGAAAAAAACTGCCAAATGTGTTAATGATAAATTGTGAAGTGGTAGTAATTGCAAGTGGCTTTATGGATAATATAGTTAATTGATACCACCCTCTCAAACATATATAGCACATCAGCTGTTATGAGGCTGGGTGATAGTAATGGTGTCTACAGCATTTTTGATGCATTGAGGATGACATGAGTAAAATGGAAACTTAGAGTGCTCACCAGGGTCATTCTCTCATGCACATCTGATGCCCATGGTCAAGTAAATTTTTAATGACACATAGTCACTACACACCTTTCAGCCTTCTGGAGAGGTAAGTGTACATTGATCTGTCCTAATTAGCCTTGCAGAGTACTTCAGACATCCCTGCATGAACACTATTATTTAATAAAATGGGAGCTATTTTTTTCACAAGCTCAGCACTTGTTCCTTAGATGGCTATATTGTTGTTGTTGTTGTTATTGTTTTAAACTCAAGTCTCATGTTCATTCTTGTCTTTGTCTGACAATGTAGTATTAATGTAGCTGTATAAAAAAGTAAGCAAAATCAAGAAATGGGTCTGATTATGAAAGTTCATTGCTATTATAAGAAACCCATTGAGCATACAGCCATTCTTTCCCTAATGTATAGGGTGCTGACTGCATAAAATTGCTTGGAAAGACATTAAGGATATACAGGCAATTCTGTTGAGGTGTGCAGTGGGATGCTTTTATGTTTGGAAATAAAGGTGGTTCTGGAATATCTGATTTGCAAAATAAAAGGTAGCCAAAGCAATTTTTTATAAAAGATTTTACTTATTTATTTGATTGATAGAGTGCAAGACAGAGCACAGGAGAGGGAGAAGCAGACTCCCTGCTGAGCTGAGAGCCAGATGTGGGGTTGGAACCCAGGACTCTGGGCTCATGACTTGAGCCGAAGGCAGACACTTAACTGACTGAGCCACCAGGCACCCTGCCAAAGCAATTTTTAATTGCTCTAGATTGGAACACTTATGTAGGGACATCTACTTTTTTTTTAAGAGTTTAGTTTTTATCTGAGTTTGGAGCCTGTAACATCTTGAGTTTGTTCGTAGATGGAGTAAATCAAGTATTATTTATTTAGCTAATAGGATTTGGACGTAGGGGAATTTTTACTATGGATTCTTTTTCTATTTGCAAAGTTACTCAGTTACAAATGGGATACAGACCAGATGGTGTTAAATCCCGTTCCAGGGATGACGTCTACAGCCAGAACTTCTTAGAAGCATGAATATCACTTGATCACGTGGTTCACTGGTTACTGGACTTATTTGCTCTTAAGAAAATGAATAAGAAAAAAAATGAATAAGAGTAGGTTCCTGTTGATCTGTAGGGCTGGCCATTGATGACAATGTCTAGAGTTGCCATTGTGTTCATGGAAATCATACATTTCTTTCTGCTGTTTCAGGGCCATCGAGTTGGCTCTCAGGCTCCACAAATGCCTCCTTTACCTGCTTGCTCGTAACTGAAGCTGCATTATGAGAGATTAAAGTCTTTGGATTTTGCAAATATCTCTAGAAATGGTAACACTTTGTTTAAATCAGATCCATAGAAATCAGTATGAATGAGCTTACCAGCTCTTTCTGGATAACAGGATTTGAAAGTGGGAAGGGTAAAGAAATATGAGGACACTGGATAATGAGGGAGTAAAAGGATCTGCCTTGTGGGCATGAAGGGGGCAAGAGGAGTGAGAAGAAAGACTCTGAGGAGAGATACTTAGAACAGCAGAGCACAAGATGTACTTTCTTTACAATATAGGGAAACCTCTAAAAATGGCAGGCGTTCTAAATATAATTTTAAAACAGAATTTGTTTTCAATTTTATTTAGGTATGAAATTAGTAATTTCATTTTTAGATATTCTCCTTGAATTACTTTGTTCATTTGTTCAGGAAGCATTTATTGAACAGCTCCTATGGACTAAATAATGTGTTGGAAAAAGACAGGATTCCCATCCATAATGTTTTATTAGTCTCTCTGCTTTTGGCTATAGGTAATAGAAAACCCAATTCCAAATGGCTTTAGTACAGGGGAAATTTGTTGGTTCACACTACTGAAAGCCCAGGGGCAGAGTGGAATTCAAGAACATTGTAATCCAGTAGTTTTGACTCAGTTTCCTTTCCATTCTTTTTCCTTACTCTCTCTGTGGGTCAGCTTCATCAGTGGCTAGTAGCAAGATGGCTATCAAGTCAAAGGGGCTATTTCAGAGCCTTTTTGGAGGGCTAAAAGAGTGTTCTCAGGATCTTCAAAGAAACCTCTTCTTGAATTTTATTAGCACAAGAGACCAAGATTATATAGGTATTTAGAAGACTGGTGGATGAAGATATGTATGGGCTCAGTGAGAACATTGAGAGGGGTCTACCCTCTAGACTGGTAGAGGTGGAGGATTCAGAGTGGAATTCCTTGAAGAGGTGATTACCCAAACTAAATCCAAGAGGACGAGAAGGAATGAGGAGGTGGGGAGGGCATGTAGGGAATGAGAAAAGTGGGTTCAAAGACCTAAGCAAGAAGTTACACTGCACAAAACCAGCTACCTTTACTCATTCTTCAGGTCTCAGCTTCACCTTATCTTCCCACAGGTTTAATGGAGCCTTGCATGGCCTCACACTTCCCTGTATTTATCCCATCTTAACATTCACCCACTTCATTGTTATTTATTCAACTGCCTGCTCTTCCTCCCTAGACCTTGTGAGGACAGGGTCCGTTGTCTCTCTAATTGCCCCTTTATTCCTGGCTTCCAGCATATCATCAACAGTTAACAAATACTCATTAAATGTATGAATGAATGTGGGATTTATTATTATTTTGTTAAATGATAGCATTTTTACCTGTTCCTTCCTACATTGATCAAAATGATAATAATTTTCATGGCCCTGATTAGACTTCTTATAAATAGTCATAAAAGGTAGACAATAAAATGAAGTCTTGAGGATTTTGAGTTTTTGTCTCTCATGATCTAACCATCTTGAATAGAATTTTCTTGAGCATAATTATGTGTTTTCATACACTATAAAATCCCAAAGCAGGGTGAGACCTTAAAAGTCATCAATACTCTTATTTGTTGGGTGGATAAGTTTGTTTATTGGAAGACTGAGTCTTTGCTCATTACATCCCTCAAAAGATTAACCTCATATGTATAATACTCCAGCATAGGTGAGTTTTGATGTTTCTTCAACTTTTATGATTTTTGAAATGTCTTTTCTTGTCTTTTTTAAGATTATTTATTTATTTATTTGAGAGAGAGAGAGCTGCGGAGAGACAGAGGGAGAGAGAGAAGCTGGCTCCCCACTGATCAGGGAGCCTGATGCAGGCTTGATCCCAGGACCCTGGGATCATGACCAGAGCTGAAGGCAGACCCTTAACTGACTGAGCCACCCAGGCACCCTGATTTTTGAACTTTATAGTTAAATGATTAACACATGATTTTATTGACATTAGTCAGAAATTATCTTTCTCTTTGCTCTGCTATGTGTAATATATTAATCATAGGCCCTGGGAGTTGGGAAAAGATTTTGCTAGAATCCACTATAATGCATTTTCTACTGAAGTTTTAAATTAAGCCTCATATTGAAATGAATTGATGAAAAGATGTTTCTGGATAGAGTTGTTATGGTACCTGTTGCTTATTATCATCAGTATTATAATTTGCAAATACAAAAATACTGAATACTGAAGTATGAAATGTTTAACTTGAAGAAAATGAATAAGAGAATAGAAGAAAATATAACGATGTCTCTTGATGAAATCCAGTCCAAAATTCTGTTTATGATATTCAGGATATTTCTGGGGCAGCACGGTAGGCAAATCTACATGTTTTCCCAGAGTATATCATAAGACCATCTTACACTGTCTTTCTGAACACCTTTTAGGTTTATATACCCTTATGAGCTTAAAATCTCTTAATTTAATATATTCCTTTGGATGTCATCTAAAGAGAATGGTTTTTTTTTTGTTCTTTCTTTTTTAAATTAATATTTAATGTATTATTAGCCCCAGGGGTACAGGTCTGTGAATCGCCAGATTTACACACTTCACAGCACTCACCGTAGCACATACCCTCCCCAATGTCCATAACCCCACCACCCTCCCCTGCCTGGCAAGCCTCAGTAGACAGAATAGTTTTATTAAGGTCTTATTATTGAGCTTATTTAGCTTTCTTCAAGTCAAAAAAACTGTTCAAAAAAAATGTGGATATCATTTCATAATTATGAATTATGAATTTTTATACATTTTTGGCCTTACCTATTATACATTCAGGACACTTTCCAAGGAAAAACTTTCAGTAGTTTGTTGAGCATCATACAGCTTTACACCGTAAGATTTCTGTTTCCTGGAAGAAATTATGGGGCAAGGTAAACATGATAGTAATAATAAAAATTGCAAAAATGCTACCACTTCATTTAAAATTTAGTATCTAGTATCATCATTAAAGATTGTACTTTTCTTTAGATAAAGAAATGTTATTTCTGTAATATGTTTTTATTGTCATTAAGAATCAACTTTTTAGGGGCGCCTGGGTGGCTCAGTGGGTTAAAGCCTCTGCCTTCGGCTCAGGTCATGATCCCAGGGACCTGGGATCGAGCCCTGCGGCGGGCTTTCTGCTCAGCAGGGAGCCTGCTTGCTCCTCTCTCTGTCTGCTTCTCTGCCTACTTGTGACCTCTGTCTGTCAAATAAGTAAATAAAATCTTTTAAAAAAATTCAACTTTTTAAAGATAAATCGTGATTAAGCAGTTATATGTAAGAAATAGATCTAATTTTTGTTTCCCGTGTAATCATCTTGCATGAAAAGTAGAAGGCATATTTCTCTAATTTAAGGGAACAAAGGGGATGTGTAACTCGAGCCATTACGAGGTATGGTTGTTTGAGACATCCATGCTTTATGGGCTTGGGAAGGAGAAGAAAATAACCTGATTGAGAAGCATTTCGGAGGTTCTGCTATTTGGAGTAGAATTGCAGGACTGGAAGAAGTCTTTAGAAAGTGTCTGGTCCATGCCTTTCCTTCTCAGGGAAGGAGGCTTGGGCTTGGCAAGGTGAAGGGACTTGCCCTGAGCCTGCATAATTAATGAGTCTGCGGAAGAGATGGGGCTCATGCTGGCATCTCTTGCTCCTTGCACTTATGGACATGTGTCCCACCATGTGCCGCTCTCTTGTATCCTTTAGAAACTCAACCATACTCAAGAAGCAACATCCTTTTTGCATTAATTCATTAAAAGAAGTATTACACTGGCTTTTCAGTTTTACAGAGTGAAGATGTATTGACTTCAGAAAACTAAGGAGTTAAGCCCCCCAAATTCAAAATTAAAGCTACTCCTCATTAAAAAAAAACAAAACAGTGCTTCCTTGGAAAACTTTTCCTAAGTTCACCAGACGCCCAGGCTCCTCTGGGAAAGAAAGCAGGTCGAGGCTGTTCGGTGGGCTGTGCATTGTGCTGTTCTTCTCCCAGAGCTCGGGAGATTGGCATTGCTAGGCAGTCGTGTCACAGCCCCAAGTCATTTAATGCCTCCTCTTGTGAGGCCAGGATTCCACGCCCAAGTGCATTTAGTAGGTCAGTACAGTAATTTTAAATGTCTTTCTTTCAATCTTTTGCCATCTTCAATTATACCTTTCCACCCTACTATTTGTGTAATTTTCTTCTGTCTGAAGTCTCTTTACTGTTGTTCTCTATTGCACAGCATGACAAATTACCCATCAAACCATATCTTTTCAGCCCAGAAATGTGCAATAACACAGAGTCATGGCATTATCGCATGTTGTGCACTTTATTTCCTCACAGTTCATTCAAGTGTGTCACTTTATTTTCCTGGCTTCCTTTTGTCATCATGGAGATTAACCATTTTATCCTTACTAAACTTTAGAAACAATTAGAATTTCATTATAGTGGAAGGAAGCTGAGAGTGAATGCTTGCTCAGTACTATATGGAGTATACTTTTCATATTATCGGTGGTAAAATTAAAGTCATGAATCCTGAGTCCTTTTCGAAGGAGAGACTTTAGGGGTTATTATACAGCTGAGTAACCCTGGCTCTGGACAAGAGAATTATTTGAGCCCGTGGCCACCAAACACATTAACGGTTAAGAAGCCATTTAGTGTGACATTGAATACCTGATTCTTCTGTTCTCCTGAGAATTACAAAATTCCCTGGGGCCCATGCGTTTTGTACACAAAATCTTCGCCCCCCCCCTTAACTTTGGCTAAATACCAATAGTGTACAGTGTGCAATGAGATACAATAGACATTGCAAGTATGTGTTAGAAAATCAATTGGAATTGATGTTCTAATCAGCAGGGCTGCAGCTGGTATGTAGACACATCACTGGAAATGGTGATTAAGATCGTATTCAGAAGCATTAAAAAAACCCCACAACACTTAGATCACTGTTCCAATAGATTTCTATTTTACTGGGGTAGTGGATGACTTGGGCAGCTAGTGATACTTCTAGATTCTGCTAGATTCATTTATAAGATGTTTTTATAATCAATATATTTTGTATGTTGCATTTATAGTTTATTTTCCATTACATATTTGTAGGATATAGGATACTGGTTGTTGGTAAACAAAAATTTCAAAGTTCTTTTGCCACAGTTAACGTATAGCCTGCCAGATACTAAATACAAGCTGCCCCAGAGAAAGGAAAGGGGTGTGGTGACAGTTTAGCTTTAGTCCGGAAAATACATTTAGTGAGGAGACTGAGAGGGCAAGCGGGGAGCAGGAAGGAGGGAGGAAGGGCGATGGAGGGAAAGACACAGAGACAGACTGAGAGACAGAAAGAGCAAAAGGGAGGGAGGGAGAGGATGGCAATGAATGTGAAATAATCTGGAGGAGAAAAGCCAGTCAGAATCATGGGATGGTAAAGGAGGTTTTCAGAATTTAAAGAAATGGAACAATAGCTTTCTTACCCAGGCATTTCCTACCCATGAGCAAGTAATTAGCTAAAAATATTAGCTAAACAATTCTTCTGGGGAAACTTAAGGATGAAAAGAGGCTTGAACTAGAGAGGATTGGTTGCTTTCATACAATTCTGCGTTTTCTAATCTAGATTCACCATTTTCCTGTGAACACCTTTAAGTTGCACTGAAAGTGTAGTGATTGAAAGTTCAACCGTATATATAATTTTTATAAATAGAGTGTTTTTATAAGTAGAGAATAAGCTGGGTGTTTAAAATAAATCTAGGAACAGAGGTCTTGCCTTTTTATCTCTACATTGTCTTTGACGTTCGGCAAAGCTCTGGTCTAGAAATATCAAAGCCCAACTAGATGATGGAAGAAGGGTACCAAAACTGTGGAATGTGAGTGTCTTTTAGAAATAGTGGCTATCAGAGAAAAGGCAAGCTATTGATACTATCCAGAGCTTGGGATTTCATGAAGGCAAACTGCTATTGAGAGAAAAAGGCTGGTACTTTAAGCATTTGATGGTAGCTTTTTTAAACCATAAAACACATCAAGCCTTCCCCATAAGATTTTAAGTAGCAGCCAGTTTAAAAAAAAAAAAAAAGGGAAAGTGAGGGAGTGAGGAAATTCTGGGGAATGAAAGAGGAAATAGCAACAAAAAATTAAAACTGCAGAGAACTTCCTAGTTTTCGGACTACCTTTAAATATATTTTTCCCTATGTTCGTCATAAACTGCCTGCAGATAAAACAAGACAGGAGATATTAAAGTGTTTTTAATAGGTGGAGAAAACAAGACTCAATAGCAAAGGGACTTACTTGAAGTCACATAAGCTATTGGACAAAGCAGTGCTTGAACTGAGGTCTCTAGAACTCTGCCTTCCAGTGGGGCAACCACGAGCCAGCTGTATGGGGCTATTGAGCACTTGAAATGTGCGTAGTCCTATTGGAGCTGTGCCGTGCGTATAAAACATATATCAGATTTCAAAAACTTACTACAACAAAAAAGGAATATTTTACATTTGTGGACATGTTGGGTTAAATATATTATTAAAATTAATCTGTTTCTACTTTTCAGTATGGCTCCTAGAAAATTTAAAGTCACTTATGTAGCTTGTATTTGTGGCTTGCGTTCTATTTCTATTGCTATTCTAAGCCCCTACTCTGGTATTCTTCCAGAAAATAAAGGGAAGGAAAACAGGAGGGAGAACTGGCTATCACAGAGTTCGAAGGATTCATTCTTCAATGATAAAAGTGTCTTAATTTTATCATTTCAATTGAAATCCACTCAATAAAAAAAAATCATTGAGTATCAACTATTTGTAAGGGTGGTGTATGTTCAGCATATTTTGAGGAGAAGGGCAAAGGATCATAACAGGGAGAGAATGTCTTTTTTTAAAATTTTTTTATTTTTTATTAACATATAATGTATTATTAGCCCCAGGGGTACAGGTCTGTGAATTGCCAGGTTTACACACTTAACATTTCACAGCACTCATCATAGCACATACCTCCCCTAGTGTCAATAGCTTTTTTTAAAAAAAGATTTTATTTATTTATTTGACAGACAGAGATCACAAGCAGGCAGAGAAGGCAGGCAGAGAGAGAGGAAGGGAGGCAGGTTCCCTGCTGAGCAGAGAGCCCAATGTAGGGCTCGATCCCAGGACCCTGGGATCATGACCCGAGCAGAAGGCAGAGGCTTTAACCCACTGAGCCACCCAGGTGCCCCGGGAGAGAATGTCTTTTCTGGAATTCTCTGAGCAGATCCACATGAGAACAAGCATACAAAAGATTCACTAGACTTTGTCATATCTGTTCTAAAGGAACCATAGCTAGTGTAGATGTGAAGAACCTGAGATTGTTTTGGCTGGGTGAGTACGCTGGTCTCCTATACCCAAGGACACTTTGGCAGGCACACAGAGGGGCGGATATGCTGTCTGTCCTACCGCTCGAGCGTTCAAGCGGACTCCGTACGAGCAGAGGAGGACCTTCACTGAGGACAAATGAGTGAAACATATTAAGGAGAAGTATATGAAAAACACAAGCTCAGAGTAGGAAAAAAGGAAATGCTGAAAAACTAATGAACCGTAAGATCTCTGTAATAGTCTCTTAATAGGTACATTGTTGAGTAACACTGGTGTGTGCCAGGTTAGTTATAACTTGTTATATCCGATTTCATGAGCCGTATGGCAGTGCACACCTAGTTCTTGAGGAAAGGACTGAACCTACTGTTGTCACTTAGAACACACCCTAGTAATTACTGCTACAGATTCCAGTCTCAGAAAATATTAATATTTTTACAGGAACAGTTTTCAAAACCTGGAGTGCAACAAAGGAAAATCGAGTGATGATTGCAATTTTTCAAGGTTTGTGCGGAAGGGGGAAAATACGTTTGTGTGATATTTTTAATGAAATTCCACTTTTAAAATTCTAGATCTATTTGAAATCTGTCATTTTAAAATTAATAACTGTTTTCCCTTTAACGCAGTCTGTGTAAAGAAACCCAATCCACTTCTGAACAGTTCCCTGCCTTCCCAGATACATGGAAATTCACTACTGTTGCTGACAAACAAAATGCCACAAGATTTGTCATACAAATCACATTATAAGAGGTTCCAAAAACTTGACAACGTTGACAGTTGTTTTCAGCAAATGGCTGCTTTACTCTGTACTGTCAATGTTGATGTCCTTGTGCACATGTAAAAGAGCAATGTGATTAAGGCAAGCTTGTCCACGCTATATCTGAGCCAAGTTTTCCGTCTCCGCGTGGCACTGAAAGATTGCTCAGCTGTTGCAGATAAGGCAGGAATAGCTAGCAGATTTCTGCCATTTAAAAAAAAAAATTCTCTGGGCATGCATTTCTGTAGGAATTTACCAACATCTGCTGCTGACCTAAAGTTTTCTATAGAAGTGGCATATTTAATTTATACAAGTAATTCACAATGGTATTGGTCAAGCCTGATTTCCTTGGGAAATAATGAGTTGCGTTCACCAAGAAGAAATGGGTTGAAGTTTAATAACATGTATTTTCCCTAAATTGTCATTGGAGCTTCAGCCTTCATACTTTTTTGGCCCATCTTACATTTATTTTCTGCATGTTCTCTAAATTATATTTCGGCAGAGAAACTTTTTAGAAGGAAGAATAAAGAGCTAAGAGGTTTTGGTGATTCCACAGAAGGCCTACATTTCACACTTATCTTTTTTTTATAGGCTCTCTGAAAATGTTTGATTTTTGGGAAGCTAATTTATTCTGGGAGAATTTTGTAGTTGAATTTTAGTGTGATTTAAAATTGTCGTGTGTGCTATCCTCAAAAGAACATATAGGATTTAGGTATTTCCCATTGTCAGGGTAACTTGATAACCTCTTATTACTTTGATTTTGGACAACATTTGTTTACCATTTCCTTTGCCACTGCTCAATTTTGAAATTTATTCTCTGTATGTTTACAGTCTTTTAATTCAGTTTCTTTTGAAATATGAAGGCTCCTCAGGTAAAAAGACAGAGCTTAAGTTAGTCCTGACAGTTCAGACCTGTCTCATAATGCATTTGTTATTTGATTCATCTATTCTTATTCTTGGTCACCTTCTAGTACAGCTGCATGCTTTAACTGTCTGACTTGTCTTTGAAAATCTTAAGCCACATTCTTTGGAACAGTTGCTTCATGTTGGTTGAAATTCTCTGTGGCACTTTTTTTCCATTCACAGGAGCCAACAGCCACCATAGCAGACACATAGTTTCCAAGAACTTAGGCATGGTTCATGATTCCTGAATCTCAACAATTTCTTGTAAGAATCAGAATACCGTGTAGAGTGTCTGAAACCTTTGTGTTGTAAATTATAATGAAAAAGCATACATTTATAGTGTAAGGTTAAGTTAACATACATCATTTTTATATGTTTTCATTCTTGAATCTAGTAAAGGCACACAATTTGAAAACCCACCAATAATGTAAAATTAACCCAGTGGCCCAAGCAAGTAATTAGCTAAAAATATTAGCAAAAAATTATTTTAGGAAAAATTAAGGATAAGAAGATTTGAACTAAAAGGGTGGTGGCTTCTGAAACAACTCCTTATTTTCTAATCTAGATCCACGTTTTCCTGTGAATACCGTTAGATTGTACTAAAAATATAACAATCGAAAGTTCAAGTTTTAAGTTCCAAATTACTGCCTTTCAGATCCAGTGAGGCATCTAAAAAATGGGTCAAGGTAACAATGCATAATTTGAAAAGTTAGCAAAAAGTTGCTAATGGAAATAAAGTGAAAACCAATATAAGTGTATAACCTTTAATGCCTATCTTATTTCCATTGTCAATTAAATATATTAGGAAGCAGAAATCTGTGTGAAATATTTGTCACAGCTAGCACCTTTATTTTTATGTAGCCAAGGGAGAAGAAAGGAGAAATTTCCCATAGAGTGTTTAGATCCTTTGATCAAGCAACTGATTAAAAAAACATGCGTGGCTTATAAAAAAAAAAGAGTTGGAGTAAATACAGAGAAGCAAAATATGTATCAATAGAGAAGAGCATGCAGGCAGGAAAAACATGGTCATGCCCTTTTTTTTGCCTGCTGATTTTCATTTTCATAAATTTTAATTTCATATACTTTCACTAGGTTTATATTGATAATGACTTTTTATACCTGGATAACAGCTTTTGTGCTGTAAATAGGATAACAATGTCTTATTTAGGAGATTTAAGAAGTTCTGGTCTTGGCCTCTTCTTTAATTTTGACTTTATTTTAAATTCCAGAAGTGCATCATTTGTCTAGAACCCAGATCTTCTGGCTGCCATTATCTTCCCAAAGGCTTTGGTTTAATCCATTTATACTTTTGTCATCGATAGACAAAAGCAAAGAGTGTGACGGAAACAAGACCATTATTTGTGTGTCCAGGGTAAAAAGAAATTCCTTTTTTTCAGTAAATACTTGTAATCACGCTCTTCATTACACATTTTGAGCCACCTCCTCACACAATAGCTGACAGGAGAGAAGTGAAGATAAGTTGCTCTTCATGGACTTCTGTGAGCTATCAGAAATATATCATGCAAGTAGCTCAAACAATTGCACTTCCCATTACCCTATCACTCCTCAAGACCATAAAACTCCAATTTGCAAGGTGACTGGATTTTGCTGGTGGATGAAGGAAGATGTGACTGTTTCTCATTTGCTTTTGAACTTTCTCATGATACTGAGAATTTCATGAGACAAAAGTGATGTTATCAATCATGTCATAAATACTTACATGAAAGTTTTATTACGTTTTTCTGGGGTTGCAAGATGAAATCCCTTTTACTGAATATTTCCGGCATTTGGGGATATTTTACCGGTAGTTTGGATTCTTTGTTATTTGGGTATGCTGCAAGAGATTAGGCAGTGTTTGGAGTGAATTTAGGTTTAAAATAAATGGTTGCCCTAGGACTGGAGAGGCTTTCTGTCCAGGGCCTGAGTCCTCCACAAGAGGCCTAGGGAGAGGCCTGGGCTGTATTTCTGGGGAGTGGGGATATACAAAGACCAGTAAAGAGGGAGGATAGAGCATAACTAAGTACATCACAAAATTTTTAACTTGCATGTTTGTTTTGTGGATGGATTATCAAATAGGATTAAGAAACTACCATGGTCTATTGTCCCCTACATGATAAAGTCCAATTCCTCAGTGTGGCACAGAAAGATTCCATCCTCCGTCTACTTCATAGTCTTGTCTACACTACTTCCTTGTAGCTACCACAAGCTATAAACTACTGAATATTAACCGTGTTTTGACCATAGCTGGAATGTCTTCTGACACAGGAAATCTATCCACCTTTGGAATGTGTATCCACTCTTTCAAGGTACGGTTCAAATGACATCTTTGTGGTGAAATGTTCTCTTACCATCCATAGAAGTCAGGAGATCTTTCTGCTTTATCCCTATTTTTCACATTTATTCATGTTGTATCGCATTGTAGAGTACTTGAAGATATGTTTATCTTCCAAGCTAGACTATGAACCTTTTGATATAAGGATATCATATTTATTTCCATGGTCCTTGGATCTTGCCTAGGACCTGGCCAATGATAGATGCCATATAAATATTTGTTAATGGAGATGTAGCTTTGTACAACATCTGCGCCCCAGCCTCTAATCGTTAGTGAGAGCTCACCTATCATCAGAATCTCTCATACCAGACGAGTTGGGAAATCTATCTACAAACGAAAACACTCTCCATGCAAATCATTGACATTCAAGAGCCCTTACAAGGTTCATTTACCTTAAATAATGTGCTTATTTTCGTGTGCAGTTCATTTTGTGGAGCCAGCATCATTGCTTTTAGCATAACACTTCATACAGAAGAACTAATTCGGATACATGACAATTCATAAAGAAGTAGCAGAACCACCTGCCCACCATTTTTATTTCAAAGTATTCATTGCAGTTGAGGGGCACCTGGGTGGCTCAGTGGGTTAATAAGCCTCTGCCACCGGCCCAGGTCATGATCTCAGGCTCCTGGGATCGAGCCCCACGTCGGGCTTTCTGCTTGGCAGGGAACCTGTTTCCTTCTCCCCTTCTCTCTGCCTGCCTCTCTGCCTACTTGTGATCTCTCTCTCTCTGTCAAATAAATAAATAAAATCTTTTTAAAAAAAGTATTCATTGTAATTGAAATCTAGAGTTTGTAGAGAAAATTAATTGTAAAGCCTAAAATACTAATTAATAGTTTACATAACAACTGGACAGTATTTCAAACATTCAGACCATAGTAAGGAATTAAGAAATAACCAAAAGGGCATAGTAATTCAAGGGGAAAAAGTTCATGATGTCAGTAAAGGTAGAAGAACCCTTAAGACTTATACTCATACAGAGCCTACTGATTTATATTTTACTGCTCTAACAAACTTTTGTTTGTTCCCCACCTTTAGCAGATTAGAAAGGGCAAATCAGTCAAATTTGGGATTATAGGACTTCTAAGTTCAGGAAAATGAAAGAAATGAGAAATGCCAGCTGATGATCTCATTCTGGAATGTCAGTGAAAGCATTAGGAAAAAAAAAAAGTAGAAGAGTGGCTCCTGGGGGGCTCAGTGGGTTGGACAGTCAGCTCTTGATTTTGGCTCAGGTCCTGATCTCAGGATTGTGGGATGGAGCTCGGAGTCAGGGCTCAGCACTGAGTGCAAGTCTGCTTGTCCCCGTCCCTCACTTTTTGCCCCTTCCCTCTCTACTTGCTGACCCTCCTGTGTGTGCACATGTGCACACATTCTCTCTCTCTCTCACAAATAAATAAATAAAGTCTTTTAAAAAAGTAGGATATGAAGAAAGCTTAATTGTTTGTGGAACATTCCAGCACAATTCTAGCTAATCTAGCCTAACCTCGAATTAAGGGATAATCTTGTTAGGTGGTTCCTTCTCTATTCTCTCACACACCTACCCATTTCTCCCCCTCTCACAAGATCCTTTCCCTGTCTTTGTTCTGTTAAATACACACTATCCAATTTCCCAAAACCTTAGTGTGGGCCTTTAGAGGTGAGCATGTATGAAGATTCAAGCACGGGGTCAATGTATGAACTAAATGTTTGAATACTTCACTACCAAAGCATACAGACAGACACACACACACACACACACACACACACACACTCACAACCATATAACATCATATAAAAACTTCTGCTTCTGAATCTTTGTAGCTCCCACCAGTTCCTCATGGAGCTCCCAGACATGCTCAGTCTTTACCTGGCTTCTCAGTGTACCTGCTGTTTAGGTGCCTCCAACACCTGTCCTGCCCGACCACAGCGTGTGCTGGTCTCAGGGCATGCCGTTCTAGTGCTAATTCTGGAAAACTTGACTATGGAACGTAACCATTAGCAACTCTGGATTTTGTAGCTGACTCACTGGAAATCTCTAGAGAAACACAGAGTGACAATGACCTTCGGAGCTCAGTAGAGTAGCAGAGATTGTCACAGAAACCACGGAATTCTCACAACAGCATTGTCCTTTAGGCCATGGATTACAATGGAGACAATCTCCCCATCCAAAGAATGACTCTTATCTAAAAAATGCCATCTTGTGAGTTTCTTTGCTTGTCTTACTGGCTGTCATAAACCTCCACAGACAGAATTCTTCAGCATGGATATGTGGTTCTGCGCTGTGCCACCCAAATGAAGAGTATGCCTGGGGCTTTAATTTGTGTAGTGTTGCCTTGCTGACTATGAATTTTGAACTACTATTGTTACCACCTTCCACTTAGTGATAATTTACTATTTATTCTATTCCACACTTGTGTTTTAGATCAAATTCTTATGGTACGATATAGGCACTTTTATGTGCATTCCTGCTTGCTTAGATAAAATTACAACACATGGCTTAATTAGTAAGATGTGTACATTCGTGAAGGAAGGCACACTTTCCATCGATTTCTTTCCCCATTCTCGACAAATTGCGTCATGAAATGTTTTGGAGAAGGATCGGTGCCATTTTCTGAGCCGTGTTTATTATTTAGCACTTCTATGAAGTGAACAATTAATAATTGAATAATTCTAACAAAACTCTACCATTCATTTTGGTGGTAAATGTCATCTCTATAACCCAGTAACTTCCACTCTAACGATTATCACAAGTATGTGACTAGATGGCCACCTGAGGACAAATTTGAAGCCCTTTGTGAACTAAACATTATTCTCATTATTTGTTAACTGTTTTAAATTCTCCTATTCATTTCTTGGGGTCTTGCAAGCTTGTGGTCTAAAGTGGAAAAACCCATTTCAGGATTAACATGCTAAACTGCTACCGTTAATGTTTAATTGGAATCATTGGTCAGTTTGGTGATGATAAGTCTGAGGAAATAGGATACAGAAGTGTCTCCTGGAAGAGACAACAAAAGGTAGAGGGGGGGGGGGCTGAAAATAATAGCTGGAAGCTCTGAATTATCTATTATATATTTTATCTAAGTTAGAGAAAAAAAAATCACTGAACACTAGCTATATAATTAGTTTATTAAATCATGCTGGAGCAATCTCTATTTCTTATTAAAGGTCTTGTATTCTCAGGGTACTTTATTTGAACTTACATATTCATTAATTTTTAAAATTATAAAATGTTATGGTTTCTTTATTTAATTCCCTGAAAATAGGTGATTTTATCACCAGTGACCTCTAATGTTCCTGTCAGCCCTAACTCCTTATGATTCCTTCTTCATATTTTTTTCCTTAGGAAATTTCTCAGGATATTTGTCTCTGTTCTTATTTGGGTAGTGGTGCCGAGGTGGTGGCTTATCTCTGAGGTTGTCAGTTTGGGGACAGTCATGGTGGAGGGAGCTGATCCAACCAAGATAACCATTTAGTAAAGTTTTTTGGGGGCACGGGCATAAGTTCAAGATTCCTTAATTATATTTGGCTCAGCATATGGCATTGTACATAGATTTTCTTGCCTTTCTCTTTATTGTATTTCTAAATTTTTATAGATAACAGAAAGCACTAACACCTTTAAGAGGGATTTATTATAGACTCACTTATGTTTCCTGTTGTATTTCTGAAAACCTGTGTCAGAAAATACACTGCGTAGAACTAGGCAGTCAGGAGATTTTTAATGTGAAAGAATTCTGTGAATATTTGTAGATAGATATGTAGGTATATATATTTTTATATTAGAGTAACTCAGAATTTCTCTAATGTCTGTGCAACTTCCAATAAACATTTTAAATAATGGAAATTCCTATTTAAGATGAGGAAATTTTGAAAAAAAATTTGAAAAATTTCTAGGAAAAAATGGATTGGCTTTATAAAACTTATTAATTTCATTGAAATGAAGTAAAGCATGTCATATGTAGTAGCAAATTTGTTATGCTTTTTTATGGATTTAAATAAAAGGGTATAGTTTTAAGAAATCAACCTGTTAGATCTGAGGTAACTCAAAGTACAATCCATGAAAGTTGTATCTCTTAAAAATTTAGTAATTGGGATAGAACGGAAGAGAAAAAGAAGGTGTTATTAAAGGGATATGTCTTCTGTAAAATTACTGGTAAGGCTGATGAATTCTAATCAATAAAATCTTTATAATGTTTTTCAGCAGTGAGCATTTAAACTATAAAATAGGCACAGTGTGACTTCTTAAATATTAAATACTGTCAAAGGTATCAGAAATTGTGGATATTTAATTTTTTAATTGTAAGTGTTCTCTGAATGAGTGCATAGAATCAGCTCTGATATTTTGCAGAATTAATAATTATGTATGGGGAAAAAAAGTCACAAAAATGAAGCAAATGTTGAACTCTTAACAGAAATTAAAAAGGTTTAGTCCAGACTTTTTTCTTTGGCTCTGCTGCTTTAACTCTATGGTGAGAGCCAATGAGAACATACATTTTTGTACAAAAACATTAACTTTCAACAAAATTCCTTCAGACCATGTCAGGTGCATAAAGTGAAGTAAAACTTCATGCTTTCCAGTCATATGCCAGTAAATATAGGTTCCCTAGAAGGAAGACAGAGAACAAGTTTTCAAAGAAGTGAGCTTTTGCCTGCAGTGGCTTAGATGACTCACTCTGTCACAGGGGATAATTTCACTGCGACCATTGAGATTTTTGTTATTTTCTTTCTGGGAGAAGGAATAGATGGGTTTATTTTAAGTACAAGGCAAAGGGATTGTTAGTGGGAATTTTGCACAAAACGACCTAAGATGTAAGCTGGACAGGATCATTCATATTCTTAAGATATGTTACTTCAAAATATGAGTATAATTACCCTTGAAATGTTACTTTGGAGTGTTTTTTTAAAACTTTTTCTTTTTTTTCTTAGAGGGTTAAGGAAACACTTAAAATAATGACTGGGGCTGGTGGTATTTATAGGCTAGAATTGTCTGGAAGTCCTTTTTTTCATTCTCACATAAATGGATGACCGTATGTAAAATAACCATTATATACTCTCAATATTTTAAAACTGACTTTCATGTTTGGAATGCTCCTGACATCACCTCCAAAGATCAGTTCTGCTCTCCTTGGAAGGCATAGAAAACTAAGCTTCGTCATTTGCTCCTGACTTCCCGTCAAGAATCTCACCTCAGGCTAATGAATGCAGAGAGACAGGTCTGTACTGTGCCAAAGTTGTATGTAAATGACTCAGGATCATTTGGGGTCCCACTGGCACCTCTCAGAGCATTCCTGTGTTTACAGCCCCCAGAATATCTTGGGCAATGCTTGTTTCCCTAGCTCTGACCTGTTGCTAAGAGTCAAGCCACTGTGTAAAAAGAAGTGCCTCATTTTCACAGGGGCTGCTCCTCAGAGAAAATGGCCATGAGTTCTCTTTTCCTATGACCACAGTGCTGTGGGTTTGCTCTCTAGAAAAATGTACTGATAGAGCTGCAGCTGGGGGCCAGGGGGAACACTGCTTGATTGACCATTGTGGAATGCATACTAAATAAAAACCACTCCGATTTGTAATAAGCAATCTTAGATGCTTTTCAGGTTACTCAGATGTTCAAACAAGTATAACCAACCACCAATATAAGAAATTCAGCTCAAAGCTGTTAGCATATTATATAGTCTATGACTTTTGAACTCAGGGAATGATACTCATTTCTCTCTCTGTCCCATTCAGAACAACTTCTCCTTTATTGCATTTAGAACAGTGTAACTGAAAGGCAATAAGGAAAGGCAATATCATAGAGTGGTTCACATTACGCTGAATTTTATTGTAGTCTGACATTGTGAGTGAACCTTTGGAATCCTTGAACGCAGAATAAAGGCAAAACCTGCTTCTAATGGACTGAAGAAAAATACTCAGACACAGTGATGGGTGGGGTGACTTCTAGAAATCATGACTTGAAAACATTTTCTGAACGAGTGCTATTTTTGTTGTCCCAGTTCACAGAATGATATTAAAACAGCTTGCCATTGGCCAGAGCTACCAGTTTTTTCCCCTAAAGGCAGGGCTTCATTTTTAAAGACATAAAGTGATCTACAACTCCTCCAAACTCCAGCTAAAAAAAAAACAAAAACAAAAAAAACCCAAAACCCGTATCTTCCGTTCTTTTCTGATTCTTCTCCTAAATGATTATGTCAAAAGTATTAGAATTTAGGTGCTATCAGATTTTCTTCTTTAATCTGCTTATTTTCTTTCCTTCTTTCTTTCTTTTTTTTTTTTTTTAGAGATTTTATTTATTTATCTGACAGACAGAGATCACAAGCAGGCAGAGAGAGAGGAGGAAGCAGGCTCCCTGCTGAGCAGAGAGCCTGATGCGGGGCTGATCCCAGGACCCTGGGATCACGACCTGAGCTGAAGGCAGAGACTTTAACCCACTGAGCCACCCAGGCGCCCCAATCTGCTTATTTTCTTATTGTAAAATGGACCTATCAGTGGTATTTATAATTACGAAATTTATATTTTTTCATAGAAAACAACAAATTATTTTATTATCTCCATTGTTCTCTGCTCTTAAAATATATGGAGTTTCATTAGGCTTGAATTATTTTACAGAGCTAGTGTAGATTTATTTTTCAACTACTGTGGGAATTTTGATCAGAATAGTAAGGAGCTCATCAACATGGGGCCCCTTCTCTGGAATCTTATGGTTCAAATCAGAAATGAACATTTAATTAATATGATGGATAAGTTAGACCGAGAGGCACAAATTTTTAGAGGATGTCAGGAAAAGAATCTCCCCTTTTGTTAATATAAACTATTTTTTCCCTCTTTCCTCCTTCTCTACCACTGCCATGTCCCTGTCCTTCACTTTTCCCCAGTTAACCTCTTCTGTTGTTGTACCTGGCACATAGTAGGTACAGAGTAAATATTTGTGTGTGTGAATGAATGAATGAAGGATGTTCAGGATACAAGGGCTTCTTGGTTCACTTGAGTCATCTGGCTCATAACAGTGCTTAGTGTATAAACTGGACGTGTTGTTGACAACTTTCTTTGCTCTTTGTGTGCATAAGCTAAGAATAAACAGCAGTGAAGGGAAGGGAGTGCTTCATTCATTGGAGGATTACACCATCATAAACTCACCAGAGTGTACCACACAGAGCCAGTGATCACAGAAGACAGGGAACTCAGGCCCCATCATTAAATATAGAAGCCTGTCTTCACTGTTTTTATCCAAACAGACTCTCTGTATTTTGGAAATTTCCACCACACTTCCTTTTGAATTACTTCTTTTCTCAAGATACCAAGACTGAAGCTTTACAGAAGTAGGCTTGGTCAGGGAAGCTGGAAACGCAATGGCTATACATTCCCTTGTCCCCCTGCAGAGACTGTGGTGTTAATGCTTTTTGGCTTTTATGTCCCTGACAAATTTTTCTATTCTGGTAAAGATTTTTTGGGTCTATCTTCTGTGAAAAGTGGTCTCTCTCTTAAGTGAAAGCACCTCACATAAGAGAAGGCTCAGTTTGCAGTCAAGAGAATTAGCAGACAGGAAACTCCGACATTCAAAGGGTTGAGTTGCAACAAGTAAATGATTCCTCTTTCTCTAGACCAAGAAAAAAACATACACCTCAAATCTGTATCTTTAATTGAACACCAACCATCTAAGGAAACTCAGGTAGAATTGATGAAATTATTTGTGTTTTGCCAGAAACTTTTCACACGCAAAGGCTCAGTATTATTATTTTTTTTGTCATTAGTGAATTGTGTGTGTGTACGTGTATGTGTGAGAGAGAAAGAGAGAGTAAATGAGCGTTAAGTACTATCTTCATGTTCGGTTGTTTAAAGTATGCAACATTTAATCCTTCATAAAGTACTGAAAATAATTTTAATATTTTATAGTTTTAAATAGGTAATATTTAATACATTTTTAATTAAATTAAAATATTTTAAACACTGAAAATAGTTTAATTGTTCTACTAATTTGTTTTTAAATATTACCAAAAATTTACTGAAACAAGAAAATAGGTGGGAATAATGGTGAAGCCACTGCGAAGGAAGAAATGTGTTGCTGTGGCTAAGTACAGGTGTGATAACCCGATCATGTGGGTTCACAGTCCTCTGAACAATCTTCCCATCCCTGGGTCATGTCCAGTGGCCAATTGGCGTGTTTCAAAGGTCTTTATATTCCTTACTCTCCTCTAATGCTTTATACTAACCTAAGGTAGCTTGAGAAGGTTTCTACTCCTTGTCACCTAAAAAAGCCAAGCATACTCATGTTATGAAGGTAATATATGCACTCATATATTTTGTGGAAGTTGCTCATAAACCATAAGCCAGTGTTCAAATATGAGGCGGGACTGGAGAAACTTAGGATATAAATTAGCCCCTAATGTAAAGTCTTACTGAGGAAAAAACTCATTTGGTGGTCAACTCGCATCTCTGTTGGTGTAGGTATTCCCTGACTTTTTGAAGTAGTCTAGAGGTGATCAGGACTTGCATATCCCAATAACTCCTTACTTGCCTGACTACTCATCTTTTGGCAACTTAAGCTTTTGGCAGAAAATGTGGTCGCAAAACTTCTGGGGAATTTATATAGTAGGTTTTTAAACAGTCATATTGATTATTATTTAACATAAATTATTAACAAATTTAGATCTCTTTTCCTATCTCAGAACAGATTGGAAGGAAGAAAGTGAAATAATATTAGACACAGGCATAGCAGTAGAAAAGTCTTAACTGAGGATCTGGAACTGAAGGAGAAAGCAGCCAGCTTTAAGGGCAAAGAGGGCACAAAGGTATGTGATACAACAGTGGAGACTCACAACAAGGACGTGAGACAAAAATTTTAAATTTGGGGGCACCTGGGTGGCTCAGAGGATTAAGCCTCTGCCTTCGGCTCAGGTCATGATCTCAGGGTCCTGGGATCGAGCCCCACATCGGGCTCTCTGCTTAGCGGGGAGCCTGCTTCCCCCCCTCTCTCTGCCTACTTGTGATCTCTCTCTCTCTGTCAAATAAATAAATAAAATTTAAAAAAATTAAATTTGTATTCTAAAACCTTTTTTATGAAAACAAGGACATTTGGAAAACATTTAGAAACTAATAAAAATTGTCAAAATGAATAAATACATTTAGTATGTTTATATATATACTCAACAAATATTTATTTGGAAAACGCATGTCTGGAGCCATCTCATAATGAGTTGGTGCTGCGTCTTGAATTGAAGGCCGTCTCCATCCATTCTCTCAAAAGGTGACCTTCTTGTTTCACTTACAGCCTCTCTGGACTTAATTCTCAGAGTTTTTGACATAAATCAGAAACATTCCTTGGTAGATTGTAATATCTTAGGACATTCATCAAAAGCACAAGAGTTGATACCTGAGATACCTGGAAAACTGTACGTTTCTTCAGTTCTCCCTTTAATGCTGATCTAGTCACTAGTATACTGATTATGTAAACTCTGCGGGTAAATCTATGCAGGTGAAATTCTGTTAGGGCTGATGCCACTAACATCCAAAGAGAGAGTTTGTGGACCCTCTGGATGTGCCCCCCCCCCAAATCTGTTTCCTTGATATTGAAAACAATTCAATCTCTAAATAATGTTTTATGGTAAATGCTTCATTTTATTCCTTCCATGTAACAACTACCCTCTGTAATGAAAGTGTTTGTTTAGTTCTTGAAGGCTAAGAGGGAAGTAGAACTGGTCTGAGGAGGCCCCCAGCTTTCAGCATGCCATTGTTCAATCATGAAGGCATACTTAGTCTCTGCTCTCCCCACTCTGATACACCGATCGTTTGCACTCGGGGGATGTACCTTCAGTACCAAGTTACACCTGAAAACACTATAGTGCCACCAACGTGTGGAGCTGGTAGACAACTAGGATGAGAGGAAGGAGAACGAGCACACACAGCCTCTCTTCTTTCCCTTTCTTCGGGTCTGGGCATGGATTGCCAGTTGCCAATGAGTTATAAAGAGGCTTGATTCAATCCACTTCATTGTCTGCTCTCAAACTGGGAATTTGTTTTCTGTGAAGGTCATTGTTATAACGAAACTCAACTAAATTATAGCAAAAATTGGGCTGATCCATGTAGAATATTGTAAGGAGAATCAACCCATGATCCTGAAAAAAATTAGGCCACTGCATATTCAGTTCTGCAGTTTTCGTAATCTTAGCAGGCTTTGCAGAGTTCCAGATCTGCCGTCTACTGACTGTATGAAAATTTGCCATCCAGATGCCTGCCGCCAACAAACTGATGTTGCTCCGTGTTATCCAGCTTGGACTCGGAGACCGAAGGCCAAAAAGCATGTTGACTTTTTATGGTAAAAAAGTGCATCAGGAGGGCAACTACATACTAGGTTACCCTCCCAAGTTTGACCCCTGTCCTTAGTTTTTTATTGCCTGAACTGGCACCAAAGAAACTCCTTGAAAATAACACATTCCTTGTCCATTCAGTGGTTAATGATGCTTAAAAAAAATCAGTTTGTGACTGTGACCTAAATTATGCCAGAAGCTGTAAAACCATGGTTTCTTTAAATTCAAATATGACCCCATGCTTTAAAACCACTACACTGACCCTATAGTACTGTTGCTGAATGTGCGTGTCCTCACTTAAACACACACACACACACACGCACCTTCACACGCACTTGTCACACACACACACACACATGCACACACACACACAACACTTGGCATTAAATGACTCGATAAAAGAAATGGTATTTTTCAGACTTCCATGTTAAAGAAAAGGCTCATGAAAGAGATGTAAGTGAGCTTTAAGCCAAACATTTGTTTGGCTTTGCTGCAGCAGGCTGCAGGAATGTAAACTTTTTTTTTTTTTTTTCTTCAATGACTTCAGCTCTTAATTTGAAAGCTAGGATTTTTAGGAGTGAGCAAGAGACTATATTTGGCCAAAAAATTCTGCTGGCTTTACTTAGCCACTCTGCACATTCAAAACAATACTTCTTTATCAAAAAAACAATAGTCTGTTTTATTCACAGCACATGTAGAAGTTGGAACATCGACTGAATTCCACTTTCTTCTCTTGCAATGTGTCTGTAACCAGCTAATGAGCTGCAACAGAGCCTGGCCTTCATTTTCAGCAAATTAAGTTCATCCCTCATAGGAATTGTGGTCTGGCTGTGGCACCGCTCCTAGGTATGGGTGGGATTCGTTTCTTCTACCAGCTGTGGGTTAGCCACATGGGTACGTGCTGTCGCACCACACAACAGAATTTTCCCTATAATAACCAGTCTAAGTAGCCTTTTACCCCACAAAAGTAGATCCCATTTAATTTACTTTGTGTTTATAGCACTCCCTCTCAAACCGCATCGTTGGCACAGACTGATATTTATACAACTTTTTATTTTAAACTATTTATTTAGAGTTGAGACTTCAGTAGCACTCCCTGTCAGATTCATTGAGCATGCTTAAATTCAGGATACTGAAAATGTAAATGGGGAAGAGCAATGTGTGTTCGTGGGATTCTTTTCTCCGGTGCATGGACACCCACACAACTCTCACTGAAGCAAAGGAAGGTTACGTGTGTTGATAAAATCTGCGATACAGATTGCTGGTAGGACACTTTATGTTGATGGGCGATTAAAAATAATTGCTCTTGCCTATTGTGTCTCCGTATTTCTTTGACAATACAGATGATCAAATCAGTTATGTAAGAGGCATCTAAAAATCTCTATTCCAGAAGTAGCGTCATGGGGGCACCTCTTTTCCTACACGATGCTATATTCCATCACTCAGTTATCCTAATGGAAGTCTCTAGTCAAATAGGTACTTGTCACAGAGGAAGAGGGAAATAAAATTCTTGATTTTTTATCTGATGTCTGCTTTGGGACTTTACCCAAGTTATATATTTCTTAAATAAAGCTTTTAGTTTCTTAACTTTTAAGTGAAGGAAGGGATGTCAATTTCAAATTGACATTTAACCACATAAAATAAAGTGGCGTATGGTCAAATTTTCTGTCTACAGAGGACATTTCATACTGTTAATGGCACCGAACCTTCATTTTCAATGAGGTCCTGCATGTTCTTAAGTCCTATATTATTTTGTGATCTAAAAATACAAGTAAAGTCTTGCTCACATCTTTGATCCTTTTTTACTTTCTTCTTTTGATGAATACTTACCTGTTTTCAAGATCCAGCTCATACATTGTTTCTTCAGTGAAAAATGTCTCGTCTTCTCAATTCTTTGAGAAGTGCAATGGAGTCATAGCTCCATTGCAGTGGGGGTAATTTTTGGAGATGTTCACCAGACCAGTGCCTGTCCTTCCTATAACTCCCTACCCTTCCTCTGCATCCAGGAAGTTAGGCTACTTTAGGGGAAGGGACAAAAAGTAAAACAAGTCACAATAAAGGAGTCAGCTTTTTGTTTTTGTAACTCAAAATTAAGGTCCCCCTTTAGAGAACAGAGTTGAAAGAAGGGGTCATTTCTGTGGTGCCATCCTAAGCCCTGGGTTGGATAAGATTTCATGGGTCCAGGCAAGGGAAGCGAGCTGAAAAGAGAAGAGAGCTTAGGTGGTGGTGCCTAAGCCCAGAGAGTGCCTGGAGTGGTGAGGAAGCCGAGAAGTCCTAGAAAGGTGTGGACTGCTAGGAGCTGTGAGAGAGTGGGACGGATGAGGTCTTGCCCCAGGGATTGGGAGGATGGCCCAGGTCCACACAGAGGAGATGGGGGCTCCCCCACAGAGTCCAGTGAGCAGGTGTGATACAGTGAGGCCTGGGTTCCTCACCTCCACCTCGTTCTCCAGACTCCCTGGCACTTTTCAAGTCTCTCAGAACTTAGAGGCAACCCAAGGGAGAGGGAGCTGGAGGAGGTCCTAATTTTTGCTACTGTGTGAATGGGGGCTTTACATCAAATATAAATTGTTATAGAAAAATAATGAAACGGTAGCGTTTTTGTACATCTGTGTTTGGTGGCTCCAGGTTTGTATGCGTCGAAGGAATTATGCCTTCCTTGTTGTCATACTCGTCTATCAGAGAGTATGACACATAGTAGGCACACGAGAAACGGTTGGTAGCAAAATGAATAGTATTGTAGGGCCAGAGTTGCATGCCAACTGCTCCATATCTTTGATCTGGTTTCTCTACTGGGTCAGGGAAAAAAAAAAAAATCCTGCCTTGTTTTTGCCTGCTGCATGCCAGCTTGTCCTGTTTACTCCTGTGGTTTCCCAAATTCCCAAACAATGCGGCATTGCCTGAAATTACACTTCAGTGTTTTCTGGAGCGTTTCTCCTGCCCACCCTACTTGCAGTGACTCCACTTCAGTTCCTTGGATGCCAGCTGCTGTGATAGCTCACTGTCACTAAACCTCTCCATGCGTCCACCCCAGAGGAGTTAAGTGGGACCACATCAATGCTGGGGAACTGGCTGTCTTCCAGAGCTGCGCTGTGGGTCATTCTGTCTCATGCTTTGGTGAGGTCTATTTTCTCCATGGCCTTTCAGTGGGGAGAGGGGCCTGGGATAGGGCAGAGCCCAGAAAATAGAAACAGAATGCCCAGCGTGGGCGGAAAACATCCCCTTTCCCATTCAGGGGATGTTCTCCTTACACATTCCCTGCTAGTCTAATTTTTCCAGAATTTGGTTTGCTTCTTTCTGGCACCTGTAAACCAGATGGGATATCCACTGACAGTAATATGGAGTTGTGTAGGACGAGGGGGGCTGTTCTGCTTCTTTCTTCAGCCCTTGTAAAGTCATCCACCATTTCCCTAATGCAGTGCTTAAACCTCCGGATCCACATCTTGTAAGTGATCTAGAAAGTTCTCAAGCACTTTTAAACCTTAACGCATTCAGTAGCAGTGTTGTCACAGTGATGCCTTTTACATGTGTGTCTGAAAACGTGAAAGTATAAATGCCCTCTCTTTGTTTCTACTTCTGTCATAAGTCAGTTCCTATCGGGGGTGCCTGGATGATGGCTCAGTGGGTTAAGCCTCTGCCTTCGGCTCAGGTCATGATCTCAGGGTCCTGGGATCGAGCCCCGCATCAGACTCTCTTCTCAGCAGGGAGCCTGCTTCCCCCTCTCTCTGCCTGCCTCTCTGCTACTTGTGATTTCTCTCTCTGTCAAATAAATAAATAAAATCTGTAAAAAAAAAAAAAAATCAGCTCCTATCATTTTGTTTTGGTTGTAAGTAGCCAAAAACTCGATTCAAGTTGTCTTAACAAGAGTGTATGAGCCTAGGGGCATCTGGGTGGCTCAGTGGGTTAAGTGTCTGCCTTTGGCTCAGGTCATGATCCTGGGTCTTGGGATGGAGTCCCGCATGGGATTCCTTGCTCAGCGGGGAGTCTGCTTCTCCCTCTCCCTCTGCCTGCTGCTTCCCCTGCTTGTGCTTTCTCTCTCTCTCTGCCAAATAAATAAATAAAATCTTAAAAAAAAAATGTAAGGGCCTCGTAACTGAAAGGTGGTCTAGTGTAGGTGGCTCCATTTGGTCAAGGAAACCCAGTCTTTTTCTGTCTCTCCACTCTGCCTTCCAGTGCCTTCTTCACAGTCATGAGAGGACTACTGGTCGCTGGCAAAACCAGAGCTTCCTGTTTTCACGTTCATGTCTTGCAGAGAGACATGGGAACCATTAAGGAACCTCCTTTTCCAGAAGCCCTCAGCAAATATATCCTTAAATCGTCATCTCCCCAATTTTCAGATACATATGATACACATGCAACATGTCCCTGTCCTCATCCTTCATTTATCACCTCTAACATCTATCTGGTTAACACTGATAAAGGCAATAAGGACAATAGAATGTTTCAACATGGGCTGGATGGAACGGCAATGAAGAATATACTCTCCATGACACAGGTTCCAGCTGCCTGCAATTAATCACTCTCACTTTATTAACCAATCAATTGAAGCTGATTGGGATGGTGAAAAGAATCTAGTGAACCTGCCTTCAAGCTCCGACAGGGCTGTTTACTAGATGTGTGATCGCAGGCAATTTGTTTCATCTCCCCAAAACCCAGTGTTCAAATGACATGCTTGTAAAAGCATGCTGATGGTGTCTACATTCTTCAAATGCCAGGTGTTATTATTATTATTATTTTTAAAGATTTTATTTATTTATTTGACAGAGAGAGAGCACAAGCAGGCAGAGAGGCAGTCAGAGAGAGGGGGGGTGAAGCAGGCTCCCCGCCGAGCAGAGAGCCTGTTGTAGGGCTTGATCCCAGGACCCTGAGATCATGACCTGAGCCGAAGGCAGAGGCTTAACCCACTGAGCCACCCAGGGGCCTGCCAGGTATTATTATTATTAATTGTTATTCCTGTTTTAAGTAAAACAAGGAAACTGGTCTCCCTCTTAAGAGATCTGTATCGAAAGGTTTCGTAGGTATCAGAGTCCTCATTCATTCAAAAATAAAAGTTTATGTGCAATTTGAAGTGGGCAAGACGCTGTGCTAGGAATATGATGTTTAAAATGAATATGAATATTAATTATATTTGTAGAGAAAAATAGTACAAAATGATGTAGGAGTCTGAGTTGCCTTGTCTAGAGCATATCTAGAAAAGTAGAGAGGGCCTCGGAGAAAGGAATGACCAGTTTAGAGTTGAGTACTGTTTGCAAAATAGGAGGGACTCAAAGGATATTTAGTTAGAAGATGCAGGTGCCAAAGAAGATAAATGAGATCTGGATTGAAGGCCGTGGCAGTGAGAAAGGAGACAATGGGTAAGTATAAGAACTATTTCAAGTGAAGAACAAAGAAGACGTGCCAATTTAGTGATTAAAGGTTTTTGAAATGATGGCAATGGAAAATGGAATGTCATTGATGCTGAAGGTTTGGATGTGACTGATCTCAGAAAAGGTATGAAGATGGCATGGGGGAGGGGATGAAGATGAGGGTACCAGAAACTGTGCTAACCAATTTACAGAAAGCCCTTAACTTCATATAAACCGTCTTAATTAATTCCCCCAAATAACCAAGCCAGTTATTAGTATTCCTTTTTTTAATAGATGATTGAACTAAAAATGAATGGTATTTTTTTTTTCCTTTAAACTGATAATTCTAACTAATACATACACAGAAAAACCAAAAAGGAAACCCAAGTGGTTATTCGGTCAGTTAGATTAACATAGTTATTCTGTGTGGACAATTCAGGTCAAAAAGACCACTCCACTTTCCTCACCCGATACCATGCCGTGATGGTGTATGTGTGAAAGAATGTATGGTTTGAGAGGGAATTATTGTTACTATAGAAACTTTTGTCTTTGTGTTGGTTATTTAACATTGGCTTCATTCACACTTAGATGTGCCTGGAAAATGTAGTACCGTTATGTTGTCTGTAACTATTCCGGTTCTCTTATAAATTTAAAGTCCTCTGTGGTTTCAAATAAGGTCCACTCCAGTAATTAAAGTCATCCCTTTAGGTAATGCTGCTGCTTTAGGAAACCATGCTTTGTCTCCCAAATTTCTTAACCTTCTGTCCACTCCCAGGCACCCCTTCTAGTTGTTGAATGGATGTTTGGCGGAAGGGTAAGGTGTTCACAGACTTGGGGCACCTGGGTGGCGCTACTGGTCAAGCATCCGACCCTTGGTTTTGGCACACATCTCGATGTCAGGGTTATGAGATTGAGTCTCACCTGGGGCTCCATGCTAAGCATGGAATCTTCTTGGGATTCTCTCTTCCCTTTGCCGTTCCTCCTGTATGCATGTGTGAGCGCTCACACACTCTTTCAAATCAGTCAATCAATCAATCAATCAATCTTTAAAAAGAAAAGACTTTCACAGTCTAGGAATGGCTGGGGAAGAACTAGTATCTTTGTGTGTAGAATGCTCTTGTTCCTCTGACTTTCAGGGTCATGTCCCTTGTCTCCTGTCTTGCTGGCACTTAGCTGATGTGGGCACCTTTTGTCTTGGCTGCCTCATTAATTCCCTTAGGGAGGGGTGCTGTGGGAAAGCCTCGTTTCTACCCAGGCCACAGTGAAACAAAGCAGAGTCTAGGAAAGCCATTCCTCAAAGCTAATAGGTGAACTCTCAGGAAGTCGCTATGTGGGGCCACCCCGGGGTGCGGGGGAAGCTGCATTCTCGTTGATAGAGAATTTGAAGTTGTTCTTTCCTTGGGCTTTCTGTACCTACCACTAAGGGTGGAGCCAGAAAGGGAAATTGGGAGGCAGTCTCAGATGATTTTCCACACTCTGAAACAGAAGAGGTAGACTTTACTTCCCTTCCTCATTGTCCTAAGCCTTCTACCAGAAAGCAGCCAGCATCATGGCCTGGAGAGCTTAGGTGGAAGGTACCCTGTCTTCATAATGAAAATTCTAAATTGAGTCCTCCAGGCTGGGGGTCCTTGAAATGCTAAGTAGGAACTAAAAAAAAATTAGCAAATCAATGCACTCTCCACAAAGGCTTGCTTGCAAACTAAGTTCTTATCCTTTCCTGGTCTAAGGTAGGTAAGTTTTCTAGCTCTGCTTTGAAGGTGAGAAGCTACAAAGACGTGTGATTTAGACAACGTCCTGAAATGCCTTGGTTTAATATTTGCAGAATAGCATCCCTAGTATAGTTATATAGATAAGATCAAAAGTCCAGAAATCTGTGTAGCTGAATATGCAGCTTATACTGTCTAGTTTCTGGTGAAATTAACACAAGAATCACTTTCTAATCCATTTTGTCTAGCAAGTAGGAAAGGTGGAAAGCTGCTTTTATTGTGAGCTAAAAGTGGGTAAAAACTAGTAGATTATATTTAGAATACAGCCTGTTTAAAAAGAAATAATTACAGCCACTGTGACAAAAATCAGGCAAACACTTCTTTTATCAATAAATAACGAATTAACAAAAAGGTGACTTTTACAGTGTAATGTTCTTAGGCTGTTTTTAAAACTGGCAGTTTTAGAGATTGTTTTCTAAGTGTTTTATCAGAAAAAAAAAGGTTTAGTGAATTTTATTTTATGAATGCTACAGTTTAGAGTTCAGTTTTATGTGATAACAAAATAAACTCACTTCTTTTATACTCCCCCCCCCCCCATTAGATTTCACTATTTGTAGCAGGCCTTGTCAAATAGAGGTGAAAATTAAATTATGGTAACATGAAAAGTGTACTTAGAAAATCGTGTGAATTCTTTAATAGAAACTCTACATTTGCTTTACTCGAAGGAATATTTCCTTCATGGTGCAAACTGATAATTAGAAGTATTGAATTAGATATTTGTAAAAGAATAGTGGAAATTACCCATTATTGCCCTGCATTATATCTCTTAGTTTGGGTATTCTATGCTAATTATGAGCCAAAATTTCCCCAACTTCCAAACTCATCATAAAAGAAACACATATAATGGACCACATTTCCTAAAATAATCTCTGAAATTATGGACACATTTATTCGTGTTAATGTGAGGTTTGCATTTTAATTTAGATGATGGCGCTGTGGATTGCTTTTCTGAATAACTTCATTGAAGGACAGTTTGTAAGAACAGATAAAAGGCAATTATAACATGAACCCTTCTTCTCTCCTCTCCTGTATGCTCCGAACGGCTTAAGTCCAGAAACTTTTTCTTTATTGCACTTGTGTAACCTTAGTGTTTAAAAGTTTTTCATTCAAATATGTATACACAAAATTATATATAATGGATGGAAGAATTATGGCAGTACTTGTTAATTCCCTCCTCTTCAGTAATTATAGGTATATTTGTTACTCATATAAAAGTGTGGGTCTGTAACTGCCGGAGTCTTGTTTCTTAAGAGATGCCAGTTCCTCTTTTTTTTCTTATGAACTTAGAAGTATAATGTGATATTCTCACTCATGTAATATTATCATAGGCTTTTTTTTCCCTGCTGTTTTTGGTGACTTAGTCTTAAAAATAAAAATTTAAAGATGATTTAAAGGAATTTCTTCTTTTGCGTGCAGTAACTAAGGCAACTCCGGAATTGGAATTGACCTTGAGGAATTTGATACATATTTTAATAGTGGGCAAAGGAAGAAGCGTATTTACACATGATTCTTATAACTACTTTAATTTCAGGACTGTAATTGGTCATCATTTCTGGAAATTTTTATTTTTTATTTCTGGAAAAGGGGGTCCGGTTATCCTGTGCACACATAGTAATGATTGCTTCTCATGGCAGATGTGTCTTAAACCTGAGGATTCTAGCAACCGTGCAGGGGAACTGATGACATTTCTCTAACTCTTCCCACCCAGCCTCACCCTGTGAGTTGGTATACAGTTTATTATCTAAAACTACACTTATGTATCATCGTCAAAACCTTTTTCTTAAACATATGAGAAATACTACATTTTCACATAGTTATGCCTTCACTTTGTAAAGTTTTATCTTAAAAGCAGCCCTAATGAAATGTGAAAATGAACATCTCCTTTTTTTCTTCATTGTTATTGAAAAGTAATTGACAGACATCACTGTCTAAGTTTAAGGCATACAGAATGATGGTTTGATTTACATATATTGTGAAATGATTGCCACAATAGGTTCAGCTAACATCTGTCAGCTCATATAGATACAATAAAAAGAAAAGAAAGAAAAAAAGGAAAAAAAAATTTTCTTCATGTGATAAGAACTCACAGGATTTACTCTCTTAAAAACTTTCCCGAATATCATAAAGCAGTGTTAGCTATAGTCATCATGTTGTACGTTACATCGTTAGTCCTTATTTATCTCATAACTGGAAGTTTATACCTTTTGACCACCTTCCTCCGATTCCCCTTCTCCCTTCCAATTCTGGTAACCGTGAATCTGATGTTTTTTCCTATGAGTTTGGTGTTTTTTATTCTTGTTTTCTACATTGCACATATGAGTGAGATCATACAGTATTTGTTTTTCTCTGTCTGACTTACTTCATTTAACATAGTACCTTTAACATCACTTTTATGACTGAATAATATTCCATTATATATATATAATATATATATTCCATTATATATTTTGACACGTGTGTGTGTGTGTGTGTGTATCACAATTTTTCTATCCACTCTTTTCTTGGCTACTGTAAATAATGCTGCTGTGAACATAGAGGTGTGGGTATCTTTTCAAGTTAGTGTTTTTGTTTCCTTTGGACCTATTTCTGGAAGTGGAATTGTGAGATGATATGAGAGTTCTATTATTAATTTTTTGAAGACCCTCTATGCTCTTTTCCATAGTAGCTATACCAATTTATAATCCCAGCAGCATGTACAAAATTTCTCTTTTCTCCACATCCTCTCCAGCATTTCTCATCTCTTTTTTTTTTTTTTTAAGATTTTTTATTTATTTATTTGACAGAGAGAGATCACAAGTAGACAGAGAGGCAGGCAGAGAGAGGAGGGGGGGGGGAAGCAGGCTCCCTGCTGAGCAGAGAGCCCGATGCAGGACTCGATCCCAGGACCCCGAGATCATGACCCGAGCCGAAGGCAGCGGCTTAACCCACTGAGCCACCCAGGTGCCCCTCATTTCTTGTCTTTTTGACGATGGCCATTCTAACAGGTATGAGGTGATACCTCATTGTGGTTTTAATTTGCATTTCCCTAATGAGTAGTTATATTGAACATCTTTTCATGTGCCTGTTGGCCTTTCGTATATCTTTTTTGGAGAAATGTCTCTTCAAGTCCATTCCCCATTTTTGAATTGGGTTATTTGGTTCTTTTGTTTCTGAGTTGTTTGAGTTCTTTATATATCTTGGATATTAACTCCTTATTACATATACAGTTTGCAGATACTTTTTTCCCATTCCACAGGTTGTCTAATATCTCCTTTTTTTTTAACATATCATCCTTTATGTGGCCTAAGAGGGAATTAGTTAACATGATTTTTAATTTGTCTCAAGGCCTGTTGAAAGAAACTGGCTTTCTAGAATGTACATAGTTGAAGATTGTACAGAAATAAATATCTCCCCCTTGGAATTTAAATTGTATCTAGTAGTACTATTTTTATACCTCTTACTAGGAAATGAAATACCTCTAAATTTAGTGCTTTGGAATTTTATTTCCACTAAAAATTTCTTCAGATATGTGAGCACCATAGTAACAGCTTTGCAAGCTGATTCTTCATTACAGTTCCCCGATAAGAGCTTCACTCAAGACAGTTCCTTTGGGATGACTGAGACTAAAAATCAATTCTGATAACATTAGAACAAATTTAAAGATGGGGGAAAAAACAATCAGAGAAAGCATGCATGCTGTGGATAAACAGAGCTTCCCTTAAAATTTTTTTTTTTGATCGAAAGCTAAAATGCATTTTTTAAAAAAACTTTTCACTCCTCGTATTATTTTATATCTAGGTAAGACTTTTAACCCCTTAGGAAAAAATGAATCTTTTACCAGAGATAAGAAAAATTCAGCTGAATTTATCTATGTTGTAGTTACAGGTCTTTTGCATGCTTTACAATGACGGTGTTTTTACAAAACCTCATAAGTAATAGGGGATGTGTAAAGGTGACTGCAATGAATCTATTTTAATAAAAAGTTAATAATTCATTATTTTCAAGAAAATCATTGCATTTTAAAAAAACATGTAGTACACTAGACTGAGCTCAGATCATCTTAGAAGGAAGTCTGTCAAAATAAATCAGGCTGATAACTGATTAGCAGAACGTGTAGTCTGTCATTTTTAAATATGTGACCAATTTCTTCACATAAATCTTACCTTTAAAATCTTCAAGGGGAAAATTTATTTTGGGCACATTGGCCATGAATATCAGTTGACATTTATACAGTGCACAGAATTTATACTGTGGGTTAGGATGTCGGCCATAATTTGAGGCTGATAGTTTGTAAAGGGAAGATTCCATTTTGTACTGTTTATAAAATGTGACTCTGCAATTCCATGCTCCAAGACTAACAAAGTCTATCCAAGTATAGTCAAACGGTGCAGTTTAACTTATTGCATTCATTAAACTAGGCTTAGCTTGTCCTAATTATATGTTATCAACAATTAAGAAATGGATCCCATGCCATAGACCGGCTAAAACATTCTGTGTTCTTGGCTGGATGCCAGCGGAGGTGCCAAGTTCCATTCTACCTTGTCATCAGCTGCATCTCTCCTTTTGCAGTACTAGCAGCAGCTGCGCTAGACAAAATAATCTAATTTCTCACATGTACTTTTCCTTTAGGAAACAGCTCACACTGAATTGCATTTCTGGTGTGACTAGTGCTACACCTGAGTGAGTTTGTGCTGAAAACGTATTTTATGCAAATAAAATTTTTTAACCGATATAATCTTTCGTGACTTTCAAGTGCATTTGTCCTATCAAAATAATGGTCTTACTTTTCATGCTGAAATTATTACCAAATGGATTCTGTGGGCAGCAAAGTACTCTTTGCTCATTCGGCAATGATTTTCCTATACCTCAAATTACATAATTTTATAGGTGCTCTGTTTCAAAGGAAAACAATCTTTATTGATCCATGCAGTCAGAGTTAATCATGGATCTCTGATCTCAAAACTCCTGGCAAAATCCTTTTATTCAGAACACCCGTGCTCTAGACGCTCAACACTTCACAGATCCTTGTGGGATGATGGGTTTTTCAAACAGTCTGATTGTTCAATCTAGTGTGGCTTCTGAAAGTGGAGATTCAGCAAGGCTTTCCCCTGAGCAGAGGCAGGCCCAGCCAATTTTATGAAGAGCTAAATTTGACCCAGCTTTTCCTTCAAATTGTCATCCTTGTTCCTGGTCACTTAAAAATGGATTTCAGAAGTTGTTCTTTCCATGTGTTTGATAGAAGACTCTGGAGAAGCAGATGTGTATGGATGGCAGTGGGAGCAGAGGGCAGTGGGGCCAGGATGCCATGCTAGGTCAATAAACCCTAACAGCCTGAGGTCCTTTGCTCCTTGAACAGATTCCATGAGCGACAATCATGGAAAGCTAGTTCCCAGTAGAAGAAACAACTTTTAAGTTCACCACAGAGCTTACATATGAGTTGATGTGTATTTTTGGGTTACCGAGTAAATTGGTTATTAGAAGCTTTACTTCAGGAGCGCCTGGGTGGCTCAGTCAGTTAAGCATCCGACTCTTGGTTTTGGCTCAGGTCATGATCCCTGGGTCTTGAGATGGAGCTCCACATTGGACTCTGCACTCAGGGAGTATGCTTCTCTCCCTCCCCCTCTGCTCCCTCACCCCCTTGCTCATGCATGTGTGTGCGACAAGCTCTCTCCCTCTCTCTCTCAAACAAATCAATCTTAAAAAAAAAAGTTTTCCTTCATCCTACACAAATCAAGGTTTAGAGATCATGCTAAGTCCTTAGAGAATATATCAAAGGGATTCAAGAGACTCAGGCAAGGTCTTTATTTTATATACAACTTGTCCTGTGCCATTTTGTAATGGCATCTGCTGAGATCATTTCCTAATGGGGAATTTAACTTTTCAAATTATACTTTACACTAGGAAATCCTTTATAAGTCATAGAAACATGCCAGGAAATTCTTTTGCCAAAACCACCTCCTAGAATAATAATTTCCTCTGATTTCACAAAAGATTTCCCTCTTTTTTTCCTTTAGTAGATCCTCTATTTAGGGATTCAGGTGAGAGCTCTCAGGAGAGAATCTATTCTGTTTGATCTGTATAATATACTAGTTCTCTTTGCTCAAAAACCAACCAAATAGTCTTATTATCTTCTTGCATCTTCTCTCTCTCATCTCTCTGCTTTTGGTTTAGTACTGGGTACCGGGCCATAACATAAGAAATGCAACTTTAAATAATCAGTTTTTTTCTGGCCATTGGGTAGCACAGTCTTGGTGAGATAACCTATTGGTAGTGGGTTGGCCTGTTTTGGTCACCATGGCCTCTCCAGTACCCAGAAGGGGTCTGGCCCAGAAGGTTCTTACTAACAAATATTTGTTGACTGAGGCTCTCAATTGGCTGCTTTCTTTATATATAACCTGTCATCTAGACGCATCTTTCACTCTTGTGAAAAAAAATTGTGATTTTTTTTTTTCATTTTGGAGAGTTCCTTAAAGATATTCAGCCTTTTTTTTTTTTTTGAGTGGCTGAATTTCCCTTTCTTCTTCAGACTTACTTTCCTCCTGGTCTTTTGTTAGAAACAACTTTTTCCTCCCTCCTGGACTTCTTTATCGTCTACTGCTTTTCTTACATCTTTTCTCTTTTGAGAGGGACTCTCTTGCTTTCGTTTGTCAGATTTTTTTTCTCCTTTTATTCTCTTTCATGTTACCATGTAGGCTGGCTAAGTTACTGGGACAGCTGGTCTCCGTGACCTCCTCCACACTGTGTTGACCACATCACCAACTGGCAGGGTGTGGCACCTTAAGGCCCTCCAGGAGTCTTGCTACCAAATGGAACTAATGGACCATTTTTGAGTTGTAATTTATGATCTCTGTGAGAAAATTCCAGTAATCTTAAGCATTTCAAGGCACATGTACTATATATATTACTTCAATGATTAGTAAAATTCTGAATCTTCAGATCAGTCTGTTTCACCTGGAAGCCGTGTGTGAACACATGATTCAGATAACCAGCCCTGGTTAATGACAGCATCCGAAAGAAGCCCTTCCACTTGGAAGTATATGCTTCTACCAGGAAGCTATTCTCAATAGAAGACTTTCTTGTCTTGTCTTTTAAAAATGGAAAAGAATTTTTTATTATATTCCTATTATCTTTTGACTCGTGTAGCAACTGAATTGAGCCACATCCTATTCTCCCACTGGCTTACTCCTTCTCAACGACATATACACACAAGTATATACATATGCTCACTCCGTATTGGGAAAAAAGTGGTGTTTTTTCTGGTTTTTGTTTGTTTGTTTGTTTTTGGCTTATTTGTATCGTTAGGAGGGTATCTGTTTTTCCCTATTGTAAGAGTAGGGGTTAGTTTGGTTTTGCTTCTGAATGTGTGGGACTAGAACCAGAGTACAGTTGATCAGTGCTGAGAAACACTTCTCTGTTTTTGTTTTGATTTGAGAGCCCAGTGGGCTGTTTTTGCCTCTTCCATTCTTCTCCATTTCATCACAACCTTCTTTCCAGCCGCTGTGCAATAAAAACATGTGGATAGTTACTGGTACTTCCAAGGGGAGAAGGCTGACTGCTTAGGGGAACGCACAGGACAAAGAGAGGTCCTTTACACTCTGTAGCCTGCAGGACAAATCACTTGAAATCCTCTTAGATTTTAGAGGGGAATATCCTGAGCTATTCTGAAATCTCAAAAGGACTAACAAAGTTCATTCCATTTGTCATTGAAATGTGACAGTGATATAGAACAAAACCTTTCCGCAGTGGGGGCTGGCTGCACCGAATTCCTTTTGCAACAAGGAAATTAGGTCAGAAGAAATTTAGGTCAGCACCTTACAGAAATGCCCCCATGCCTGAAAGGAGCCGGGAGAACTTAAAATGTTACAAACAGAAAGGTTATTGTTTTTATGTTTAATTTGAAAAATGGTACCTTCCAAATCTTAGTGTGATATAAACTCAGTTATGATTCAGCAAAGAAAATTACCTCTTGCATCACTAGCGCTGATCCTGATAAATCAAGGGGCAATCCCGAGGCACTTCTTACTAAACCCAGCCCAGTCGACCCAGTTTAATCATGCAATTCAAGAAATATTTATCAAGTGTTCATTACGGTCAACGAACCTATTAGGTAATTTAAAGGTTATAAAGATTAATAAGTACCCTCCTCCCACCAACTCCATCTTTGCCCTTAAGAAGCTTATAAGCTAAAGAGGAGTAGAAGGTTAGGGGTACATGAAAGTGCAATATAACCTATAATTCACTGATTCTCTCGTCATACGGTAAATGAGCTCTTCTGTGCCAAAACCCATGAAAAGTGACATACAAAAGTTAAAGCAAATTGATCCTGGATGAATAGGAGGAAGAGATTGGGTCAGTTTGGGGTGGGCAGGAAGGAATAATTTCTTGAGAAAAGGGCAGTTTAAGTGAACTTTAAGTGGGTCTAATTTCAGCAGACGGTGATCTGTGAGAGATGCCTGAGCGGAAGCAGCACCCAGGGTACCGGGGGCGTCGGCAAGGAGAGGCAGTTTAGGACCCGGAGAACAGTATGTGCAAACACAAATAGGTAGAAAAGAAATGTGCTGTGTCTGAGCGACAACTAATGATCCATTTTCACAACGTTGAGCACAGAAAACTGAAATTGAAGTCGTTAGCAATGTAAATCACAATCTTATTTAGATGTACCTGGAATGCCAGACTGGGGATGGCTCTTCATAGGATGAACCATTCTCTGTGCCCGGATTCTGGTGACTTTGATGGCTCTTCTGACCAATAGCATGACTGTTTGAATAAAGTCGAGCAATGTTACACCATAAATCTTGACCCACCTACATGTTCTTCAGGTCTCTAGATATAAGGTTACTTGATCAACATTTTATACTATAAATGTAGAGCGTATATTTTCAAAAAGAAACAAGTAGGACTTTACTAAATCTCCTTTTAAAAAGTATCTTAACTGAAGTCTAATTTGGTGTTGGGCCAGTTTAAACAAACACAAAAAAAATGAATGAGAATTATAAAAAATGAGCATGTTTTTTTATTTTCATTGGTTATGTGGCCACCTTCTCACTACATACATCAGTTAGCAAAGTCTGCTTTCAGCAGTGGAAACTTCATTATCACATCTAATTCTGGTTTGGTAGCACATTAAACTTTCAAACAGTTAATGACTCTGGTTTTCTTTCTGCTCAGCTTTACCTTTCATAAAAGTACCGGCAGGAGGAAAGAAATGACAGTAAGACTGAATTATGAACTTTAAAAAGTTGAGAACAAGTACCTACTTGTACTGTGAAAGCTGCTCTCTCTGTTCTTGATTAACTGTCTGCAATAGGTCAGTGGTGAGAACTGTGTGCCGTGGCGATGATTGTTGTAGCAGACAGGCAGGTGGGGGAACCAAAGAGAGGAATTTCTTTTAGGCTTCTCTTTAATACAAGGATTATACAAACTCTGCTTTAATAAAATGGCTTATTTCCTAGACTTGCTTCCAATATCATCTGTAGATCATAATTAGCTTTGTGTGTCTGTCTGTGCTGGGGCAGGGGAAGGGAGAGGGAGAGGTTGTAGGTATATGTGTCTGTGAAAATGTGTGTGTGTGTTTTTATAAATATATTTGTATCTTTCACCATATATATGTGAGATTTATCTATATGCACAGTGTCATCTATATTACACACGCATAAATACATACACACCCGCACAGGGATTTAGATATTGATCTCCTATTGTATTTTCTCCATTGAGGTAAGTACTAAGATCCCTCTGTTTTAGATGAATTTGAGGTCAGAGAAGTTAACTAAATTTTAAGTTAGGTAATTTGCCCAAAACAAAAAAGCTGGGAAGTAGTGGAATTCCAACATGGGCCTGACTGAACCCCATAGTCCAGAACACACATTTACTACTCTCTTTTTCTTTTCTCCCCTTACTCCTTGCCTCCTTCTCATTCTTCCCTTTCTGGTCTTTTACTGAAGAATCGAATGAGTCACAAACAAAATATAATAAAGTAAGTAAAAGTGACTTAAATCCTTTAAAAAAATATATCACATAGCCAAAGGGAAGACCAGGGTAAGAAAGAAAACACAGTGAGACTAGATGTGAATTTAACAACAATGATGACTGATTTCCTAGCTGCCAAGCTGAAGAAAGAAACTAGAACACCCATTCATCTCATAGACCAGTTACTCGGAAGTGATGAAAACAATGTCACCATTTATACAGCTTATTTTTTATGATGGTCTTTGGTTATGATATTTGGTACAAGCCTCTGATGATCTGGCTCAGTTTCTTACTTTATCCTTCTAATCTCATTAACAGGTTCGTGCGTGGTGCCCATACAGACATCTTTGGCACAGAGAAACAAAATATTGAGGGATGGGTCCATACCTCAGACCTAGTGTTCATCCTTCCTAGAGAGACAAGCAGTCACCTCTAAGAACTGACCGTTGAGTCAGGGGGCTGATCTAGCACTCTGTGTTGAGAATCTTTGTATCATAGCCATGCCACCAGGCACGTATGTGTGCATGTGCCTCTGCCTGTGTGGGTCTCACAACACTCTGTTTTTTTGTCTTTTCTCTCTCTTTCTGTCATTAATTGTTTATTACTATTCTCACTGTAGCTCATGAGAAAGCTTTTCTATATATCTGCCGTTATTTCACAATTCTATACAGTTTTTCTCTAGACCTTTGCACATTCTGGGAATGGAGTGTTTGCATCAGGAATGAGCAAATCACAAATGAATGCCGTTTTGTGGTTTGGTTACATGGGGTGACTCACAGAGATGAGTCTTTTCAAGAAAACTTTGCAGACTGAAGATCTGCTATGCGGAGTAGAAAACTAAGGTAAGACCTTCAGCCTAATCCCAGCTGCAAATGTTCTTAGGCTTGCTTTTGGTTTGTAAAGGGAAAAGTGGACTTTGGCTTAATTTTGTTTGATGGTTTGCAATACTTCTCCAAGGGACTATGATAGATAATTTTCTCTCTTGTCTGCCTTCATATACATACTCTATAAGGAATAATAATTATAGAAAAATTGCATTCCCTCTTTATTAAATCCAATTTAATAAAAACTTCCTGTGTAGAAAAAATACTAAAAATGAATTTTACTGGACTGATTTGTTTTTACAGAAATCGTGTCAATTCAATAGAACTGAAAGAGAGATCAAAATATTTTTTTTTTTTTTTTTTAAAGATTTTATTTATTTATTTGACAGAGAGAGATCACAGTAGACAGAGAGGCAGGCAGAGAGAGAGAGAGGGAAGCAGGCTCCCCGCCGAGCAGAGAGCCCGATGTGGGACTCGATCCCAGGATCCCGAGATCATGACCTGAGCCGAAGGCAGCGGCCTAACCCACTGAGCCACCCAGGCGCCCCATAGATCAAAATATTTTTAACACCCATTCTAAATCTAACATTCTTCAGTAAATCAGAGAATCAGGCTCCACAAAAACCACTAAGCAAACTAGGTCACAGATAACAAGGTAGCAATTAAAATGACTATATCAATAATTTGGTTATATTATTTCCTAATATTTCACTCTGTAGGATATTTTATATAGGACCCCCTTTTAATACTCTGTTTTAAAGAGAAAACTATTTTTTAACATAAAAAAACTATTTATAGAATCATTTAAAATATGATGAATGGAAAAAGAGCATCATTAAGAAAGAGGTGGGGAAAATTACCAGCAAACTCTCATTTAGAAATCTCTTCAACTAAATTATAGTTGATGTGGTAAATAACAAATTTAATATGTTACCTTACGAATATCATTTGGAACATTCTAGTTTCCCTTATCTCTGTTCTAGGAAATATGCTTCCTCCAAGAGATGATTTCCTGCTGCATTTTGCATCAGTGCTTTTTCCACTGTATCTTCCTTTCTTAAGCCTAGATTAACCTATTAATTTAAAAAGCCTTATCTTTCATGGTGTGCTTGGAAACCAAACCTGAGTAACCAGACACTTGCACAAGTGATTTTATCGAGTGTGTTCTGTTTATTTAACCGCCCCTATTTGCTCCTTATTATTAAATTCTTATGCCCCACCCCAAGACAACACCATGTACTTTGTACTGTCCTACCATACATTAAAATGGGTTGTTTATAACTTTTCCACTTCTTTCTGATCTTTTGGAGCCACGTCCCCTGAACTTCATGGGCATCTGTTTGACTACAGGATGGAAGTCAACAGGCCAGAGGGTTTCAAAAGCATGAAAGAGCTGAGTAAGATTTCACTGATTTAGCATTTGTCGTCCTTGCACTAGGGTTCACTGGCATGTTTTTTCTAAAAGGAAGGTATTAGGGAAAGTTTATTCTTTCAGATTCCATGCTGCATGTGGGAGCATACAGATTTGGCCCTTGTATGCCAAAGGGGAGTTCACTTTCTTTTGGGATACCCGATCGCTAGGATCTGAGGGAAGTGAGGTGACGGTGGTATGCACAGTGTGCAGTCAGCAGAGAGAAGAAACACCTCACCTGGCCAGGAGTTGAGCATGTTGGGAGGTGGGGAAGTCAGGGACAGCTTTCTGGATGAGACCAAGCCTGGGTCTTAAAGGCCGATTGGCAGTTAGCCAGGTTAAAGGAAGGAGGGAGTTACGTGGGGGAAGGAAGAACATCCTCCCTGGAGTGGTGAGGTCAAGATAAAAGGTAGAGGACGTTTACCTTCTCTAAGGAAGTAGAAGTCCTTTCTTCTTCTATTACTTAGTAAAGTTCTTTTATTTGAGAAAGAATCCAACGAATAGTGAGTAATTTAGGAATATTGTGTTCGCTTCTCTTGCCTTTCTTTGTTTTTGTCTTTTCCATTGAAAAAGAAAGGATGGGATAGTGTATCATCAAAATTTCTTCAGATTATGACATATATATAATATATATATATATAAAATGGAATATTATTAAGTCATAAAAAGAGGAAATCCTACCATTTGCAATCCTTAACATGGATGGACCTTAAAGGCATTATGCTAAGTGAAATAAGTCAGACAGAGAAAGACAAATACCGTATGATCTCACTTATATGTAGAATCTAAAAAACAAAAATAAAAAAAACACCAAACTCATAGAAAAAGAGATCAGATTTGTGGTTGTTGTTAGAGGTGGGGTGGGGGGAGAGGAAGTTGAAAGAAGGTGGTCAAAAGGTACAAACTCCACTTATAAAACATAAATATGCACTAGGCATGTAATATACAACATGGTGACTGTAGCTAACACTGCTGTAGGATGTACAGAAAAGTTGTTAAGGGAGTAAATCCGAAGAGTTATTATCACAAGGAAATGTTTTTTCTTTTCTTTTTATTGTATCTGTATGAAATGATGGACATTAGCTGAACCTATTGTGGCAATCATTTCATGATACATGTAAATCAAACCTTAGACTTACACAGTGGTATAGATCAATTATTTCTCAATAAAACTGGAAAAAGTTTAAACATATAAAAAACTTCTTCAGGGCTCTTATGCTATGTGATTTATATATTTAATTAAGATAAGGAAACAAACCCTTACAATGTTTGCTATTAATAAATGGATATTATCTTTGGGAAAAGAATAAAACTGCGTTTCTTTTTAGACACAATTTATATATCAGAATATTAGACTAGTACAGGTTTTTCCCTTCATAGAACCTGATTAAAATACGTTTTACTGCACAGAGATTTGTTTTCACAGCAATTGTCCACAAAGGGGTTTTTCCACATACCAGGCAAATGTTGTGGCCCTATCATATTCAGAATTTGGGATTCTTTTTAAAAATGAGAGTAGAAGGGGTACCTGGGTGGCTCATTGGGTTAAGTGTCTGCCTTCAGCCCAGGTCATGATCTCAGGGTCCTGGGATTGAGCCCCATATGGGGCTCTCTGCTCAGCGGGGAGCCTGCTTCCCCCTCTCTCTTTGCCTGCCTCTCTGCCTACTTGTGATCTCTCTCTCGCTGTCAAATAAATAAATAAAATCTTTTTTAAAAAAATGAGAGTAGATGATTCTGTCACTACCAACAAATGATAAATTCCTATTGAGAAAACTTCACATATTTGGGGTGCTGTTATTTATGCTATTTTTAAGCTGCGGGAGAAATTGAAGAATTTTTACCATATATTTTTGTCCAAGGTGTAGAGTTGTAATTTTTGTACTATAGGTAGGACTGTGATTAACAGTAACCAACTGAGAGGAATGCCCAAAGTTCCAGGGCTGGTGTGTTGTTTGTTCCATGTTGTCACCCATGCCTTAGGATCCTTCTGCTCCACTTTTGTGACAGAGGATGTTCTATACAAATGTGACCACGTTAGGCAGAAAGAATATGGGAAGGGAAAGGAAAAATGTGTGTACTAACCCAATCAGCCCCACCCAGTAGTGTTTACTTACCTTTTATGGGCAGAATTTAGTCATATGGCCACCTACCTGTGATGGAGACTGGGAAATAGAACTTTTAGGTGATCACCGTTGGAACCCCCAACTAAATTGGCTTTGTTAGTAAGGAATAAAGAGTAAATGTAATTGAGTAAGTAACTAGTCATGTCAGCTACAAGTCTCAAAGTAAATTTAAAAAAAAACGAAAACAAATCTGCCTCAGAGTTTCAAAATAAAACAATTAGAAGTCTAAGCCGACATAAAGAATAGAATATCTAAGAGGAAAGATAGGCTATTGCCTAACTATACTATGTTGTGATGATCTCTTCATATTTGTTGGCTGAATTTGTTTGAGTACCATGAAGTAGAGAAACAAAACCTGGAGGAGTAGTTAGGAGAAAGGGATTCTACTTTAAAATCTGCTACTCTATTTCTTGCAGTAAATTTATCTTTCGGAGTTCCGGACTAGATTAGTAATTATGGACTTTTTCTTACAACACCCTGAAACACTTTGTTCAAATGATGGCACCTGTGAAGAGCTAAGAGCAGCACTGTTTGGACTGAAGAATATATGGTGGTGGTAGATCAGAAATCCCACTTGGTTCTCCTCCCCAAGCCTCCTTGGGAAGAGATGACTCCTGAGCCTCTTCCCGGCTTTATGATTCCATATGTCGTTTGTAAGCAGGGACCAAACCTTAGTTGCCCTGAGAAGCCATGTAGCACCACTCGGATACATCATACATCTAGGCTCTGTTGTAACTGAACATAAAATGTACTTTTAAAAACATTGTCTTTTTGTGTTTTCAACAGATGAATTAAATTTCCCTGTTTCATCTATTTATTTCTATCAGTCTTGGTTTTGTAAAACTTCCTAGTACATTCTTTTCAAAATGTGGAAATGGTGTGAAGCTCCTGGGAAATTCTCAGAAGTTTGCAATTTGAATTTTTGCATTTTTTCCCCAGTTTGTTTGGCCTCCTACATGGATTTTTAGTCTTTTTTTCCCCCCCCATCTGCCCAATACTTAATTCACATTTACAACATCACACATAGCCCATGGGGAGAGTAGTAATGTTTTTGCTTTAAAGGTCACCATAACAGGAGGTCAGTGAAAAACCAAACATGGCTTTAAAAACATGTGAACAGAAAGACACCCACAAGACTGGGCATGTGGATTGAGTGCTAGATGGGTGGTCAACCCAGCTCAGACAAGCCAGCAATAGTCCAACCACATAACAGACCAGGAAACTCCAAAGTTGCTAACTAAGAAGCTGGTTTTATGTTATTTAATTTTTTTTCCCAAGAATTCTATTTCCAGTCACTACTATCAAGGGGTAGAAAATATGCTGATTTCTTGTGTTACTGCATATTGGCCTTTTATATAAGGTGATTTTATGAAGATATAAAATGCATTTACATTTTGGAGTTTTATGAACAGAAAGCAATACTTAACACTTTCCTAGTATACCACTTGAAGTCATCATAAATATTCACTAATTTTTGCATAATATATCTTTAGAAATTTAAAGTAAACTTTTAATGAACTAGTGGTTAGTATAGTTTCATTAATTTAGTCTTTAATATTCTGAGTAGAATCTTAGACTTATAAAATCTTACCATTTTAAATTTGTCTGTTGAATCAGGGGCTAATGGAATATTTCCTTTTGGGGAGGGAATCACAAGTTTTAGAGTTAATCATACTTAAAACTTTTCAAAATTGATTTGGAAATTGGAATTTATTAAGTTTCTGAGTTGCTAAACTTTTTGCATCCATTCACATAAGAAAATGTTGTGACAGTTGGCTTTTAATCATTAAATAAAAACCCAACATGCTTGTTTAGTTATTAGAACCCGTTATTTAGGCTGTTTGGCATTCACATCAAATTGATTTATTTTGGTCATTCACCCTTAAGATGGAGTTAGAGACAATACTTTTTTCACATGTAAAAAGTTAGAGTATGGGATAAAAAGAATGTCTGTTACTTTTTCTTTTTAAGTTATAATAGAATATCTCTGGCTTAGATCTTTTTTTTCTTATTTCCAGACACATATATAGTAACTCCTTGACATATGTGATGGAATTATTATTAGAGAAACATGAGCAATCCAAAAGTGCATTTATCAAAAATAATTTTCCCATAAGAAATCATGGCAAAAGACTTCATGATACAATTTTCAAAGTTGTGTAGCTGCCTATTAATTTTCTATATGTGGCAGACCGACCCAAAACACCAGGGACTGCATTCCTTCACATCTGGGTGTGCCCAAAAGAGAAGATTGTTTTCCACCCCTCCTCCTGCCCTTACCTTATTATGCCTTGTAGAGCACCGGCCAATAAACATAGCCCTAGGAAAAGATTTCCCTGACTTTTTTTTTTTTTTTTTTTTGGTCTCCTACCAAACTTCCCAGGAAGCAAGACAACTAGGATGTAGTTTTTCTGCTGTGATTCAAAGCTAAATAAAAAATGATTGAAATTCCAAAAGCAGGTTTTGCAGTGTGGATATTTCAAGCACAGTGCAAACTCCATCAGCCAGGTATATTACTACCAAACTACCAAACGGGAAGTCTCGAGTTAGCATCAGGCTTACAGTGTACTGGCTGGTTTACTACTTGCAGTGAGGGCATGTAGTTTAGACTGAAATTATGGCTGGGTAGCAGGGTAAACTATGTAACTAAAGAAACCAAGAAGTATGGTCTACTGGATTTTCTAGCGGCTGTCCCAGCTTGCGCCAAACTGGCCCTGATATCTTCCCTCCCAAGCGGGCTCATCTCTCAAGATTCCCTATCTCACCTGAACCTATATGATAACTCCTTCTGCTGTGTCCTTTACACTTGGGCCAGAATGACTTTTCTACAAACCTTATCTGATCCAGCCACTCACCTGGCAAAATTTCTGAATTGACTTCTCATGACCTTCAGGGTTAAAATCTAAATCTGGTATAAGAGGCTGTTGACCATCAGGGCCTGCCTGCTTGTCCAGCTTCATTTCTGTCTATACCTTCATGCACCCTCCAGGCTGCAGCTACATCAAAAGCCTGAAGTTTTCTATAAACACCACCAGGCTCATGTTTTCAGGCTCTAGCATCTGTGTTTCCTGCCGCTTGGATTTCCCTTCCCCATTGTGGGGCCTTGGCATAACTCTTACTCATCCTTCAAAACTTATTTAAGTTTGACCTCTTCTGGGATGCCTCTTGGGGAGTCATCCTTGGAGCATCCTCTCATTTCTGTAGCATCTTCCAACATAGCACCTACCTCAGATATCTGTCGTTGTCTGCGAATTCACTGGAGCTCTCTGAAGGTAATATGTGTTCTTTGAATATTAATATTTACAATGTGTATTGTAGAGTCTACTTTCAGTAGAAGCTCACTAAGAGTTTGTTGAAGGAGTGAATGGTCAGGAACTATACAGTTAGGCTTAAGTCTCTCAGTTAGTTTGGAATGGGTTGTTCAGTAGTTCGTTTCTTGGGAGATGTGAAGCCAAGATCACAATTTGTATCCAGATGGACTGTATTTCTTGTGGTGTATGTGAACTGTAAAAACTAAGGAGCATGTATCTGAGCCAACCTAAGTTGATCTCTCCGATAAACAGGTCTTAAGAAGATTCAATTTAATGATAGTGGTAGTGGTGGAGATAGGGTACCGTTAGTAGCAATGATGGATGTTAAAAACGAAGATGTGATTGTGGTGTTATAGAAAAATTAATTAACATATTTCCTGTTCAGTCATATTCAGGAATAATAAAAATTATGGAGGAAGTGCCAAGCCTTTGGTCTTTGTTCTTTAAAAAAAAAAAAATAATCAAGTGAGAAAAGAAAGATACCAAGTAACTGGGCGGGGTGGTGTTTGGTTAATGACTCTTCCTGACATTTATACATTTGTATAAATTGTGTGAATTTCCAATAAAGAGAAAGCAGTCATTGTTATTGTTTATCTAATCTTTTTATTACAGGTTCTCTAAACATGAGTATGCCTTTAGGGAAAGATAGAGGAGCATGGATACCACATGAAAAAACAGATGGAATCTGAAGTGTTGACAAAGTTCAAATGAACATCATGCCCCGCTGCAGGGATTTCTTGTCTGATTTCTCAGTAGTGTTAGCTAATTGTTTCTTCCAACACCCAAGTCCTTATAGGACTTAACCCTCTGAACCTCTTAGGACTCCTCATTTTCTACCTCATAAATCCTGGGCCTGATTCACAGAGGCGAGTCAGCCAACGTTCCTCCAATCTGCCTCATCTGTATTTTCTTCCGAATCAATTATTGCAGCCTTTAGCAACTTACCATTTGAGTCCCAAGAAATGACCCCTCATCGTGGTCAATAAATATTATCATACAACTGAAACAAATTCAACTTTGGCTCAGTTATTTCATTTTCTCATTGACTCTAATTTCTAGTCATCATACCAGGTGCTTAATAGTTTAGAGGTAGAGAGGAGCATCTGAGTAAATATTTGTCGGCCAATACCATATGTGTCACTGTAGAAGTATGGCTAAGAAATGGAATTGATATGAATAAGGATGTGATGAGTTCAGAAAAAAAGGGGTGGACTCACAGAAGTGAATGTCTTAGCAAGGTTTCAAAGAATGAACTGAAGTTTTGCAGGCAAATGAGATGGCGAAGGGATTCTAGGGAGAAAGGATAGCATGGTCAAAAGCTCAGAAGCGTGAAACAATGTGGTAGAATTTGAGGCACTGGAGCATAAGGTTAACAAAAGAGGAGAATTTATTTATTTATTTATTTTTAGATTTTATTTATTTATTTGTCAGAGAGAGAGTATACACAAGCAGGCAGAGAGGCAGGCAGAGGCAGCGAGAGAAGCAGGCTCCCCGCTGAGCAAGGAGCCCGATGCGGGACTCGATCCCAGGACCCCGGGATCATGACCCGAGCCGAAGGCAGTTGCTTAACCAACTGAGCCACCCAGGCGTCCCAAAAGAGGAGAATTTAAAAAGGAGAATGAAGAAGTAGCTAGGAGGCAGATCATAAAGATTGTCCCAGATTAAGTTACTTGAATTTAACGTTGAAACTTACTAGAACCTAGTAGAGCATTCAATGCAGGTGTGTGCCATGATCATATTAGATTTATTTTAGAAATCACTGTAGATGGGCATGAGGGCATGAGTCCAGAGGCAGGAAGCCCGGTGGCGCTCAAGCAGTCCAGATATGACCTGACAAAGGCCTTCATTAGTGCCATTGCTGGTGTTTTTTGTCTATGTGTTTGCCTTTCTTCTTGGTTGTGAACTGCTCAGTAAAAAGGATGTGGTCTTCTTCAGCTTTGTTTCTCCAGTGCCTACTATCATACCTGACATGCAGTCAATTAGTATGGCAGAAAAAAAACCCCAACAAAATTTTTAAAGTATTGGCCTAATTATTCCACTGGAATCGGCGAGTATCTTATTGTATGAATAGAATTCATTATGAAGATAAAATTTTTTGTGTTAGAATGGCTGCGGTGATTTCATTGTGAGTTTCAATCATGACATTAAGAGGATATTTTGTGTATCTTTGACAATTTACCCTAACATCAGCCTTTAGAATAATAAGGATCCAATATTTCTCTCTGAGCCAAACATGCACTTGAGGTTTCTTTCCCTCTGTAGTGGCAATAAATTGATACAAATTAATACATATTTTTCATTCCATTCCTGTTGGGTAAAATAACAGTGCACAACAAGTTTGTTTGAATTACTAGAACATGTTAAGTTCAAACCTTCCTAGGATTAACTCTTTTTCCAAACTCTGGTTGAAATTTTAGGTGAGTTCCATAGCTTTTGCGTTCACTTTTATATGGTAAAAGAAGTAGTCTAGTTACATGTAGTCATAGTAACAATCCCATTTCAGGAAAGTGAACCTCTAATTTCATGTAAAGTTAAAAACCTCCCCATTTGGGGCCTGCTGCAGATGAGGAAATATCCTGGCATCTCCCTAACGACCAGCCCTGAAATTTCACCCTTCCTTGTTGGGGTGTGTGGGGAGAGGAGAGGCATGGGGCAGGTATGCTGGCATTCTGTGTTGGCTTGTGGTGGGGGAGCAATCCAGGCTGTGAGTTCCTCCGAGGTTCTTCCTCAAGAATCATGCAATCAGGGATGCCTGGGTGGCTCACTGGGTTAAGCCTCTGCCTTCGGCTCAGGTCATGATCCCAGGGTCCTGGGATCAAGTCCTGCATCGGGCTCCTTGCTCTGCAGGGAGCCTGCTTCTCTCTCTGCCTCTGCCTGCCACTCTGCCTGCTTGTGCGCTCTCTCTCTCTCTCTCTCTCTCTGACAAATAAATAAATAAATAAAATCTTAAAAAAAAAATCATGCAATCACCTCTCCTTGGCTCGAATGCTTTAACTGTTTCTCAACTTTGGCATCAATTAGGATTTCACAGCTTTTCTGTACTAAGGGTGCTTCATCCCTACAAAAAATCCTTTCAAAAGAACCCCTTATCCAGCTCCCATCCAAAAGCTCCATCTTTGGTCCCCAGAAACATGAAACTTTGCCCTATTGTGAGGAATACAGCTGGCTCTGGGTACAGCCATATCTCTTTGGTCTGCCACCAAGCAGACAGCTCCAAGGAGTCTTTTGCCTGACATTTCTCAAGGGTGGACCAAATACTTGTCTTCTCTGTCCTCCAGACTTTAAGGAATAAATATCAACCTCTCCGAGAAGTGCTCTCAAATCCTCTTTTGTAGGTGAGGGAGACGGAAAATTGCTACAGCCTTCAACAACTTTCTCCGGAGAAATTCTTTTGTCCCTTCTAGTTTCCTCATTTTCAATTCTTTGAGACCCTTGAGGAAGATGTGAATCACCAAGAGGTTGTAGTCCACCCCCTCTCAAGTCTTGTATAGGAAGTCTAGAACCTTAATTTGGAATGTGGAAGAAATGCCACCTATTGTTTTGGTTTTAATTTGGGGTGGCCTCCCCAAAACTCAGATAGAAGGGATTCCCCCCCCCCCAACAATACCCTGTTACACAGACAAGTATGAGATGTATGTAAACCATGACAACTAACCAGAATAAAACTGATTTGCTTGTGGGGATTTAAATGCTTAAACTTGGCATAGAGAAAGCTAACAATGTTGACTATCATTTTAAAGACATAAAAGCACATAGAAATCAATCAATTACTTCAACAAAAATTGCCTACCATTTCCTAAATGCTGGTATGATCCTAGATGCTGGATGTGCAAAGACTAAACATATGGTTCTTTTACTCATGTAATTAGCCATCTAGTGGGAGACTTATACGCTGAAATATGTCCAACAGTAATCATAATACAATTCAGCATCACAATAGAAGGATCTACAAAACCCTAAGGGAGCACAGAAGATGGAGTATGAGAATTTAAGGAAAGCTTCACATGGGACCTTTGACATAGATCTTGAATAATGATAGGGTTTCCACAGGGAGACAGGAAGGGAGGGCATTCCAGATACATGATGGTCTGTGAGACAGGGAGAGTGCGGATGGTGTGGTGTGGGAACGATGAAGAAGAGGAGCAACTGGGACAGAGCCTGGTGTGATTGTGAGATTCGAATTTGAGGACTGGAAAAACTCCGTTATATGCCAGAGTTTCAGCTCTTCCTGCAGATAATGACAAGTTATAATCATTGTTTTGCTTTTTAAATGCTTATTTTAAAATATTGCACGCATAGGGGTGCCTGGGTGGCCCAGTTGGTTGAGTGACCAACTCTTGGTTTCGGCTCAGGTCATGATCTGTGTTGTGGGACTGAGTCCCACATTGGGCTCTGTGCTCATTGGGGAATCTGCTTGTGATTCTCTCCCTCTGCCCCTCCTCCCACTCGCTCTCTCACTCTCTCTAAAATAAAAAAATCTTTAAAAATTATATGCATAGCATATATCAATATATATAAAGGTGATACATACTGGTTTTTTTCCTTTTCCTTTTTCAACTTGGTCCCCCTCCAACTCCTCTCTCCTCTCCCCGACTCCCCAATCCATATCTTTCCCTCCCCAACTCAAGTTAACACTTATTTTGTAACCCTTGTATTCTCCACGGTCATATAATCATATTCAAATATACAGTATGTGATACATACATCCAGTTTCCACACATAACTTTTTTGGTCATTGTTTGCTTTACAAAAGAGTACTTTGCATGTTTTTCTGTATCTTGCCGCCTTCTTTTTTTTTTTTTTTTTTTTTTAAAGATTTTATTTATTTACTTGAGAGAGAGAGAGAGCATGATCTGGGGGAGAGGCTAATGGAGACAGAGAGGCAGACTCCCTGCTGAGCAGGGAGCCTGATGCAGGACTTAATCCCAGGACCATGGGATCATGACCTGAACTGAAGGCAGACACTTAACTGCCTGAGCCACCCAGACACCCCTGATTCTTGCTTTGTTTATTCAACTATTCTTAAAGGAAATTTCTCCAAGCCCAAAGTACTAACTCATTGCAGGTTTTGGTTTTGTTTTGCAAGTTTTTAATTAGGGACTGACATGATCAGAATTTTATATCAGAGATATGGTGTTAGAGTGGAATGAATTAAAAAGAGGGTAGAAACTGGAGGAGAGCAGTAAATTGAGACCTTAAGCAGGTCACAAATGATGGGGCCTAAGCCAATGCAGTCATAGTTTTGGCAAGGACATATCTTTAGAACATACAACCCTCCAAAAGTGAATGACCATATAATACATATAACACATATAATCTCAATAAAATGCCAATGGCCACTATTATCTAAATCTAAAATTTTTTGACATTAGATCCTCCAAGTATGCTGCTTAGAGAAACATAGGTTCAATATATTTACTACCAGCTTAGCTGGAGTTTTTAGAGAGGAGCATTATTCCTCCACATGCATCCATATTATTCTATTTCCTCCCTTATTCTGCACATGTTTTCTGCAAAATATTCTTGATCTCAATCTTGTTTTGAAACTCAAATGGCTAAATTCATTGTTAGTTTGGGTTTAGAATTCATGCTTACATTGTCTCTAACAATACTTTCCATATTCCAGTAACACTAGAAACTTTCCTTAGGTTTCTCAGTATTGGATGTGATTACACTACTTTTTACCCATATTGCAATTAATGCAATCATGTGATACATTACTAATGCCAGCTAGTGGCCTTAGCATACTATATTATACATTTTCACAAGCTCGATATATACGAATGTCTTATCGACATCAAAATTGGGTAAATATTTCATTGGAATATCCAATGTATGATTACCAGTCCTGTTAAAAAATTGTGGTTATTCTGCAAATATATGCCCCATTTATCATAACCATGATGAAGATAAGATGAACTACTCCAACTATAACCCAATTATAGTTAGGATGTAGGATGTAGGATTCTAATAATTTGTTTTAAAAATTTAAAAAATGTAACTATTTCAGAAAAATACATAGACTAGTAGAATACCCATTTTCATAACTGACAATTGTTAAAATTTTGTCATCTCTGTTCTCCATTAATTACCAGTGTCAGTCTCATTCTTTTATGAACTTGGTGTGTATCTTTTTAGTTCATTTTTATCTCATGTATCTGTATGTACCATAAATAATTTAAGCTTTTTAATTTTAAAGTGTTTAACCTTAGTTACATCAATACATTTATCATTTTTTACCTTCCTTTTTCACTCAGTACTATTTTTTTAAAGAAAGACTTCTGTGTAGTTAAATCTGTATTGGTAGTACAAGTAGTACAACAGGGGTTATGCATGTTCACGTCTCTATGGACATATATTTAAAAGTTGTCCTTTACCAAGGTTATGGCCTGAATGTTTGTGTCCCCTTTAATTTCAAATCGTATGTTGAAGACCTTACCTCCAATGTGATGATGTTGGGAGGTGGGGCCTTTGGAGGTAGTTAAGGTTAGATTAATTAATGAGGGTGGGGTCCTCATTATGGGATTAGTGCCCTTTTAGAAAGAGGAAGAGGTAAAAGAGCTTTGCTCTTCCCTGGAGAACAAAGAGATCATGTGAGCACACAGCTAGATGCTGGCTGCTTGTAAACCAGAAGAGGGCCCTTACCAACAACTGAATCCTGGTATGTCATTCCCTCCCCCTGCCCTGGTTTATTGAGATATAATTGACATATAACATTGTATAAGTTTATTTTTAAAAATTTTTTTTAAGATTTTTTATTCATCTATTTGACAGAGAGAGAGAGAGGGAGCATAAGCAGGGGGAGTGGGAGAGGGAGAAGCAGGCTTCTTGCTGAGCAGGGAGCCTGATGTGGGGCTCAATCCCAGGACCCTGAGATCATGACCTGAGCTGAAGACAGACGCCTAACAACTGAACCACCCAGACACCCCCATTGTGAAAGTTTAAGGTGTGTGTTGTGTTGATTTGATATACTTGTATATTGGAAAATGATTACCACATTGGCATGAGTTAACACTTTCATTACCTTACATAAAATGGTATCTTATTGTTATTTAAATTTACATTTTCTGATTACTGTTGAATGAATTTAATACTTGTGGATTTAAAATTCTAAATAGAAACATTGATCTGAATTGATGTTGTAAGATGAAATGAAAATTGAAATTTACTAGAGAATGGGTCCACAAAGTTGGCATACCATCATTTATCCTAATAATATTTAGATTTGTCAGTTTGCTAGGTGGTAAGTATTATTAAGTCAAACTTGTACAGTCAAGATTTAATACAGCAGTAATATTTTAGAGCTCAGCTTAGGGGAGAGAACCTGTATTCAAGGCAGAGGGCTATTTGGTCATGAAATAGCAAAATCATAATCAGTTTTAAGGGTAACTGAGAAAAATAAAGGCATAAGAAGAGATTAATTTTGAGCAATTTGAGCAATTTGTTTTGAGTTTATATAAGTTCTTAATCAGCCATACCTTCCAAATTTGAATAACTCCTTGTGTGGTTATAAATGAGAATGAAAAATACTGGTCTCAAGTGGTAACAGCGGCCATCTGCATGAAGTCTTTGCTTTCCTGCTTACCACACAACTGATGGAAACAGGAACTGGGAAAAAAAAAATGACCATTTTAAAATAGTCTACATTCTATGCAGAATCCCTTGGATGTACAGAAATAAGGTATGATTTGAAATGACATTTAAACTACCCTTTAAATAATAATTAATTTTCTTTTAAAATAAAACTTTTGTTTTAAGAGAAAAAATTTTTGCTCCCGTGAAATAAAAAGAGCCTGGGGAGCATATAGGAAGTGCAGGGTGGTCCATATAAAATAATGGATCACTGTAATGCAAAATGGAACCCATTTTTCATGGGACCTGTACAAAATTTGTTGATTTCCAGAAGAGAGTATTTCTCCCATAATTGAAAAACCTAACTTTTGTAGGGGGAGACTGGTGATTTTTGGTCGATTTTGAATTTTGGAGAAACATCATGAATGAGAAAGAAGTGAAAGAAGGAAAGGAGGAAGAAGAGAAGGGAGGAAGAATAAATTCTGGGATTTGGGGCACTGGAATGACTTAGGTTCAAACTCTGGTTCTATCATTAATTTTTTGAGTAAGTCACTTAAACACCTTAGGTTCTGTTTCCTTCTTATAAAAAGTAGAGATACCAATACATATCTTATAGAGTTCCTATGAAATGAAATAAAGGAGTTTATATATTGAGTAACTTATGTCCGCCTCACATAGTAGCTCACTCTTTTCTAAATTTCTCATCTTAGGAGCTTAAAAATACTTTTTCCACACCTACAGAATTAAAATGAAATATTTTTCTTCTTCTTTCCTCCTTTTTAAAGGAAATATTTTTCACTGAATAAATTATATTGTACAAATTCTGGTGCCGGGGTGCCTGGGTGGCTCAATTGTTGTGTTTGCCTTCGGCTTGTGTCATGGTCTCAGGGTCCTAGGATCGAGCCCAGCATAGGGCTTCCTGCTCAGCGGGGAGCCTGCTTCTCCCTCTCCCACTCCCCTGCTTGTGTTCCCTCTCTTTCTATTTCTCTCTCTGTCAAATAAATAAATAAAATATTTTAATTAAAAAAAAATTCTAGTGCCATATCTAACTGGCTCAAAACACTAGTCTACAATCAATTCATTAATAAAACTATTTTGCAAAATATGTTCTATTTTATGCAGTTTAAATTTGGCAGCGTTTCTCCAGTGTGTTCCCCAGAAAGTAGATAGTCTTGTGGAATCTCCCTTATAAAGGTTTTCCTAATTTCATACATTAGGCATATGCTATACTTTATCCTATTCCCCTTTCCAGAAGCCCTCTAGTCAGAGAAGCTAATTTTATTTAAGCCTGTGTTTTTCTACTTTATTTGACCATGGAAGGTCCTAGTTTAACTTTTTCTGATTTCTCCTTACCTTATATTTTCATAGTTAAGAGAGTCATTCAGCTGATTCAATAGATATTTATTAAGCATCAACCATGTACCAGGAACTGTTCCAAGACTGGGATACAGCAATACATACAATAGATAATGTTTCTGCTCTCTTGGACCTCATGATCTAAAACAGAGAAAAAGTCAATAAACAAATAATATATGTTAGTTAGTGATGAATGTTATGAAGGAAGGATAAGGATATATGGAGTTATGGGGATAAGACATTATTTTGTATGGAATGGTCAACAAAACCTTCTCACCTCATATCTAATTTGAGCACAGAACTTGAGGACATGATGGAGAAACCCAGCTAGACATTCTGAGGGAGCATCTTCTAGGCAAAGGAAACTATGATTGCGATGAGGCAGGGGGTGGTACTTGAAATATTTGAGGAATATTCGGGAGTCTAATGTTAGCTGTATCATAATTCATAGAATGATAGAATGATAGAGAATGACAGAGAATTTGTGTGGTAGGTCAGAGGAGATGATTTGGGTTTTGAATGCTGTGGTTAAGACTTTGGGTCTCATTCTGAGTGATTTCAGAAACGAATAGTTTGTTGTCAACAAAGTTTTGACATGATCTATTTTATGTTTTTTTTTCCCCTTAAGATTTTATTTATTTATTTGAGAAAGATAGAGAATGAGCATGAGCTGGGGGAAGGGCTGAGGGAGAAGCAGACTCCCACATGAGCAGGGAACCTGATGTGGGGCTTGATCCCAAGACCCTGGGATCATGCCTTGAGCTGAAGGCAACACTTAACCAACTGAGCCACCTAGTTCCTCTTGACATGATTTAATTTATGTTTTATAAATATTATTGAATACTGTATTGAGAAGAGACTGAAAGAGTGGCATGGTTAGAAATACAGAGACTTGGGCATCTGGGTGGCTCAGTTTGTTAGGCATCTGATTCTTGATTTTGGCTCAGGTCATGATCTCTGGGTCCTGAGATTGAACCCTGCACTGGGTTCTGCACTCATCACACAGAGTCTTCTTGGGATTCTCTCTGTTTCCCTCTACCCCTCTACCCCTCTCCCCACTTTCTCTCTCTCTCAAATAAGTAAATAAATAAAATCTTAAGAAAAAGAAACACAGAGACTCATTCAGAAGCCCATTGCAATAGTATAGGTGACAGATGTTAGTGATTTCAACTATGGTGTTAGAAGTATTAAGTAGTTGGTTAAGAACATATATTGAAGGTAGGTCTTGTGGGATTTACTGATGGATTGAATTTGGAGTGTGAGAGAAAGAGAGGAGCCTATGATGACACTAAGTTTTGTGGCATAAACAACTGAAATCATGGAGGTGCACTTTATCGAAATGAACCCTAGGGGAAGTATAGATTTTGGGGGTGGACAAGGAGCCAAGAGTTTGCATTTGAGAATGCTAAATTTAAGATGTCTTTCAGGCATTCAAGTGAACATGTGAAGTAGGCTTTAGATATATGAGACTGAAGTTTAAGAGAGAGAATAGTGGTAGCGATTAAAATTAGAGCCATTGACATATAGATGATATCTAAAGCTATTGAATGAGATTACCTAGATGGTAAGTGTCAATAGTGGATGGAAGCAGAGTGTTGAAGACAGCCTTGGGACATAACCAATGATTCTAGTTTAGAAGAATAAGTACATACCAGTCGGAGAGGAAGAGAATGAGAGGCAAATGGTATCTCAAGAATCAAGTGAAGAAAATGTTTTAAAACCATACTGGCCATTGGCTTTGACAACATGGAGATCACTGATGACATTAACAAAAGCAATTAGAGTTTTAGGCATGTGTGTCAAGAAATAATAGAGAGGGAAGAAATGGCTTCAGGAAGTAGAGGCAAATTTTAAAGAAGATTTCATGTAAAGAGAGCAGACAAGTGAAGATACAGTTGGAGGGAGCTATGGTATCAAGGTTTTTTTTTTCCAAGTTGATAGATATTAATGCATAACTGTAAGTGGGTGGGAAGAATTTGATAGTGTAATACATTGATGATGCAGGAAAAAGAAGGGGAAATTGTACCTTAAACAGGTTTAACTCACTTTAAATAGGTGAGAAAGGATGATACAATGCAAAAATGGCTGGGTTGGTATCAGATGGAATTCATATTCCCATTTAAGATATGTTTTGGATGAATGCATGCATTCATTTAACAAATAATTAGTACATGTCTATGTTTTAGGTACTTTTTCTAGGAATTGGGGATAGCGGTGACAATAGTGACATATTCCTGCATTTTATTTCTAATGAGATATGAGAGAATAAAGGAAATAAATGCTTAAATTATATAGTATGGTATATTGTACAAGGGACATGAATAAGTTCTAATGTAAAATATTCTTTGAATGTGTAAATAAATTAATTTGTAGGGATATGTTTTGTTATGACCATATTATAATCTAATTTTTTGAAATGATCATAGTAATTCAATAGAGAAAAAATTTATAGTGAGCATATGGCAGCCAGAGAAGTGTCTAGTCTACATTCAATGCATAGATGACTTATACTTACAAATGGCCTCCTTTGTCCTGTGTTTCCCTTTATCACAGGACACTGTTAGAATCTCAGAGAGAACTGGAAGCCTTATATCTTTTGAGTTCAGAGTTGAAATAAAGGAGGAATTTGTGAAAAGTAGGAATAGTTTAGGAGACTTTTTTTTTTTTTTTTAGATTTTTATTTATTTATTTATTTGACAGAGATCCCAAGTAGGCAGAGAGGCTGGCAGAGAGAGAGAGAGGGGAAGCAGGCTCCAGGGAGCCCAATGTGGGGCTCAATCCCAGGACCCTGGGATCATGACCTGAACCGAAGGCAGAGGCCCAACCCCCTGAGCCTCCCAAGTGCCCCAGTTTAGGAGACCTTTGGACAGATTTTCAAAATAGCAAATGCAAAGTTCCAACCTGACTAGCTGTTTAAGGTTTGTTTTTTCTTCACTTTTTAATAAATAAAAGATTTATTTGCATTAAAAATGAAAACAGTTTATGTATACAGTTGTGAGGTCAGGACACCTAGCAAAGTCTAGAAAAAGTGAGAATCCTGCATATTGGAACAGAAATACCTGTAAGTCAGGAGCCAAAAATCTTGGATTTTGTACCCAGCTCTACTATTATCTATGTATGTGACTTTTTACAAATTCTTAAATTTGTACAGATTCTCTTAAATTCATTGAGCTTTAATTTTCCTATCTGAAGAATATAGGTAAAGGTACCTGCCTTATCTAACTGAAAAGGCTGTTAAATTCTCTTAACCACAAAAGTCAGTATGTCATATACACATTTCAAAATATATGAAGGAATTGAATCTTTGGTCAAACAACTTGTCTAGGAGCACGTAGCACATACATTAAAACAAATGTTGAACCCAGGCTTCTCTGAATCTCTAAACTGTTTTCATGTTCTGCGGTACCAACAAGCATGAGCCCCCAACTGAGATCAAGAAGACATGACAAGGCTTGGTAAATACCTTTTATTCTCATGTCTGCTTTTGCATTCATTGTGGGTTGGTGTCAGAAGAGGAGTAAAAAACATCTCTTCAAACAATCTAACCATGTGACCAACATTTCATTCTCCTCCAGAAACTGCCTTGCCTCGAATTGCTTCATTCACCTGCTTTGTAGGCCACATATGACAGGGGACTAACATAGTGTTTGATTACCAATTTTCCCGTAAGCTAAATGGAAGAGCTGAGTAATAAGTATTTTCTATACTCTTTTTCTATTATGCAAACATCTCTGAGTTAGGCAGGGTATAAGTTAGGGCATTGCGGTACACTTAAAGTTTGCAATATGCATTTACAAATTAGATTGCTGCCAAAGTGGCTTGTATTCGTAACACATCTAATGCTCTTCTGCTGAGCAGCAGCGTTACAGATGAACTTGAAAGACAGAAGTAGTATTTTTATGCAAATATGCCATAAAATGTCTTTGCTAAATAAGCAATTCCTTCTGTAACAGGGTTTATTTGCAGTGATATAATTTAGAAGCGTCCCTGATGACAACCTTTTGAGCCATATTAGTTAAATGCTAGAACGTCCACAGAGTTAAATCCACAGCAATATATTATAATGGGAAAAACGCCTGAGCAGCAGGGAACCTTTAATACAGAACTCCATAGGCCACTTAAATAGTGTAATCTGGCTTTCAAGGGGAGCATTCTAAAGACTCTCTATGAACCTTGCTTCGGGGTTTCAGAGAATCGCAATGATATTGAGGACAAAGCTCTGTTCTGGATCTACCTGTCACTGAAACGCTCATGCTGCTCTTCTACAAAGCCAGGTGGGATCATTTTTCTAGGAAACATCAATTACTTCTGCTTTTGCTCAGAAATGGCACAGTTATTTTTAGATGTATTTTCCACTGGTCTACAAAGTATTACAATCGCCATAACATATTGGGTAATATCATAATGGTGTAAGGATTCCTGAGCAAAATATGCCTCCCCATGATGTTGCCTAACTTATCTTTTGAAAAATAACAGGATTACATATTTTATAACTCCCTGTACAACTAGCAAGTGTCAGTGTGGACGGAAATTGAATGAGTTAGAATTTTACAGATTTCCAATATACTTAAAATCACAGATTTTTTTTCCTCTGAGGGTCAGTTTGTGAAATTTATGGTTTGAAATAGCGTTATTTGAATAAAATGAACCAGGTTCTTCTAGGGGCTAATCAAATCCTGGATAGTAAATGAGTTACCTTTGGAGGTTGCATTAGCACAGCAGTAGCTTAATAAATTATACTCTGCTGATTTGACTTCCACTGGTACTTAATTTATAACTGGAGATGATCCTGGTGTATGGAGAATCTAGCTAATCATGAACCAGTTACTTGTTCTGATGAAGTGCATATATCCAGCCAAGATGTTTGAACTAGAGTTTTGTATAAAATGTAAACAAATGGAGTCTTCTGAGGGTAAACTTCTTGACTGAAGAATTAATACCTAAATCATCCCTCTTTCTTGGAATCTCTTCAATTTATCTTCCATGATAATATCTATGATATACAGAAAACAAATTGTTGTGTCATTATAGTCTCTTAAGCAAAAATTTCCCCAGGTGTTCCCTCAGCTGTCTTCAACCTACTGGGTACAATTTCAAACCAGATATTATAAAAAGGAAGTAAGGCACCTTGGCCTTTTATCTAAATAAAAATAAAACTATATTATAATAAATAATGTAACTCTAATGACTAATATATAACTAATAACTATAATAAAATAAAAACTCCATTATAAATGAAAGTCTTTGAAAGTTCATCTCTCCATCCGTACATTCAGTCACCCACCAATCTGTTAGTCAATTTGTTTTGTTCTTTCAATCAATAAAGAATTCTCACTTTCATATTTTTGTTGTTTCTGAGGTTTCGAAAAAATTCAAACCAAAAGAGATATAGACCATAAAAACGATTAAATCTCATCTTAGCAGAGATATTTTCTAATGATTTACCTGCCTCAGTCAGCTAGACTTGGTCAGCTCACTCCGCTGGGTGTTTAGCTAAGGTTGGCATTGAATTACTGTTCTATCCTAAAGATTGTTGTTGGCAAGCTCATGTAGGTAATCCGCATTCATATTGTGTCTGAATATACTGTATCTAACCTTTGGATAAACAGAAGATTTTGGTTTCCAGTCCTGTCAGTGTTTTAGCTGTTAAATATACACATAGCATCTCTATCTGAAAACTGTAGAATTTATGTTCAGAATTCAACACCAACAAACAAGGATGAAGTTTTCATGTCAAACTAAAAATATCACTTACACATTTTGGCAGGGAGATAGTGACATTTAAGTCACTTTTTATTTGTCTTTTTAGTAGGACCTTCTAACCTTTATCCCTAACTCAATCTGACTTCCTTGATGTCTCTATTTTTAATGGAAAAGCCACCGTAATAAATGTAAAATTAATTCTAATTCTCCAAAGTAAGTTGTGAAATGTATTTAATCAAGTTTATGGATACAGTTCACTAAATCAATTCTCTTATTCACTTCAGTTCACCGAGTGGGGGATATTAAAGTCTTTTTAGTTTTATTTAAGTGCATCAGCATATACGAGTCAAAGGTCTGCATCCAAGATTCTAAAGATGGTGCCAGGAGAAAGTAAATGTTGATACCAATTGCTCTTTAATTTCAGGAGACAGTTTTCCTTTCGGCCGATGTGAGACAGCTCATGTTCACTAATGGGTCTGGCTTAGACCCTTCGAGAGATGTTTATTATCATTGTCTGGACTTAGGAAATGATGCGAGACACTTGATTTCATTGTTCCATCCAGTTCTCGTGCTGCAGAGTAACATCTGATCATTTGATGTGGTTGTCACAGGGAAAGGACAGACACAGTGAAAAAAAAAAAGATTTTATCTCATCTACTCATGTGATATGTGAACTTCGACTTCAAGAGTACATTTTATTCTTCATGCTATCATTCTGAATTGTGTTCCTTCACTCTGAAGGAACCTTATGAAAGCTTTTAAGTTCAGGTGATCTGAGGGGGAAATATCCTTCAATTTGCCAATTGATTGAACAGATACTGAAGGAGACTCATGGAGGTGTTTTGGATATGTTTGTTTGTTTGTTTTTTAAGGGAAATTATACAGAGATGTAGATGTTACAAGCCTGCTGATATGGTGTGGAATAGTGGCATTCTGTGTTCAGCATGGATCTTCATGTGTCAGTTTATGTCAAAACTCCAGGGTATCCACCAAAGATGTTTAACAATTCACTGCTTCTGGAGGCCAAATAATTTTCCAGAGGATTAATACCTCAAACATCTTAAATTGGTGACTCAGATTATTTAGAGATGCAGATCTTATTCCTGTTAGCTGTTGATTTTCAAAGACATGTTCTTTCTGGCTCTCTGGATAATTCTTCAAGGAAAACTAACATGTATGGAAGGCTTATGGAGGACTTACACATAATCTTTAAAAAGTTAGGCCATTTAGAAACATGATCATTTGCATTTTTTCTTTTTTGAAAGCTTAACCCTAATTTATTGTTCATCAGAGAGAAGGGCTTTGGGATTTATAATTTTTTCTTTTCCTTGAAAACTGAAACACACTCCTGTTTTTAGCATATAGCTTCTAAGGTAATGAGGAACACACCAGTACATTAAAGCAAATGTGTGTCAAATCCCCAGGGAAAACAGATGTCATGCGTGCAGTATTTCCTCCAGACATCTGAAATCCAGTGTCATTGTTCTTTCAATCTGCTTTCTAAGTAAATGAAACAATGGGGAGTATACATAAATCCTTCTATATTAGAATTTAAGAAATATTTCAACTGGAGAAGTTCAAAGTTTGCATTTGATAAATCAGAATATAAAGAGCTTAAAATTAAGGAACCCGGAATTGGAAATCTGTAGATTCCAACAGGTTTATTCCACAACTGTACATTTTTCCACTGATTTCCATAATCTGTGATGAAGTATAAGCCCAAAACTCATCTCTAGGTAAAGTTCATCATTTTGGGGGCATTTTAAACAATATGCTTGAATGTCAAAGACCGTAAACTTAATGTGGTTTTCCTAATGTTAAGTAAGAGTTATTAGTTGTTGTAAATTAAAAAGACTTGGCAGTTGGCAATAAATTTGGACCTTTGTAAAATACAGGCTTAAGAAAATCATTCATACTATACTAACAAAAGTGTGTTCATGTCTGTGGTGTGTGTGTGTGTGTTCAGTGACTTCTGTGTGTGTTGGATAGAAAAAATATATAAATGACCACACAAAGGTAGATTTACACATTCTTTACCCTCATTTAACTTTAGATATTGAAAACCTTTAATGTGTAGGCTCATTTCTGCCCAGTTTTGAGCTAAAGGAAAGGACAAGAAATAGAAGCTACATCTTTGCCCATGGGGGAAATTGGCAGTAGCCTTGTTGTTCTTTCTGATAATTGGACTGGCTAGGGCCTGAGCAGTCCACTGCCTACTAAGCTGCAGCCGTATCTCCTGACCTCATTGTGCCTTCTCATGACTGTGCTTACTTTTCCAGTGTCCTTCAGCTCTATTTGCTGGAACAGGGTCCTGCATAAACCCCAGACCCCTTGGCCAAATGCTTACCTGTTGGACAGCTTTTGCCATTTCTTTACCAGTCTCTACTGCAAAGTGTGAGCTATAGCATACTTCCCAGCTGTGTAGACTCCGGTACAAACACACCAGTCAGGATTACTTCTGGATTGTGATGCTCTCTGAGGCATAACATTTTGGTTCCTTGACGGTTGGACCTACAGCTAAATTAATTTTCTTAGGCTTGGCTCAACACAATTCAGTTTACTTCATTTTTCATGTTAGCCCACCGTTGAGATCTCAGCATGCCTTTGGCAAGGCTATACAGGTGTGACAAAAACTACATTCAATAGGAGAGTTTGCAAACATTTTGCTTCCGAAGCAAGATTATTACTGGGGTTATTTGGATCATTATTCCTCTATAAAGTCATCATTCTCCATGACAAGTTTAGTTGAGATGTACTACTCAGAATACCATTTGACAGTGAATGTTTGATCTTTACTATTTAGGTACTGACATGATCAGATAATGGGTGAGGAGCAGGTGTTTTTCCAGCAGCAGGAAAGAAAGCATTAAGTATTTCATGATACTACATCTCTAATTAAAACAGCAGAGATTTTAACAAGTTTTTGCTATTTTTCTCTCTCAAAGTAAGTCAGGTGTTATCTAATCTAAAATGCCTAGGCCTACATGTCTTCTACATGTTCACGTCTCTTATCTGGACAAAGACCAATTACATAACTAATTTTCATTAGTAACCTACTGACATTGTAGCAGAATCACTTATATTTTAAGGTGCTAATAATCCTTAGTACTTAAAACGGTTCGTTTTTGTTTGGGATATATATGAAAGAAGTAATTGTCTAAAGGCTATAAAATTACTTCTTTTTAAAAAAATAGTAAAATTAAAATTCTTTGCTTTTAGTGTAAGTTGCTAGTGATCAACACATTTATTTAAGTGGAGACATCTCTTTCACTGTAGAGGTTTATATCATTTTATATCTAATAGTGAAAACCCACAAAAGTAAAAAAGCATATCCAATGATGTTATAAGTGAAAGGTAGTTTCTGAACTCCATTTATATGGGTTCCTTCCAAAAAAACACTGGAAAAAATCTAGTTTGAGAGATAATACTTATATTTGAAACTGCTCACTTTTCTGTGGAGATAAAGCTATGAAATAATCCTTCTAGTTTGGAGTCATGTATTTGACACCTCTGATGAAGTCTATTGGTCAATGCTCAATTAACGTTAGCCCTCAGATTTGCTGTCCAGTGAGCATTGAAAATAAGTAATTTAATAGTTTATTTTTTCCTGCAGAGGTTTTAGTTATTTATCACTAATCCTGGAGAGTGGGAGTATGTGCTCTTTCCAAGCAATGTGTACTTCTTAAGTTTGGACAAATTTGGTTCAGGTAAAGTAAGAGCCTAAAAGAGCAATTCCCTGTAATTCAAATGTTGACCTTCACTTGAAAAATCCCAAGACATACAAGTTTTATGCTTCTTTTTATAAGAATTCAATATTGGAATTTTATCATAACTTTGCATATGTTCTCCCTGTCACTGACTAATTTTGGGGATCTGCCCTACTGCGATTTATGGATTCTCCTGGTATGCTGGTTCTTTTGAATTCTTACTTGTCATTTATGAGTTTCATCTTTCTTCAACTTACCTGTGAACTCTGTTCCTCTCTATATAGTTATGTTGCACAGTGTAGAGTAGAGAATGTAATGTGTGAGTTGGCATTATGACGGTGATGATTCTCTACACTCACTGTGTGAGTGATTTTTATATTCTAGGAGAACCAGATCGGAAAAGGTGAGTTTATTTGATGAAAGCAGTAGATTTCCATTCTCCAAAGTGTCTACCCCACCCTGTTCCCAATCCCAGGCACCAGAAGTTGAATGGGCTTAAGCCAAGTGGAGAGGAAGCTGGGAAACTCTTTATCCTCTCTTTATCAAGTTACTTCATTCTTGGTGTGACCTCTAGTTCTACTCAGTCTTCTGTAGTTTTTTATACAGAAGTGATATTCTGTTTTATTTTACTTTTTTATTGTTGATACTGCTTATCACAATTCTTCCCTGAAAGATACCCTAGACATACAGAATGCAGCACAATGGAACCTCCCTTAATTTTCTCTGAGGTTGTTGTGTTTGTCCACTTGACTGAGGAGATCTGTCTAAGAGGCTTTTGTGTAGAGAGGGGGCTGGCATAGGAGTGGGGAGAGCTAAAACAGAATCAGACTCCGTATTATCTTTTTTCTTTGTTGTTGTTCCACCTTGATGATCTTTCCTGCCTGGGTTATATCTGCAGAGCAGCTGACACTCATCCCTACAGATGTGTTTCTGTTTGAGATTGGATGTAGAGGAGGATGGAAGGGTATGAAATGAGAGAAGGTTAGTGAAAGGAGGAGTTTTTTATATGTGGATTGTTAGAATGTTGTTATACTAGCTTTTTTTTACTTCAATTTACTGAATTTTCCAGTCAGAAAGTATATCAAGGAAGCAGTTTAACAATTTAACCTACAGAACTATTTCTTTTCTTTCTTTCTTTCATGTGTGTTTTGTGGTTTTGGTTTTTCGTTTTTCATTTTTGTTTTTTGTCTTTTGGGTTTTTTGTTTTTGTTTTTGTTTTGTTTTGTTTTGTTTTTTGTCATTGCCTCTAGATTGAGCAAGAAATCCTATGCCCTAGAAACAAGAACATAGAGATACTATGTTGAGGACTGGAGACACCCATAGTCTCTTAACTCAGGCAGTATCCACATGAAACCAGTGAATTAGCTATCTAATTTAGTTGCCTCTCTTAGCTATTTGTTATTTAAACATAGTGCAGAAAGCATCCTGGGTAATTGTGGGTCTTAGCTATATATATATATTCTTTTTAGTATATGTGAAGAACTTTTAGACATTTCAATCTATGTTCCAAAGAGACTTCTCCTTAAAGCTGTGCCATCCTCTAAAATGAGACAAAAATGTACCCCAATAACAAGTTGCAGAGCATATATTCTTCTCATATTTATTCACCTAAATTTTTCTTGGAACTCATTTAAGGCAACAACAAAATTAGGCATAAGAGTAAAGAGGATTGTAGGCAGAACAAGTGTTTGGAATTTTATGGTGACTTTAAAATCCAGAAATCTTGGAAATATGATTTTTAATTTGTTGAATGTATTATCACTTTGATATAATGTGTCAATGCTTTGCATTATTTTCATTAAATAGTTTAGCACAGGTTTACACTATAATTTAATAAATACATCTATTATGAGTTTTCATTCCCAAAATTGTCTTGGTCGTTAGCATGGTTGTACACTTATAGAAAGGTCTTATGATTCCCCTACTCTTTAGGAAAGGTTTTGTTTTCAGACTATTGGCTGCTTACCTAGGAACTATCCAGTCTTGTTGATATCCTAGCAAAACACACCCTGTTGGGTCTTATTGCTTAAATATTCCCACTTCTAAAATTACCACCACACCACTGGGGGTGAATGAATACACGATTACAATTTCAATTTGACAGCTTTAAAGGAAATGGCATAGGGATTTAATTAGACCCTCTCCATGTGCTTCATTGATTCTCAGATGGGTTTTCATTCTAGCATAAGCAGATGTGAGTTCTAACATAGAAGTTAGATTTTCTTGTACCTTGCTTGGGTTATTCAAACCAATAAACAGCCAACAGTTGCCTGAAAATCCAAACTCCAAAAGCAAAGTGGTTTGGGAATGCTGAGAGATAGCTTTATCCTTCACTTTCTTTCCTTTATGAAATAGATTGAAGTCATCAGGAAAGTAATGATTTTTTTATTGCTCTTGATCTTATGCTATGTAATGCAGAGGGAAATTAGGCTACAGTGAAATATTTTCATTTTGGGCAACAACGGAAACTTCCTGACATTATTAAAAGAGAAATATAGTTATTTCTTTTTTTTTTTGAGCTAAACAAAATGCCCAACTGAGAAAGATATGAAAGCCATTGTTAAAATTAGTTACTGGAGATTTTAAGAGGGAAACTTATTGTAACCCTTAGAAGACTTTTGTTTGTTTGTTTGTTTGTTTTTTAAAGATTTTATTTAATTATTTGACAGAGACAGAGCTCACAAGTAGGCAGAGCAGCAGGCAGAGATAGAGGGGGAAACAGGTTCCCTGCTGAGCAGAGAGCCCGATGCGGGGCTCGATCCCAGGACCCTGAGATCATGACCTGAGCCAAAGGCAGAGGCTTAACCCACTGAGCCTCCCAGGCGCCCCTGAAGACTTTTTTTGAAATGTATTTTTTCTTAAAATGAAGATTAATATGCATCTTTATTTTAGAATCTTAGAAATCCCAATGTATTTCAACAAATACATTATTAAATTTTCTAAAAACTGAGTTTGAACATGGATTAGTAGTAGCAAGAACATAATTGAAGTAGCCATAATTGAGATGGCATGCCACCACCAACCGTCTCACTGGCTGCACCATGGAGAGAGCCATCATAGCCTCCACGGTGGATCAGTTGAGAAATATAATATAGGTAACTGTCTAGTTTCCTGAAGTCATCAGGCAGTCCACACCAGGACCTGCACAAAGGCATGACTATGACTCCTTTGTGAGGTCTTGAACCCATTTTCACCAAGCCTTTAAGTCATTCTTTTAGCCTCCCACCTTATGTTTTATCTTCTTCATGTGAACCCCATTATCCTTCTGTCTGCCTTTTTGAAGGCTTCCTCTGCATCAGCTTTTCTTCTCTCTTTGCTCTAGCCTCACTGTGGTAGGCAATGCTGGGTCCCAACAGGCTCGAGGCTGCGAACAGCTAGGTATAATTTCTCACAGAAACTCCACAGAGTTTGTCCATTGGTTTATTCCCAGAGGGAAACCCAGTGAGAAAGTGGGGTCATTTGTTTTTCTGTAGGAACTCTTGTGTACTATTGTGTTGAGATGGGAAAGATACAAAGGGGAGAGAGAAAATTATCAGACGGAACTGATGTCTACCTACAAGCAAGTTATATGCATACATATATATTTGGTTAAATGTGTTCAGGGCCAGGATAGAGAGTTAGCCAGGCCTGAGACAAGTATCATCCACATCCTTGTGTTGGCTGGAGGAATCTGTCAGAGGAAAGTTGTCTTAGATTAATTCCCGTAGGCATCTGTCAGTCTCCTGGACATCATTCATGAGGAAGCTATGTGTTGTCATGAAGAAAGAGTGGACAGGGAGTTAGCAAACGTGTGTCCCAGTCCTGACCCTGTACTGACCAGCACGTGACAGGTCATTTTACTTTCCCAGACATTATCTTCCTCCTCTATAAATTTAGAGAATGACATGAAATTTATTGCACAAGACTTCCAATTCTCAAAATGATATATGATTCTAACTTATTAAAGACTTCCTTGACTGCTTAAATACTGTATTTTAATGCAAGAATTCCCAGGTCTGCTACAAAAACCAAATAGACATTGTTTCTATTTGCAGTGGCCAGAGGATTACAGAGAACAACCTGAAATACTGTGGTAGAATTAGGGCTCTGCTTTCTCAAAACTCCTCTGAGACTTGGGTTTAATTTTCAGGTTCTGGCAAAGCTGCCCAGAACCACAGTATTCTGTCATGTTCAGGGAGAGGGAGGTGGTCTCTTCTCCCCTGAGAAAAGTATTTTGCTGGAAAACAGAAAGTACTGGGTTCTACTCGTGGTTCTGTCGCTAATCACCTAGGCAACCTTGGGCAAATCCAATGACTCTCTTCTTCTTTTTTAAAAGATTTTATTTATTTATTTATTTGAGAGAAAGAGAGTGAGAGCACAGAGGGAGAGGGAGAGAAAGAAACAGATTCCCTGCTGAGCAGAGAGCCCAATGCCGGGCTCGATCCCAGGACCCCGAAATCATGATCTGAAGGCAGACACTTTACTGACTGAGCTACCCAGGCATCCCCCAATGACTCTCTTCTTGAACCTCATTTTTCTTGTCTGTAAAGTGAGCCAGATGTTCTAGAAAAAATTCAAGTCTCCTTGTATTGCCAGAATGCTCAATTACAGCCCCAGTTAGAATTACTTGATTGACTCAAGAGTTAAGAAAATGGTTTATGTTGGAAGCCTCCCTTTAATGTGTCAAAACAGGTCAAATTACAACTTTTTAGTGAAAAGAAATTTATTTTGCTATCACCACTTTTAACCACATGTAATCACTTATCTTTCATGAAAACTTTAATTGTCATGTTGTAGATATAGTCTTAGGGTCTCTAATGTGATTTGAATTACTTGGAACACCCCCCCCAACACACACACACACACACACACACACACACAGTGTTCTTACTTATAAATAACAAGTGAATTCTCTCCCCCACAAGGGTGCTAAATTTAGTCTGGAGAAGCATTCCACATGCTTTTAAACATAGAACTGGTGTCTAATAGCTAAGATCACTACCATGGTACAGAATTTTTCCTTTTCTGTTTTTCTTCATTTAAGTTTTACAGTATCAGGGCATATACTGGTCTTGTATAAAGTTTTACTCTTCTTATGTTTGGCCCTGTATTTATCTGTTGGAATACCTTATTTTCTCAAGTATAATGATCCACTGATCATTTAAGTTTCACTATTGATTAAATAATACATTTGCAAAAAAGAAAACAAAAATACCATATTAAAAGTATACCTTGATTAAAAGTTGTTTCCTAATTTTGGAAACCATAACTGTGAAAAGTAGGCATCTTGAATCATGGAAATATGATTAATCACTCAAGTAGGGAGTAGGCATATTTGAAATATTATCCAGAACTCCATGGCTTTTCTGGGAAGCTCCTTCTAGTCACTGGATCTTCCCTTTGAACTCTGGATGTCCTAGATACCAACAGGCAGCACTGCATCGTAGGCAGTGTCTTGGCATTTATATCCTGAACTTCAGTGATACATTTTTCTGATTAAGTACACTTGTGTGACCCTACCCTCTGAAAACTGCCGGTGGAAATACTGAAATAATCATTCAGTTTCCCATGTTACAGATCCCTAGATCTTACTGCATTATTCGAAGAAGCTGCTTCTTTCCTACAAGAAGTGAAACCAGAGCTCTTAGAGCTAGGTTGAAAAATTATGGGATAGCAGAAAATAAATTAAGAAAAATTGTGATTTTTGCCAATTCACTAGCAGACACTTATCGGTATGCTGTTGGAGAAAATTAAATGATAATGTTGTAAGTATAAAATTAAACTTCATAATCTACATCATCTTGGATAAAATGACCAGAGAAAGACATTGAAGCTATATTGTAATAAAAGGACCATGCTGTAGATTTGAATCGAGCTCTGGATAGTTTGAAAGTAATATTGTAAATCTGAAAAGTGTAAGATTAGCTTAATCTTATACATGGTGGTGAATGTTCAAGTTGCTAACAAATAGCTTTATTTTCTATCATAGGTAAATTGTCCTGTGAATTCAAGATACACACTGGAGGAGCTTTGTATCTCTGCCTTACCTAAATGATATGAAAATTATATTTACAAGCTATCTAGGTACAGGAAAAACCTCTATAATTTTTTTTCTGAATTTCAGATGTTAATTAACCTGCATGGGTTTCCTAAAACAAATTATCGGATAAATGGGAACAGGTTAAATTTTGTACTGTGGGAGGAGAGGGGCATCTCTGGGTAGTAGTTACACAGTATCTCCCGTTTACTTATTCCTACTTAATTTTAAATATTCAGGCATGGGTATGGGTACTCTCTTCATCCTCTTTTGTACTTTCTGTCCTTTAACTGCTCTTCCTTTCCCCTGGCCATAAAAGTTTCCCTTGGGATTCAGCTGCAAAACATTATTTTTTGACAGGGTCCCAGAAGTAAAGTCTGGTGCTGTCTAAGCTGATTCAACTCAGCAGATTCACTGGATGATTATTGTGAGTGGGATGTTTTAGAGAAAGGCTTTTCCTTTTCCTATCCTCTTCAGATCCAACTTTTCTGGCCCCTATTATATTAGGAACTCATTAGAAGCCCACAATTTACCTTTCACAACTAATCTTACGTGATAATGACTTTATGCACTACCCCTGCCAGATAACTTCTGCCTTTAAATGGTGGTTGCCAATGCCTTTAAACTAAAGTGTTGAGGTCTTAGTCACCAGGATCAAGTCAAGGCCAGCTGAAGGTGCTCAGTGCTTCTCAAATTATACGGGGGGAAAGGTTTTCTGTTCACTCAGAGGAATGAAGAACTGAAGTCAAGAGCTAAAGTTAGCTTTGTTTTTTATTTTTAAATATAATAAATGATAAAATAAGAAAGTGCTTTTTAAAATGAGTTTTCCTTTCTTTCTTTTTTTTTTTCTATGACTAATTTCACCTTCTCTCTAGTCTTTTGAAATTATTACTGTTATCAAATGACTACATTGAACTTACCACAAATTTCACCCTTGGCGCAATAAAAAATGCTCAGAAATGACTGCCTATCAAATTCAACTTTTAAGTTAAGATTACATTTGTGTAACCCTATCAGTCTTCTCAAGCTGCAAATAATAATAAATACAGGAACGCCATTTTTTTTTCTGTAAGTATTTATCAGCATGCTGTGTTGAAAATTAAGTAGGATAGAGCGCTAGGGTGGTTCAGTGCATTGGGTGTCTGCCTTCGGCTCAGGTCATGATCCCAAGGTCCTGAGATTGGGTCTTGAGATTGAGTCCCACCTGGGGGGTCCTTCTCCTTGCGGACCCTGTTCCTCCCTCTCCATCAGCCTGTCACTCCCCCTGCTCGTGCTCTCTCTGTCAAATAAATAAAACCTTTTTTTTTTTTAAAAGAAAATTATATGGCATAAAATATTGGCATTTAGTTGAACTGATCTAGTTAATTTATGTACTATAAAAAGTGTAAGTCAGTTCACTTACAGCCATTTAGTTGACACAACAAATTTTAAAATTGAGAATGAGAGATTCATCAATAAGAATTGGGGAAGTACAGAATTTTTATCTGTTAAACATTGTTGTCATTTAACTGACTGGAGATTTGTTTAAGAGTTTGGACAATTTCCTTCCATGCATGAAATGAGCTGGTGGTGTGTTTTAACTGCTACTCTTAAAAGAGAATAGCTGGATAGCTCAGTAGTTCCTTTCTAAATCATGAATTACTCTATATGATTTACAAAGTCTAAAATAATACCACCGCTCTTTAAAATCCCAGTGCATTGCTCTTTGGTGTTCAAGCAACAACTGAGGCAACTAGAGCTGGTTTATTTTTATTTGTTTTCTAAAAGTATCTGGGGGAAATCATTGATTTTATTTATAAGACTGTATTTATCTATTTTAAAAATTAAATCTGAACTCCTATAAATGGATTTCTCCTGTAAACATAAATATTTCTTATCATTTGCCCTTAAAAATGATATAAAAGATTCTTATAGGTAAAGTAGCAAGTAAGCTAACAAGAAACCCCAGAAAACTCCTTGAAGCATTTTCCTTTCATTGTGGGAACTGAGTTTACCTTACAATTGCCCAAGTAAATGCTTGAATATTTTCCTAAATCAACATGGTTATGAGTTGTCTTACTGAGAATAATAGCACTTTTTGTTACCCTTATTTTTTTAAGTCCTTTTATATTTGTGGGAAATTTTAACTTCTTGGTAAAAGGTATTTTCATTGGAATAAAAATGGGACTTTCAGATGTCTGTCATTTTCTAAAATGCTTTCAAGTTTGAATTTTCTATGTATATCAAGAGAGTAAGTCCCTCTGAATAGAATGTACTAATAATAAATTTAGGATTTCAAGAATCAACCTACATTACAGTTACAAAAACTATACCTGTTATTGACATCACAGTTAGCTTTGTGCAAATTTCATTTGTGACAACTATTTATTATACTTATCAAATTGCAGGAAAAAGGCTCTGACACTGAAGTTTTTAAAATAGTGACAGGCACTGAATGTAGATGGCGTTGGACCAATAGATACTATGATAAAATAGTGCAAAGAGGTCAAGGCAGTTGTAGAAAATAAAAGGAAGTTAAAGTATTCATGGCTATTCAGCAGCTCATTTTTAAAAAGAGTATGACACTTCTGTGGGAAGCCGGAGGAGGGTGCTGTAGTAGACAGATTTCCAATATGGCTCCCAAGATTCCCCCCTCCTGGTGTTTAACCCCCATCTTTGGAGTAGGAACAAGACTTGTGAATATGTTGGGATATCACTCTGGTGAGTATGTTACATTATATGGCAGAAGGGATTTTGCAGGTATAGTTAAGGTCCCTAATCATTTCACTTTGATTTAATCAAGGGAGAAGATAATCCTTGGTGAACCTGACCTACGCAGGTGAGCTCTTAAAAAGAGGTCAGAGAGATTTGAAGCATTAGAGAGATTCTTCTGCTGGGCTTGAAGAAATAAGCTTCTATGTGATGAGAAGATCTATGGCTAGGGGCGGGTGCGGTAGGGGACAGTTCAGAGCTAAAAGTAGTCCTTAGTGAACAGCTAGCAAGAAAATAGGGTTATTGGTTGTACAACTGCAAGGAAATGAGTTCAGTCATCAACCACTGAGTTTGGAAGAGGACTCTAGAGGCAAAGATGGGATTATAGGCCCTGCTAACATCTTGATTTTAGCCTGATGACACCCTTAGCACAAGACCCAGCTAAGCAGACTTTAAACTTCTGAGCAAGAAAACTGTGAGATCATGAATTTGTATTGTTTTAGGCTAGTAAGTTTGTGTTTATCTTTTATGTAACAGTAGAAAATAAATATATGTAAGAAGGAAGCTTTTAAGCTTCACTTAAAAATTTAGATCTATCAAAATGGCAACAATAAAGCCAGAGTAGAGAATCTTAGAATGGGATGTGTTCCTTCTGGTTTGCCATAGCCCCTTCACTCCCAGTGACCTCTCTGACCCTGAGATAGGAGCATCAATTGCAATTCATCATTGCACTTGCTCTGTTGTTATTCTTACAGAAAGTTACAAATGTTATTCTTAAACTTTTTTTCTGTACTCATTTCTCTATCAAAAGTGGAAAATGAAAGATGGCGCTCAGACGGCTCCTTATTTCTCAGGCCCAGTCTGCTTGCTTCATTTCTGGTTTCCTTGACATTTGCTATTGTGACCCCTGGAGATTAAAGAAGTAGTTGATTGGAAGCTCCTAGTGTAACCTGGACCAGATGCACAGCAAATGTTAGTTTCCTTCCATCTAGCCTTTCTTGCAGTTGTTTTGAAACATTTGGGCCCAGAATAAAGTAGTTACAACATTCCCCGTGATTGTAAGTAGAATGCCACAACAAAATGTTGAAATCAAGCAGGAAAGACCAAGATTACATTTCTAGTAAAGCAGACCATATAAAGAGGGAAGACAGTCTGATAACCATGTAGGTGACCCCAATTTTCCCTTTCTATCTCTACTAAAATCAATGGAATTTCTCCCCAGAGCCAGGAAAGGGAGAAAACCATCCCCTATTGCAGTGTTCAGTTTCTGTTGGCTATATATCCCTGGCCTCTGGGTGAGGTTAACTGTGCAAAGGAAAGTCACACTTTCAGAACAGTTAGATATTTTTTCTCACTAAACCACATTCAAGACACTAATTCCATTTCTTAACTGGCTATAGATAGGTGAATTAGCAAGAAACCATTCCTGCATTGTCTTCTAGTTTTCAAATGAAGCCTAATTAAAGAAATATATAGTTTTTATTGAGCTGCAAGAAAAAGGGACATGGGGCACAATTAAGTTCGCATCAATAATTAAAGCCATAAAATTATTAATGTAGCAAATATTACACATTAATAAGAAATATATTTTGTCACCAACTGCTGCATAAAATCTTTCTTAATCTATAATCCAGAAGAAGAAATAGAGAAGGAATATACAAGAAACATTATGTTTTAGCCATAAGTTTATTGCTGCTGAAAGACGTTTGCCGTATTTCAGTACTACCATTTCCAAATGCGATTGTTCTGAATCAGTAAAAAAAAAAAAAAAAAAAAAAGTGAGAAAAAAGGAAATAATTGTGAAAATAATGGCTAGTATATAGCATGAAGTTTTACTAAGTTGATGAAAATATTTATCAGTCTGCCCAATATTTTCCTCTGCCAAAGGACTGTAAGTCCAATATGCAGAGAGGGGAGAGGCCTCTTCTACCTTTGCTCTATATCTTTTCTCTGGCTGAGCTTAAATCATTCTGTTCCTACCCTCTTTGGAGAGAGATTTGATGTCAAAGTCAACTTACTGATTCATGGATCACCTACTGAAAAAATTCTTTTCTTAGCCATTAGAAGTCCTTTGGAGAGTGTTAAGGAAGGAGTGTTTATCTACCCCCCTCCCCACCGATCTGCCCATACTGTCCGTCTTATATCACAGCCCTATCACCTGCTTCTGCAATCAGCTGTTTACTTGCACGTATCCCATAGGCTTATACAACATAGGCACCAGTAACAAATACTTAGGGAATAAATGAACAAGGTAGCAAGATAATTGTTCTGTCCCAATCAAGATTAAGACTGCTTTTGTTTGTTGCATGGTTTATAAGCATCTCAACCAGATTCTATAATTGAATTAAATATTGAAAAAATTAGTAAATACCTACGATGAGCAAGTTTTTGGGAGTGATATAAGGTGAAGGAGGTTACGTTTTCTGTCTTTTAATCCAAGAGGGGAAAGGTAATATGTAAGTAGATTGTACAAACTGCTACAGAGAGGCACTAACAAAATGAAATAGGAGGTTCAAATGTGGAAAGGGAAGAGTTAGTTTAAAGAGTTAGGAAAGATTCATGGAAAAAGTGACATTTAGAATATGTGGTAATAAATGGGAAAGGGTTTTAAAGAGGAAAGATTCTGGGTAGCTTCATGGTTAGATGTGGAAGGAAGGAGAATGAGCAGAGGGAGAGTATAGCCCATGTTTGGGGATAGCATATGTGGCTGAAACAAGTTTCCAAGAAAGACCTGGTAAATGAGGTTTCAAGGGGTAGGTTAGAACTCTGCTGAGGTGGCCTGGGAGGTTAACGATCAAGCTCTGTGCATCATCACTCCCTATGGAATGTTCTGTGTTTTCACTCTTGGCACTATGGCCAGCTTAGTTTTGTGTCCTTTTTAAGTGATTTGCAGTGCCATCAGCAACTAGTTCTCCTAGGTTGGGTCCTCTAGCTCCAATTTATTTTGTATCTTTCATGGTCCTTTGCCTATAGGAAATAATAAGTACCAATTCAGTGTTGTTGTTGTTGTTGTTTTTTTAACTTGATTGCTGAATAGTTTGGCCTATCTCAACTACAAGGTATTCAGTAAGTTCTACACCTCATGTTAATTTTCCCAGAGACATTATGAAGTAAGTGCTTATTTTACAAAGGATCAAAACAAGGTGCAGGGAGTAAGATAAATTGTTCAGTTGCTTCCAGGGAGACCAGAACCCACATATGCTGATTTTCAATCCCGGGCATTTCCTTTGTCCTACATTGTTGTAGTATCTAAAACATGGAAGCTTTATTAACACTTTTATATGATCAACCAGAAGGAAAGAGAAAAAGATGCATTTCTGGGATAAATAAAAAAGAAACTGATGAGAAGTCGTCTTCCCAAACAAATCCCAACTTTCACTTAGATCCAAGTATTCAGTGTGACCCAGTTAATATTTCTCATAGATTTTAATCTTGCCTGTATTTTTATATCATATCTCTTCCTGAATTTCCAGTCAAAAACATAGTAAAATTCTTTTTTTTCCCCAACAATATTGGGCCATCACAATCGTAATTATTATTTGCCAAGTACCTACTATATGGTAGGCATCACAGGATAGGTGCTTTCCACACATCGTGTTTATTCCTCTTGGAATTCTGCAAGCCCATTTTATAGAGGAATTGCTGAACTAACTTTCCAGTCTGGTTCTGCCTTCAGATTCTGAGGTCTCCCCTTCTGTCTCCAAAGCTACTGGTTTCTAGCCAGGGGCATGCTTACGGGGTCTATTCTTCTGTTTCTTTTCCAACATGGTTCAGATCAAGCTCTAATTCTATAGCCCTAGGCAATGTCTCCGAGAGTAGTTTCCTTTGTTGTCCCTCTTCCAAGTCTCCATTGTTTGCCTGATTCTAGTCTAATTAGAGAAATTACTGAGAGACAGTAGTGTAAAACATGCTTTTTATCTTGTAGAGATATCTTTTATCTTCTACCCATACTTCAGTTAAATCCTATGCAGAAACAATTAGAAGTCAGTGGTGTATATATATAAGAATTATGAATTCTAGAAGGTTGGTAAAGGGAGAAAGATGAAGAGGGTAGAGTTGAGCCTTGAAGACTGGGTAAAATTTGGGTGACTAAGAAGAAGAAATGAGCATTTGGTGAGGATATTAGCACCGTGAGAAAAGGTGCTGGTCTGTGAATATGTTTGTTTATTAAAATACTTCTGACTCATCTTTGAATTCTGTCTTGGTTCTTTCTAGTGACCTGTAAAAAAACTATTTTTGAGCCCCTCCACATGGCTGTGGTATGGAAAATTCTGTAGCTCAGAGTAAGACCCAATACAGCATAAATGCAGTTTAATGCCAGAAATCAAACAAAGTGCCATCAGGCCCAAACGTACAGGTGATAGTTAATGGACAAGCAAGGAGAGACCTTTGCCAGACAGTCATTCTAACCTAAAGCACCAAACTCCATCTGGTTTGAACTAATAATTCAATGTGTGGGTGGAGGTGTGAAATTTAAAATCTTTTGAAGAGAGTAAGGCAGTTTTTAACCTCAAAAGAGTGTGATTTCTGTTGTAAAACTTGAAAAAAAATGTGGTAACACCACAAACATATACATCACCCCCAGTCTGAATCTGCCTTGATCATATGACCATGATTTTTTTTTCCCTACCCCTGATAAATATCTTGTGCTAAATCACCTGGGTTAAATCAGCTATGAAAATGTTGAATTGCTTCAAAGGTTTTCACTTACGTCAGGTGGTTTTCTGTGAGGCAGTGGAACATCCAGAGATTGCGGATTTGCTAATTCTCAAAGACCCCCACTCCGGATCCCTTTTCTAAGCTGCTTGTGGATGGCACCTATAAGTCCTTCATACTGACTCATCTCACGTCATTTACTTCAGCATCTAAAGCAGTGCCAGCCGGTTAGGATTCCAAGTTGGTGTGCATTCAGGGTTGAGAAGCATTGATTTAGAGTCTTATTATTTAAGAAGGTGGATGTAGTGGGTTTTAGTTATGATATAAATATCATAATGGACAAAGCTCATCAAGTTGAACCAATATCAACCCTTTTAGGGAGAATGAGAAATGTTCCCAGTGGGGTAACCTATTCTGTGCTAAAAGGAGAAGGCTTTCAGGAACTGGCCTAAAGACTCTTAGAAAATTAGAACCTGAGTCTTCTGTGTCCAGATCCTGTGACCTTTCTACCAAGTTATTTAATATCTATGATTATGTATGATTTGCTTAACTAGCATAGCCTTGGGAGAGATTTTCTTTGACTGCCCAATCCAAAACAGTCTTTCTCTAGCAAATTACCCTGTTTTATAATACTTTTACACAACAATACACTATCTGAACATGGCAAGTAGTTTCCACGAGAGCAGGGATGTTTGCTGTCTTTTTTCTTCTTTTTTTTTTCTTTTAAGATTTTATTTATTTATTTGACAGGCAGAGATCACAAGTACGCAGAGAGGCAGTCAGAGAGAGAGAGAGTGGGAAGCAGGCTCCCCGTTGAGCAAAGAGCCCGACGCGGGGCTTGATCCCAGGACTCTCGGATCATGACCTGAGCCGAAGGCAGAGGCTTTCACCCACTGAGCCACCCAGGCGCCCCGGATGTTCGCTGTCTTGATCCCTGCCGTACCCCTAGCATTTAGAGCAGTGATTTGTGTATACTTGTTGAATGAACGAATGAATGAATCAGTGAGAATTTTGCATTCCTACAAATATGTCAATTCCATCATGTGTTATATGTCTAGATGGAGGTGGAACAGGGACACTTTTAATAGGATAGGGGGTTTCTCAGAGCAACACCTGCATTTGAGGCAGAAAATCAATTTCTACCCTGGATGACATTTTCAAAAGAAGTGTATCTGGTAGCATGGAATCTTCTATCTGACAGGGTTTATGTCAAAATCCTAGGATGTCTAGATGAGTGGCCCACCTTCTGTAGAGAGGTGTGCTGTTCGAAGATGCCCTGAACTGTACCTGCAATGTAGTCCTTGTTCTAACGTATTTTTTTTGCCCGCACAAATATGAGCATGACTATGGCTATATGAGTACACTTATGTTTAGCAAGAAAATCTGCATATGAATGCATGTATGCATAGACATTTTATAAGATTGCTGGGGAAGAAATACGGAATGCGGATTCCCCAAGTTAGCTAGTATTTATAATATTTTTGGTAATAGGGTGGAGGATGCCTGTCTGGTATGTTCTCAAATATTTGAAACACAGCCATTGTTTAAAGCTAAAATTCACAATGTGATGGAGACAATATCAGAAAAAAATGTAGACTATTAATCACAACTTATGCAAAACATGTTAAGTAAATGAACCCAACCACTTGTCATGTACACACCATTGTGCTAAGGAATGCTTTTCCTCATCATATTTGATACTGAGGAGAATTATTACCAAAGCGGTTTAGCTTATTCATTCCCATGTTTGGAATTAAGCATTTTTAATACTTATCTACTTCCCATTGTCTGCCTGGGACAAGCCTTGTCTTGTCAGTAAAGTACTTAGCTTGAGACCAGAATTAAGATAGGGTCGTCAGAGTCTTGCTGTGAACTCCGGAAAGATAAAGACAGGGAAGCTGGCCCCTGCCAGGGAGTGGAGGCTGAGGGGTGGGAGTGGGGGAGGGGTGGGGAGGAGGAGGAGTAAGGAACAAATAGGGTTTTACGCGTAGGCAGAGCAAGGTAACTGTTCTGTGCCATTCAGCAGCCTAGGAAGAATTTGTATTTCTTTCATTCCACTTCTCCTTCTCCCTCTCATCCAGACACACATACACCTTCCTTAATAAGGAGGCAAGCCTTTCCTTTTATAACTAGAGAAGAGAATACTGCAGGTAGAAGGGAATTATTGATTGATGTCCTCATACATTTGGAAATAACTGGTAATGGATCTTTTCCTGAGCTGGAAAATGAAGGGAGTTAATAAATTTGGGGCTTCTACTGTGTACCCAGTTCTGTCTTAGAAAAATTAAGTATACTTTCAAAGTTTCATTTAATATAAAATTTAAATGAGAGCTTGGTAGGTAGATGATCTCAGGCTCCTGAGATTACGGTAGAAAATAGGAAACCCTCCTTAATGGGAGGCCAGTTTTTTTGCAGACAAAATATGTCCACTTCAGAATTTTCCTTGGGGCTGGATTTTTTTCAGAATGGGGAACACAGGATACAAAAGTGCATAGGTTTCTATCTCTGACTCCCAGCTGAGTTTATAGTTTAAAAACATTTTAAAAAACTAAAACTAAAACTGTTAAAAATAAGTTAAAGTAATGAGTATGTCATCAATAAGTTAATGACTATTGCAATTATAAATTAATAGAGGTGGCTCCTTTTGACCTGCCCCAGATGTCGTGTCAATTGATTAAATGTTCTGAGACAATGAAATGGAAAAAGACAACTTTATTATAATGCTTCAGGCAGGGAATATTTTTATTTTGCTATTAGGAGCACATCCACATGTCAATGACCAATTCCATTTGGAAAAAAGACACTTTTTGGGATATGTACAATTAGGAAAAATCTCCAAGGTGAATCTTGGGTCTGAACTAACCACCTCTGTTATTTTTAGTTGACATTAGGAATCATGAAAGATAGCACTTTGAGGCTTTATTTTGACTCAGGGCAAGAGTTTTTGGTTCCATCTCTCATAGGTGTCATGTGCTGGCCAGGCCCCGGCATCCTTGGTAGATAGTGCTAGGAACACTGGGTCTCCACACTTCCACAGATGGGGAATAAATTGGAAAAGGTGTCAAGGAACTCGCAGATTTTCAGCTGCATTCTCCTGCTAGCCATTCTGAGTGTGCCAGGGATGCTGTCTTCTTGCGACTGATGTGGCAGCTGGGGCTGACTTCTGGGACATCTGTTTGAGCCTCAGCTTCTCTGAGGTGATGGGGTGAAGCCGAGAGGAAAAAGGATCATTTTCCCAGAAAAATGTCTTGCTTTAAAAAATAATAGAACCTATTTCATAACCTCTAGATAGGAGATAAGAAACCCTGGATGAAGAAGAGGTATATTTGATATTTGGGAATAGTTGATGATAAAATAAAATTGACCACCTGCCTATAATGTGATCAGGTGTACAAAAACTGGTTGTTTGGCAGGCAGCACTACATCCCGAACCACTAGAAAGACAGTCTGTTGAGTGGGCCTATAGGTGCCTAATCTCGTATCTCACAGCCCGTTAGGTCAGGAATTTGTTACAGGGTCTAAACAGCTTTGCAAGGGTCCCTGGCTCTGTTCTTCCTTCAAGAAACAAGCAGCACTTTCTTTGTGTCCCCAGAGACCATGATTAATGTAACATTTAGCACATCTGTTTCAAGTCAAACCATCGTCTTTCTCTGAGTTTCTCCTCTGGATTTCTCTTCTTGTCATTTCTTATTTTAATTATTTTCTCTATCACCTTTTTCTTCTTATCACATGTCCCTTTTAAAATGCAAAAGATCTAAATAGAGCATAATGTTTAAAAGCATTTATAATGCTGGTCATGAGAAAGGAGTAGAGAAAGTCATGACTTTTGAATGTTCTACTCTTTAAAATACAGACTAAGTCAATGCCAGTTTTAGCGACCAAATTTATTACTGGATCATACAACTAGGATGATTTATTCTCACTTATATTTACAGGCTTGGAAACCAAGGACATCACTCATTCACAAATACATTATGTCTCAGACATTGTTTTGATTCCTGAGTGGGAATATGGTGGTCCTTACTGTCTTAGAGTTCATGGCCAACGGGGAATGTGAATGCTAATCAGGCAGTTACAACACAGATGTATTTGTTTTTGTGATGAGAGGAAGAATAGGACGGAAAGAAAGCACTAGAAGGGATGCCAATGGTCAAGGGAGTCTTTCTGGAAGAAGTGTTAACCTAATTTGAGGACTTCAAGAACTCCTCTAAAGAGCGGTGGATAGAGGAGATGTAGCTGATGTGATAGCGTATATATAGTCCTCCAATTCTGTCCCCACAATGTCTGCCATATTTTGTTATAACTTTAAAATAGGATCAGCGGGGGCACCTGGGTGGCTCATTGGGTGAAAGCCTCTGCCTTCGGCTCGGGTCATGGTCCCAGGGTCCTGGGATCGAGCCCCGCATCGGGCTCTCTGCTCACCGAGAAGCCTGCTTCTCCCTCTGTCTCTCTGCCTGCCTCTCTGCCTACTTGTGATCTCTGTCTGTCAAATAAACAAATAAAAAAAAATCTAAAAAAAAAAAAAAAAGGATCAGCAGGGGCGCCTGGGAGGCTCGGTCATTGAGTGTCTGTCTTTGGCTCGGGTCATGATCCCAGGGTCCTAGGATCGAGTCCTGCATTGGGCTCCCTGCTTGGTGGGAAGCCAGCTTCTCCCTCTCCCACTCCCCCCGCCCACTCCCACTCCCACTTGTGTTCCCTCTCTCACTATCTCTCTCTCTGTCAAATAAAAATTCTAAAAAAATAAAAATAAAATAAAATAAAAACAGTGGTAAGACACCAAGTGATAAGAGACAATCTGATCTCCTGGGTCTCACCTACTTTAAATTCTGCCTTTTAAAAAATTATGTTTGGATATTTGCTATTTCATCTTATTTATAATTTTGAAAAGTACTTATCATTCATAACTCATTACAGCAGCTGTGTTGTTCTTTTAGGGGTAAATCAGTTTCTTTTCAAGAAATATTTAGGATGGTTAATAAACAATTTGCTATTACTTTTATTATTATTTGTGCTAGTATGAAGAATCCTTAGGAGATCTTTGAAAAATTATTTTCATCTAGAGATAACAATGTAGAAGAGTAAATTGTTTGGCAAAGTATTTGAAGCATATGGGCAGAGATACAAGTATTTACTGCATTTATAAGTTTCATTATGACTCTATAAAATGCAGCAACATTTGTCAGTAAATCAAAGCTTATAAAAGTGGCAATTGTAAATGCAGTTGGTTGCAATATCAAGAGAATGGGGATTAGGAGTGTAACTGAAATTCCTTTTATGATAAATTATCTAGCTCCTGGCTACCGTGTATGAGCTCTATTAACTGCCTATAAATTGTTCATCATAAAATCTAGTTCATTCTTGTTAATTAGGCCAAAGCTTTTATGAAGATTTTTTTCTCCTCTCTCTGAAAGCCTAGGCTGACAAGAGAGTAGCTACACGAGAATTCTGAGGAAGAAAGGGCCGTTCTGCTAAGCATGATGCTATGTTCCTTAAAAACTGATAATTAAAAAAAGAAATTTCTCAATCAAGATTACTTTGGCTTTTTAAAGAGGCAAAATGGAATCATTCTATTGTAGTCACAGAAACAGGTTAAATACAGCCAAAATAATTGCATCTTCTAACTTCAAATTCTCTCAATCAATAATACGCAAGAAAGACAGTGTATGTATAAAGAGGACTAGATGTACCCATTAGAAATGATTAATACCAAGCAAGTTCCAGAAAGAAAAATAGACATATCAATTTTTTTCTGGCACATCATTCCACATCATTTTATTATGAATTTTTTCCCCATGAAATTGAACTTTTACGCAAAATTATCTTTGAAGAAATCTTGTGTTTATTGCTCACCTCCAATTTTTTTTCTGTTGTATTTTGTTTTTCGTGGTACTCACATAAGGGATCTACTGGCCGTGAATGTTATGTTTATATTATCTGATATTTTGCATTGCTAACTGGCTCCCTTGATACCATTTAAGGTGCATCCCTAATCAGCTCTCACGTTTCACACTTGCAATCTCTGGATTTTATGAAGAGTAGACACGCCGTGCCCCAGTTCTGGACGCCAAAGTGGTTGTGACTTCAGGAAGTCCCAATAGTCAGAGCCACAGGCTGAGTCAAGCTGTGTGATTGCTCCCCTGAGATGTAGTTAGCAAGCCTCTCTGACAGAGGCCAGAGGCAAGGAACAGTCAAAGACTAGAAAAGTCGAGTCTGTTTGCATACACTCCTGTGCTTAACACCCATTAAGGTGCAATTAAGAGTGGTCAGAAGCACTATTATATTTGGAATCCCCAAATAACAGCTCAAATTGGGGAAAGGGGAGAAATCAGTTCAAACCAAGGGAAAGTCATTTTTATATATTAAAAAAATGGGATTTTTGCTTAAGTTGCTGTTTTCCCTTATAAATGCTAACATTAGTTAACAGTTAAAGAAATTGTAGAACAATTAGGTAAAGTATGTTTCATTTCTAAGATCTTCTGGACACATCGGGTTTGTCTCACTCCTTTGCAATTCACAGGACCCAAGCTTTATATTTTGACCTAGTCCAGGTTCAGGGTAATATTGGCGGCTCCACAAGACTGTGGTGCAGATAAGAGCCCAGGTAAGTTAATTCTAAATTAGATGTTTAGGAAAACAATGCAGTCCTTTGCACTGAATAATAATAGTAAGGGCTCTGCAGGGGGCTTTCTTGGAGGGACTGTGGTTTGAATTGGTAACTTTAGTACTAGGCTACAGTGATGCCCCAGGGATCTTCCCAATGAATGCCTTGAGGGGAATAAACTGCAACAGGCTCAAACAGTCTTTTTTTTTTTCTTCTTCTGATAATTATAGACTGCTTAAGCTCTGCCTAACTCAGTTTTAATCGAAATAATTATTTTTTCCTTTTTGAAAGACTGAAAAGAGAAGCCTTTAAACATAGCAGTTATATTAACAAATTGTTTTGAAAACTCTTTTCTAAAAACAAACGAAAAACCATTTAGTTTTTATTATCATCACCTTTTTATTATCACCACCACCATTATTTTGATTATCATCAAATGCCAAATAATGGTGCATGGATAGTGGTCTCAGTTTTCACTGGAGACTCTTCTAAGACTGTCTTGAACCTTTGAATAGGCAAATAGAAGTTAATATATATCAGATTTGAGAAGAGAAAAGTTATGGACTGAGTGTTTGTGTCCCTCGCCTGCCCCCAACTTTATAATTCATATACTGAAGCCCTAACTGCTCCCTGCCCCCGCCCCTCCCCCCACCTCCCGCATATGATGGTATTAGGAGGTGAGGCCTTTGGGATATAATTTGGTTTAGATGAGGTCATGAGGATGGAGCTCCCATGATGGCACTAGCATCCTTATAAGAAGAGGAAGAGACACCAGAGCTTCCTCACTTGGCCATGTAAGGATATAGCAAGATTGCAGCTTTCTGCAAGCCAGGAAGACAGCCCTCACCAAAAGCCAAATCTGGGGGTACTTTGATATTGGACATCCCAACCTTCAGAACTGTGATAACTAACTGTCTGTTGTTTGAGTCACGCAGTCTGTATTTTGTTCTAGTAGCCTGAGCTGACTAATACACTTAGCTTATGACAAGATCTCTTGCAACCATAAAGACTGTAGTGTAGCAATGATGCAAACACGTAACAGACAAGAGCCTGGGCACGTAGGGAGAGAAGAATTGTGGAGAAGGCACAGCTTTTTTTTTTTTTTTAAACCATTTTTTCTCTCTCTCTCTCTCTCTCTTCAATACTAGAACTAGCCAAGGGTTTCACCTAAATGCAAGGGGGCTGGGAAATGGACTCCCTGACTCCAGCCCCTTTCTAGCAGCAACTCTGCAGTATTGATGAAACACCCATCTTTGGTGGACAGCTGATGGTCTGTGGCACAATGTTGTGTACATTACTTACTTTAAGCTGAGAAAATGGTTTTTACAGCTGTAGACTCTGCATTCTAAGGCCACTTTAAGTTATGAGCCAAAATTTTTTTTTAAGCCAAATTTTTTAAGGCCTAAACATTGAATCAATTCAGTCAACCAGCCAATTAATGGGATAGAGGCAATCCACTTGGTTGTTTGACTGAATTTACAACTGTTTGGCTGAATGGGATGTTTAATTTGGTATAAAAAGTTTGTGTGGTAGGCCTATATAGATATAATCACATTGCAGCTGGTGTAAAATTTGTCTTCGTCACTAAATTTATTTTTCTAGACACTGTCACCTTCTTTAATTTACTTTCCCAAATTCCCTATAGAATGCTCCATTGTCCTAGGTTATTCAGAATGTTTCTTTCAGAGCTTAGCTGAGAATATACTGACCAGGTTTGTCTCAGCATCTTTTCAACACAAGCTAGTTTACATGTTTTATTTTTGCTGTGAATACCAGATGAGGTCAATCCCACAGATCTGTTTTAAAAAAATGTCTTATAATACTGTGTTGATGGTCAGACTATTAATTATTTTGAAAAGATGTCTTTAAAAACCAATTATATTTAAAAAGATGTCTTTACTACAGTTTTTTAAAGGGAATTTTAAAATTTTATCCCTACTTTATTTCTTAGGCTTTCAATCTGTATTTTTCTAACTTAGATTTTAGGGTGTTATCTCAGGCTTACATTAATGCCTAGCAATATGTTTTTATAAAGCCAGACTCAATTTGGCAAACGTCTCTACAGTTAGAGAAATTTGGAGTTGAACATTTAACATTGATTATGCACTTACATTTAAAATGCAGGAATTCAATAAAATGATCCACTGACAAATACAATGAGTGCCTTTTTGTAAAGGTTGCACAAAGAAGTGAGTAATTATCTCCAAGGAATTTACACTCTGGGCTTAATCATAGCATCTGGCACAGCAGAATTTGGTATTGAGGACAGGACATATGTAAAAAATTTTAACTGGCAATCAAAGATAGCCCATGATAAGAGCTTTATGGGTAGGTTGGGAAATCAGTTGTTTAGGAGATCAGAGAGAGTCACCAAGGTCTGAAGCAGCTGGGAAGGAAACATAGATGGCATGATCCTGTAGGAGAGATCCAAAGGAAAGATGTTTAGATAAGTTGAGAGATAAGAGGGTAGATGTCTCAAAAAGAGTTACACATAAACGAAATTGTAGAACCTGGAATCCGTATGTTTTTAAGTAACAGAGAATAGATTTTTTTCTACAGGAAACTGAGGGTTATTAGTAAATGGAAGTAGTTTAAACATTGGAAAGATGGGTTGTTATCAGACTATGGAGAGCTCTAAATGTCCATTTGATAAGTGTGGCCTTTATTTTATATTCACCGGGGGACCACTGGGAGATTTTGAAATGATCTATTTGTTGATAAGCACCTTGGATCCTAAATTTGTCACCAGCTTCAGATTTATCTCCCAAGCCAGCATTTTGGGAAGTTGTTATAATTTAGGGCCCAGTGATAGTCGGTCATTGCCTGGACTCCAACTTCTGTTTCATCTCCAACACACAGAGTAGAGAAGAAATGAACTGCTACACGGAGATTTCTTTCTTCTACTTTATCAACACAGAGTGGTGTACATTCACTTTTTCTTTTTGGGGCATGTGTTCCAAGACATAGCAGAGTCCTATTACAGAACTGAAACCAAGGCATGTCAGGAGTATATAGGTATCTCTCCTCTGAACTTTAAAGGAGATTGTTTGCTGCTAACATAAAAATGAGACTGCTTACAAATCGTTCGCTTTAAAAAAATGACCTCTATATTGTGAGGTACTCTGCCTTTTGGACAAATACAAAAAGAATCGATTCTGACATAGCTCTTGACTGAAGAGCATCAATGAAAAAGCACCTGCAGAGCTTGTTAGACTTCTGAGTTACATGTATGGTTTACAATTGCAGCCATGTGGCAAATGAAACGAGTTGACCATATTAATATGGAGTTTATCTACACCATCTGCTCTCATATTGACATCCACTTTCTTCAACATAGCACCCTATTTATGTTCTGTTTTTTCTTCTTTTCCTTCTTCATTTCAAATCATCCCCACGGATATCTGCACCATTTCATATATATCTATATCTATATATCTATATCTATCTATCTATATATATATGAATGAAAGAGGCTTTCAGTGAAGGAGTGGTAGATGGCAGGGATAAATGATCCAAGGACTCAGTAGAAAAAAGTCATAATTCATGGATCCAGAAAACTGTAAAAAGGTGAGTCTTCAGGTAAGAAAGCATATGGAGGAAGCATGAAGGAGAAGTGAGAGTTTAATTTAGGATTAATAAAAGAATCAAAGGAAATGGCCCGCCGGAGGGAGGAGAATTAGGACCATACTTGTACAGGGTACTAGCAGAGCAGTTCACAGAGATTAAGATGCTGTTAATGTGATTCTAGAAAGATACTTCAAATTTTTGGCAATACATTCCAACAGCAGTAACTCCAAGCAGCCTTCTGGAATCAGGAGCCAACAGGTGAGGTTTCTTTTAACTTTATTCTTGAATTGCAGTCAAGACTAACTTGTATAAGCCCCATTTTTTGATGTTTTAGTTTGTTTCCAAAGCACTGTTCCAGTTCATTTTTTCACTTATCCTTGCAAGGTAGCTGTGAGTTAGCTTCTGAGCAAATCTTCTGGCACCCAACTCTTAGCTAATTCCATTAGAAAACACTGACTTTGTGTGTGGAAGGTGAAAAAACATTCTATTAAATGGTTGCTAGATTTTTAGAACTATGGCTAAATTTCAGGAAAGGCTTGGAGTTGCAAAGAATAGAAAGATAAAGAAAAGAGCAAATGTATATATTCAGTCTAAGTCAACAGAATTAACCTGGGCATTATTCGAGTGTTTGTTCCCTGAAGCCGTGGATCAATGATGCAGAAATAGACATTCACCTCTGACAAAGAAAAAGCATGGATACTGGCATGGGAGGACATGGTTCCTTTTCTTTCAATCCCAGATCAAATTTAAACCTGTGATTTTGGAGCTTACTCATCAGAGGAGAAATATCATGAGCTATTTGCTCTCTCTGCTGTAACATAGCTCTGGCAAGCCTGGAAGTTGTGTTGAGATCGTCAAATCTATAGTCAAGGACCATCTTTGTGAATCATGAAACCATATGCCACTGGTTGTCTGAAATGGGGGAAAAAAAAACCAACAAAAACAACAAAAAAGACCCCCAATCCTACACCAATGAAACTAGTGATGTGCTCAGACAGTGCCAAGGGCCATTTGACCAACTTACCCCTTTTCAATCTATGCATTTAAAAATTTGTTGCTACTGCTTGAACCATGTAAAATACCAGAACTCCTGTAGTGCTAACAAGGAATAAAGATCTTACACCAGATGGTGCCTCTTGTCTCCATCTATCTCTAGCCCAAACAATCTGCCAGAGTTTTGAAGAAAAATACGATGTGATCATGTTGCAAAGTATATGAAGAAACAGTATGAAAAGTAATCTGGCTCAAGCAATGGAATCCAGAAAGAAGGAGATTATTATGATTCTGAGCCTATGGATGAGGGGGTATTGTTATCCCTGAATTTTAGTCCTTAACACAAATGGTCTAGCCAGCCGTAGCTGGAAGGTGAGCGTCTCACTAAAATGTCTCTTTGCTTCTCTGCAACATATTGACATCAGTGAATATAGCTGAAATTTCAGAAATTCATCAGGATATATTTCTCATATAACACAAAAAGAACAGTTTGACTTTTATAAAACTTGCTAGATGTAAAGGGATTGTGCACTGAAGAACTTAATTATTTAGCAAATTTTTTTTTTCTATATTGCTTTTCAGGACTGAATTTGGTCATCTTAGTGACAAGAACTTTGATACAGTTTTTATGTCCCTTTTGTAAAATATTGTTAAAATTTTCTTTAATAAGCTTGGCTGGGATTTTTATTTTGTTTGTTTTTTGGTCCTCTTTCTGCTTTTCTATAATACTTTCGTGGCCACAGTATTTTCAAGTATCCTCCTGCTTTTTTGTAATTCGATGGAAGGTTTTGGTGCCTCTTCCACATAAAATCTTTGACAATTTTTTCTAACACAGGAGTCTAAAGGGCTTTATGATCAGAGAATATTTAGTGGGAGAGAAAGAACCTTTTCAGGTGTTTTCTAGATGCAACTCCTCTGAACAGACAATTGAGTTTTAGGTTGACTTTTGGCGCTTGCACTGGAGTGGTATAAATGGTAAGCCTAGAAAATAATGGTGATTTGGTAGAATGTAGCTCACTGGTGCTCTCAGTGTCATCTTCATACTGTTTCTGATCAGCAAATGTGTAATAAAGGTCTCTGATGAGACAGATATAGAAATTGAGAGCCAGCATTTAGAAATTTCTATAGCAATCTGACATAGTTGGGGCCTCCAAGCATGTGATCAATTTTCCAGAAGTTCCTTTTAGTTTACAAAATATCAGTCCATGATGGGTTGGAGGAAATAAAAACCATGTTCACTAACTGTGTTCAGACTGTTTAAGAGGCTTCACTTCAGAGTCCATAATTCCATCATGTTATGTAAGATGGATTGCAATATAGACAATGGATCCACCTATGAAGATGAGGTCATAGCAATAATCTAGCTATGCATTAATCATCACTCAGGAGCTTTAATGCTAGCTGTGAAAGGAAAGGAACGCAAAACTTACTTAGGGGAAGGGATGGGGTGTTAGTCCTGAATTGAATGGGCCATGTAATAAGAAGACGTGTGCAGTCCCAAACCTGGTATAGGCCTGGTTGGTGCTGTTAGCGGTTCACATAAGATAGCCTCATTGAATAAAGAGCTTCAGAAACACTAGGAATTCTGGCTTTTTTTTGAGCTGGTGCAGGCAAAACATCTATTTAGAAATATGCAGTGAACCAGGAAAGACTGTGGACCTCAACTGAAGAGTTCAGTATTAGAAATTTAGAACAGATGGGAAATTCTTCCTGATAGTTGTACTTAGGAAAGGAAGTTCCCCTCTTCACATTTTCTGATGTTTGAGATAACACCAATGCAAATTTTCTTCTTTTTCCTTTCAAGGTAGAATGTAATACATGGAAGTGGATGAAGGGCACGTGCTCAGAACTCTCCTGCCTTTGCAGGATGTGTTGGCATATTGCAAACACTTGAAAAATGCCAGAGCTATGTTAGCTCATTAAAAAAGTAACAAAGTCTACTTAATGATGATGTATCGATGAGGTACAAAAAGCTTTTTTTTTTTTTTTGGTATTTCATATTTGAATTTCATTAAAGCAATAAAATTAAAAATGAGTAGTCATTAAACCTTTTTAGGATATCTGCATAAAAACTTTTCTTTTTTCCCCTTTAATCTCCTAATAGGCTTGTAATGATGTTTTTAGTGCTAACAATAGTATGATTATGATTTCTGATTCCTAATTATAGTATTATCTAATTTTTAATTAATTAATTAATTTTAAGATTCTATTTATTTATTTGACAGAAGGAGAAACAGTGAAAGAGGGAACACAAGCAGGAAGAGTGGGAGGGGGGAAGCAGGCTTCCCGCCGAGCCGGGAGCCCGATGCGAGGCTCGAACCCAGGTTCCTGAGATCAGGACCTGAGCCGAAGGCAGACGCTTAATGACTGAGCTACCCAGGTGCCCCATTAATTTTATTTTAAACTTTTTGTCTGTTTATAGGATTTTTACAGACTGTGAAAGTGATCCACATGTACACCTCTTAATATTGTTGCTTCAATGGAAATCCTATTACAGAGTTATGGCTGAGGGAAAGGGTGGCAACTCATCTAATTCACAACACATATGCATACCCATAAACACCCACACACAAACATCCACCCACACACACCTATAAACACACGTAACTACCAGGTAGTCTCTTTTGACTCCTTGGTGCAGATAGCAAAGAAAATGTTGGGCCTTGGGTGAAGATTCATCTCTCTAGGTCTAGGAGACTCGACCTCTCTCCTAGAGTCTAGGAGACTCTGGCATTGACCCAAAATACAGTGTGGATTGTTTGTTTTTATCTCATAGGTGTATCAGCGTCACAGCTAGACAGAAGTCCTTTTCATTTTATCTTCTATTGTCAAATACCTAACCCATTCCCATTTTAGACCTTCTGCCAAGGGAGAGGGACAATTCCATTTGTTATGGACTCTGAGAGTGCTTGCTTCGGCAGCACGTATGCTATGGACTCTGAGGGAATGAGGAGTAGAATGATACATCTCCCTGAGCTTTGGGAAGTGTGGTGCTTGCTGGGGGTAAGCCCGGCCTTACACAGACGGCAGAGGCCAAGACAATGTGTGCTAAATAACTACCTCCCTTAGCTCCCTTGTGTGTACAAAACAAGTAGGCAAAATAATAATTTCCGTTTTATTTTTTCCTCCTTCTTTCTTGACCATCCTTCTAAGACTTCACATTGCCTTTCCTTTTCATGTCTTTGTGTTCTTCCCTCTGTATGGGCATCATTTGAAGGGCAAAGAGCAGCTGCTTACACGTTGCATGTCATTTGGGCTGTCGTCTCGTGTGCAGGGTATTTCAATGTGATTGCATCTCTATTCAGCTACTGACATAAGTGGCAATGTTGCAGACAGGGATATTTGCTATTGAAACAAACAAAGCGTGTGGTGTTATAGATTTGTATGCAAAACCTTCACAACAAAACTAAGTAGCTATTTACTTTAAATATGCCAATTAACTGTTACTAATGTACAGTGCAATTCTAGGTTAAGGATGATTGATAGTAACACGCGGTGAAATGTTCTTAAACTACAGTCAGGAAATGTAAATGTACAAAATGGAAAGAACCAGCAGCTGACAGCACTAGTTACATGTTTCAAAACAACACTTTCAAATTGTTCCTTTATTGTTCTTTCATCCTTTCTCTATGCTGCACTTCTACAGCCTGGTAGCCAACACTTATAAGAAAGTTTCGGAAAAGAGAAAACGCTTTAGTACAAAGTAAACATCATGGGCTTAATCTCATTTGGTTCACTCAGGCAGAACTCTTAGGAACCACAGTGGGAGTTTTGCTTGACTGAAGAGAATAGTATTGTCTCTTTTAAATGTCTGACATTGAATCTGTTGCTATTACAAAACTAATTAAAAGGAGAGATGACTTCTCTGTTAGTTGCTATGCCCTGTCTCCACAGACACTCACTTCTTCATTTGCTCTAGACCAACACTATCCAAAAGAAAAACAAAGAAGCCCCAGGTGCTAGCCATATATATATTTTAAAATTTTCTAGAAACTAAACTTAAGAAGTGAAAAGAAACAGATGACATTAATTTTAATAATATTTTATTGAACCCAATATTTCCAAACTATAAGCACTTTAACACAGAATCAACATAAAATACGAATAAGGTGTTTTTGCATTATTTTCTTCGTACTGGGTCTTTGAAATTTGGTGGGCATTCAGTGCTTATAGTTTTAGCCAACTCAAAAGAAGCACGTCTTAAGGTTTTGGTAGCTTTCCTTGGCCAGAGTGTACTGTATGGGATAGCACAGCTCTATATATCATTGTTTAAGGAACAGTCTAGAGTCTGTGATTAAAATGATTATTTTGGACAGTCAGGAAAAGCTGGATATGAATCCTGTATCAACGCAATGATGCAATTGTTGTTCAATTCTGTCAATCACTGTGAAAGCCTGCCCTGTTGTTGGGGAAAGATTAGTTAAATTCATAAACTCAGTCAGTTGATTGATGATTTTATAAAGCTACCTGGCTGTTAAATGTTACAATATTTGTGCTGGGGATACCATATAAATATTCTTATCATGAAATCCCAAAATATAAAGAGTGAATTACTTAAAAAATAAAAATATGTTGAGGGTCTTTTGATATACATCATTTAAATACTAGTTGAACATTTTCATGATGCATTTTTGTTCACAACAGTAAAAGTGTGTTAGAGAAATGATCAATAAGGCAGATATTGTCCAGTGAACCCTTTAGGAAAGAAAACTGGATCTACTTAACTCCAGTTAATTATTTATTAACACTAACCATAAACTAAAAAACATGATTAGGCAAACATGATTAGGCAGAAATGGGACCTCAAACAAAGGAGGTGATAATAAAAGAGGAGCTTTTGGGGGGAAAAGAATAGATTTTTCCAGAATCAGACAAATGGTATTAATTTAGTGTTTTCTGTATGTAACACACTGGTAAAGGCAAATGACAACAAGAAGAACAACACAGTTATGTCACAGGTGTTCAGGTGTAGGGAAGACATTTATGTGAGGAGAAACCTCCGAAACAAACCATAATGAAATAAGTGCTCTAATTAAGGTAGGTAGTAGAAGTACTGAGATATTCTGTAATTGTGGTGTCTTTAAACAATCATGGAGAATTGCGGAAAGGCACCCATTTCCACCCCTCCCCTGCTTTGCTCTGTACCCCTCACCTCTATTGGCTGTATTTCCCAGATTTCAGGGTCAGCTGACTCTCTAGTAGTTTCAGCCAGCAGGAGATCCAGTGGAAAAGTAAAGGCTGGAGAGAGGGGTAAACCAGGTTATTTTCCCTGTTTCTCTGTTCTTCGGGGGATATTTCTGGAAATGTCTCAAGTAATGTCTTGTCTATAGCTGCCACTCCTGCTCTACATTTCTGTCACAGTTCCAACTTCCTCTAGGTGACCCTAACCCCTGGCCCTGGTATCACAGGCTCCTGCTTTTTCTTCTCTAGCCTAGAAGACCTGGTGACTTCCTGCTATTTTTAATTTCTGGATTGCCTCACCACTCCTGGTTCAATGAGACTTTCTGCATCCGTGTAAGCAGCTCTCTGTATTAAAACTACTCCCTTCCGGGGCACCTGGGTGGCTCAGTGGGTTAAGCCTCTGCCTTCGGCTCAGGTAATGATCTCAGGGTCCTGGGATTGAGCCCCACATTGGCTCTCTGCTCAGCGGGGAGCCTGCTTCCTCTTCTCTCTCTGCCTGCTGCTCTGCCTACTTCTGATCTCTCTCTGTCAAATAAATAAGATCTTTAAAAACATTAAAAAAAAAACAAAAAACTACTCCCTTCCACTGTTTTAAATACCTAGAGACCCACCTTCCTCTAGTTGAACTGTGACTGATACAGAATGAAACAAAGATCTTGGAAACAAAGATGTGCCAATTGCCAAATGAATTATTAAGCAGATTGCATAGGCGCACCCAAAAGTAGGCAGTGATCACTAAGAGCCAACGTGAGTTTCTTAGCAGCGATCATGACCAATTCATTTTGCTTATTTAATTGGTGGTTAAAGAAATACTGGCATTAGTACATGAGCAGTGCCTTTGAAGTGATCTCTCATGATGTCCTTGTGGTTAATAGACACATGTGTGTTGGATGATACAGATTTAGTCAGGTTTATAGGCTGTACTGGAAAATACCTAGAGGGAACCATGGCTGCTTTTCAATATTTGAAGAGGGATTAGATTAAATCTTTGAAACACTAGAGGCTAGAGCCAGGATCAATGTTTGAAGTTCAGGGAATCTGATTTTGGCTCAGTAAATGGAAGTGCATTCTAAGAATTAGACTTCTTCAGAAATGGAATAGAAGGTCTGTGAGGAAGATGATTTCTGTCCCTGGTTGTATCCAGACAGATTTTTACCAGATTTTTTTTTTTTTTTAAAGGGATCCTTGCATTGAACTTGGAATATATTACTCTTAAATTCTCTTCCAACCCTGAAAGCTGAAAAACTTATGGATATGGTCATCCATACTTGATACTAACATGGCTCCAAATGCAATTTTGTCATTTTAGGAGACTTCAGAAGGAGCTCCCAAACCTGCACTGCCTCTGGCTAATAATCGTTGTTAATATGAATAGTCCTTGTCCTGGTGGAAAACAATTAATCAAACTTCCTGGTTTATAGAAGCACAAATATACAGTTTTTTTAGTTCAGGGATAAAATGCTTTTCTCTCATTTTGAGAAAATCAACCTGCAGAGGAAGGGGCACAAAGCAGGCACAAATACTACATAAACATCAATGGCTGTATTTAGAATATAAAGATGCATACAGGAGATTTTGAACATTTTAGTGAGGAATGACATCACTTGACTTTGTAAGAAAGCTTTGTGGAAGATGAAAATTTTAACAGGTGTTTTTATCACCTGCTCTGACAGAAAACAGTTGAACTTCAGCTATAATCAATCAGTCAATCAGTCAATCATTCAACAACTTTTCATCAAGCACCTGCTATATGTCTAGCATCAGAGATAGCCAAGGGCAAAATTTTTAAGCAGGAGCAGTTGTTTTCTTATCTCTTTTACTTTATCTTCTTATCCCTTACCCACTGCATGATGTCAAACATTTGAAAGATTTCCAATGACCTCTAGGTCTCTTGAGAAAATATTTTGCAATAAGACAGAAAATACATCCTAAGTAACATAACTTGTTGAATAGAAGTATGAGTGAGTGAGTACATGAGTTCACTTCTATTAAGGATTTTATTTATTTGTTTCTGATGAACATTTTTTGAGTACCTATTACAAACAAAGCACTGAATGAATTACATATTGTTCCCACTTTCAAAAGTTTCTGGGACCATGATGATAAACCCATGCATACAGAACTAACGGTAATACAGAAGTGCTGTGCTATGGTAACACAGAGGGCATGATTAATTTATTAATTCCACTGCTGTGGGGGTTAGGCAAGAGGAAGAAGTTGATGTGGGAGAAGCTTCATGAAAGGGACAGCATATAAACTGAGACTAAGAAAAAAAAACAACACCTTTTTCTGCAGAGAGGAATAAGGGGAAGAATCCTATAAGCAGCAAAAAGAGTTTACGTGGAGGCTTAAAGTTACTTGCTTTTTAACAGCTCTTATGTCTTCACTGGCATTAGCCAGGGGTCAAAGAACCCTTGTAGGAATTGAGGGAGATATTGTCTCTAATAGACTCTTCATGGAAAGCTCTTATTCTTCAGTGTAGGGCTAGCCTGGTCCATTATTCTGCTACATACTCATATATTTTATTAGTAGAGGCTAATAATTACTCTTAGTGGCCTGATAAATTCAAAGAATAACGCACATTGAGTTTTCTGGTTTGAATAAGAATATTAAGTTTAAGCCTTAAACGTTAATTCTTTTTTTCAAAACCAACATCTGCTAGCTTGTTTTTCAACAAGCAAGGTATTCACTTTGTAGAAGTAAAGTCATCTATAGCATGACACACAGTAATATTAATGTGCTCCTAATAAGACTTTTTTTCTTTAAAAACATATATTTATAACTTTATGTTCTCCTAATATTCTGATATTTTAGCACGTGCCAACTCGTAGGGCAGCTGACAAAGCAAGGCCACCTCCCTCATCCCTAGATTTGCCTTTCCTCTTTTGTGCAGAAGCATTGAAAAGAACAACTTTCAGGCCAAAAGCAACCAGGTCAAGAGTCTGGATACTCAGTAGATTTGCTATCAAAAAATCTACTTGGAGGATTAAACTCCAGGAGACATAGCCTAAAGAATTTCTGTAATAAACCAGAAGCAAATCACTGAAAGGAAACACTTAGAAAGAGATTACTTTCAGCTAGAAGGTGTTTTAAGTCAGAATTTTTCTAAGATTATGAAATTTGCAATTAATTTACAATCAAGTTTTAATTTAGCTCCCAGTTTTACTGGTTAAAATCTTGTTCTGCTTTGGATTGGATCTACTGATTTTTCCATTCCAGAGAGAATGTCACTTAAGGGGTGGTTTAAAAACCAATAATGTGATCCATATTCTGCTAAAACTTTTAGTATAAGTGCTTTACTCAGATGTATTTTTTCTTTCTTAAAAAATCTGATTTTAATTGCCAAACTCATTTTTAAAAATCAATTCAATAAAAAAAATTCTTCTATGGTTTTCATTTTTTTTTTTCTTTCTTAAACCCAAGGGAAAATGTGGATGAACAACAAAAAAAGTACTCTGTGTAGAGTCTTCTTTAATGTCTCATTTTGGTGATGTAGGAAATCAAAACCAAATTGTTTGAACCAGCAAGAAGGCTAAGTTTGAATTATCCAGAGTGCTTGTGTTTTGTCGCCGTTTCTTGTGATGATTTTATTTTGTTCCTCTGGTATGAACCACCATATTAACATATGCTAAGTAAGGGACAATTTTTAAATATGCATGTTTTGGTTACTAAATCTACCTCTAGTTTTGTCTGTGTCAAAAATTATTCTGGAGTTTCTAGTAAGAATGCTTAAGACAGGATGAGTAGAAGCAGCAGCTAAAAGGGACCTAAATTAGATGAACAGGAGTTTATTTGGTAAATAAAGGCCATCTTTTATGATTGTGCTCTTTAGAGGAGAAAGTAATTTGAGTACCTTATGATGAAAAAGTATTTGGACAATTTAATCAAACCCAACAAAGAACCTGAGTCACTTATCTGCATTTTAAGTGTGTATATTATAATGCAGTCAAATGGATTGGATTCTAGAATTAACTGAAATCATCTGTCATATGGTCACTACCAGTAAATGATTGGAAGAAACGGAATGGTTCAGAATCATTCACTGTAGAGTGTTTTTAAGGAGAGATTTCTTTCTGCCATCGAGTATTACTTAACACCTTTTTAGTTATAACAGCAGTCCATGTCAGACTAGCTTAATTAAAACATAAAAATTTATTTTAAGGATACTTCATATGACACAAGGGGAGAAAATACAATAACTGGGGCTCAAGACAGGCTGTAACTAGGAGTCCTGATGGTGGTTCTTGCTCTCTCCCTCTCTCCCTCTCTCTCCTCAAGGCCTGATTCTCTGGTTCTAGGTGCACGTCTGTTTCAGTCTTCTCTCTGCCTCTCCGAGCCCATGGCTCCCAAATTTACATGTCCTTTGTTTAGCAAAGTGGTCCTCAGAACAGATTTGGAGGAATGAAAAGCAATCAGATTGACTTTGGTTTAGGATAGGTGTTGACCCCTAGTTACACAGAAGGTGGCGTCTCATGTACAAATGTAGTTGCCAGGATTTCGTCTCCAAGGGAAGCAGGGGAATGTTGACTTCTAGAAGAGCAGTTGTAATAAGTGACAGACCTCTCAAAGGTAACCCATGAAAAATACAATCAATTGAATTCTCTTAAAGACACACCTACACACACACATAGATACAGCCTATAGTTTTTCTATAACTGTAACATACTCACTAAAACTTTACTGTGTAAGACATTTTAAGATATTTTGGCAGCAATAAATTTTAGGAAATTTAGTACAGAGAGGTAACATATATGGGGAAAGAAGAAAAATTGGGGGGAATGACAGATTTGGGTTCAATTTTTGGTCCTTCCATGTAGTAAGGGAGCTGGAGGTAATTATTACAGCTCCACAATCTCAGTTTGTATCCCTATGAACTGGGGAGAACAATACCTGCCTCACAGGAGTTCTGCTAATTAACAGTAGTATATGTGTGATAGCAAGAACAGTGGCTAATCTGTGCCAAAAGTCAATAAAAGGAGCTGTCCTGACTATGTTTATATTTAGTGTGATTTGCAGTCCTATCAACAGCAGCTTGAAGTCCAATGAAATACGTATACGTTGTTGGTTCAAAAGAGGCTGCTTTGAAGTAGCCCTTAAAAAAGTTGAAAACAGTGAAATTAGTATGTTTTCTTAAGATTAAAAAAAAAGCAACTCAGAATGAAATCAAGGGAGGTGAGTAAAGTCATTTTAAAGTTGTCTTTCCCAAATTGTCTTTAGTACTCCTTCCACAAAATGGTCAAATCTGCACAGTACTTAAGGTGTTATGTAATATTTTTTTTCTTTTTTTTTTAAAAAGATTTTATTTATTCATTTGAGAGAGAGAAAGCACGAGCTAGGGGAGGGGTAGAAACAGAGGGAGAAGCAGACACCCCACGGAGCAGGGAGCCTAACTCCTGCTCCATCCTGTGACTCTCAGATCATGACCTGAGCTGAAGGCAGACATTTAACTGACTGAGCCACCGGGTGCCCCATGATTTTTTCTTAGATTAACTTTATATCAGTTGACCATTTAAAATGTTTTAACCTCATCTTTGTAGTCCTATTATTGAAATTAAGATTTGATATCCTTGTTATATATATTTTTTCTAATAGTCACGATCATGAGTGTATAACTATTCATACAAAAAAATGCTCATCTTTTTTTAACCACGTAAAACGAGCGTATTGGAAACACTGACTTCACAATTGTAACAGACCTAAATCTGAATGGAGACTTTATCATATTTAAAGTAATAGGTATTTCTTTTTTTTTTTTTTTTTAAAGATTTTTATTTATTTATTTGACAGAGAGAAATCATAAGTAGACAGAGAGGCAGGCAGAGAGAGGGAGGGAAGCAGGCTCCCCGCTGAGCAGAGAGCCCGATGTGGGGCTCGATCCCAGGACCCTGAGATCATGACCTGAGCCGAAGGCAGCGGCTTAACCCACTGAGCCACCCAGGCGCCCCAAAGTAATAGGTATTTCAATTAAAAAAAGGGAGTTGGTCAGTCTGAGGACAGAGCAGGAGTGAGACACCTCAGCGAAGGTCAGCTGACAACTTTGGCCCTCAGTGGGTACAGGATGTCCTACGAGGCCCTAAGTGATCAGCTGGATCCTTTGACAAGTTTTTCCTTGTCTCCTCCTTTGGAGACAGACATTTTAGGCTGTCAGAGAAAGCTACTTAACTTCTTTGTGATTTAGTTTGTTCATTTTGTAAAATAGGGATATAATGTAGTGTCCAAAGTATTGACATGAAAAACAGTAAAATAATGTCCTTCATAAATGGTACTTTTGCTCTGACCCATGTTGGGTAGTCAACAGGATTTACCAAGCTATTTGAGTTCTTTTTCTCCTCGAAAATTAAACAACTTAGCAAGAAGGCCTTACATGTCCATCTTACGAGCTTTGTTAGACAGCAAACAACAGCCATATTAACTTTAATTGACTCTGATAGAAGATTAACTTGCAAGTCCTAAGGAAGGCCCTGCTCAATGGTAAATTCACCCAAAGTAAATTCTACATTGAGGTGGACTCCTGGGGGCTAATTGTTTTCTGTAAGTATCAGACTTCAAAGGCTTCCAACTCTTTTCCTAGATGTATATTGAACAACTATTTACTGAAATCCAGCTAGAAATATGACGTTACCACTGAGAAAAATACAATAAAGAGATTCCTGGATGTCAAAGACTTTATCATCTACCTAAGAGATTCACAAGTACATATATGAATTTTTTTTAAATTTGTACCAGTACTTCTGCATTTATTACTTCACAATAATCCCGTGTTACAGTTGAAAAACTGAGTTGTAGAGATTAAAATGACTGGCTGCAAGTGTTCCATGAATGTTTAATAGTAGAACTAGGACTAGAGTTCAAAGTTCAGGATTCTTTGCCCTGTAGATTCAAACCACAGGAGAGTCCCCAACAATACAGATACCAGGGGCTCTCCCACATATATTCCAGATTCAGCAATTTCAGGCATGGACCCAGGAATCTACATATTAGTAAAACCCCAGGTGATTCTGATACAGAGCTTCTGCTTTGATAAGCACTGCATTGGATCATGCACTGTTTCCAAAAAGGACCCCGAGAGCAATTTCAAAACAACACACCAGCACGTTTAAAATGCTGTATTTTGAAGGATGTCGGGACTTGGGGGGTGAAGATGCAGACTGGGGGATGGATGAGATCTTTGTGCAGGCCGGTGCTTGCTAGGCACACCGAGGAGACATTTTGGTTATCCGGGATTTCTTCAATGACTTGGACAATGTCTGCTGATTACTACTGTCAGCTCACACAAGAAATCCCAGGAACATTTGCCCTGGAATTCTTATCCCTTTTTTTTTTTTTTTTAAATAAAAACTGGACTCAAAATGTCTTAAATTAGGAAAGAATTCAGCATCAAATGTTTCTTTTTTGCCCTTATATGGATTTTTCTGAAAGCTCTGTCTAAAATACCATGTTCTTTCTATGTCATATTTATTGTGAACAAAGGCAACAGGATTCTGCCCTTGGATGCCTTTCAGGGGAAGAGACAGAACAAAACAACAAAACACTTTATGTTTCTTTTCAACGGCACAGATTTTTATCATGTTAGGGTCAGGGTTGAGTTCAAAATGTTGCTCATTTGGGAGTGAAGAATTTCTGTTTCTCAGATGATATGAAAAATCATAGAGTCAACAAAGTAGAGGAAAACATAGCTACTTTGCAATAATTGTAAATTGGAAAACTGTACAGATTTCATTATATTTGAGTGGACATTTAAGCATGAATACTTATCTTTAATTCATCTCTAAACCCCAAAGTGGAGGCCTATGACTCTGGCAGGCAGGATTTGTTTGGAAGCCTGACTTTCAACATAGACATCTCTGTTTACTGGGAGCCAGTATGGGATTCCCCCTCAGGGACATGGAAAGTGGCAGGAAGTGACCTTTCAATTGGGCCATTGTCTAAGGAAATGTTCCAGTCATCTTTACCCCAGCTTAGTTGGATTCACATAATTAACACATTTGTGCAGGAAGGAGGGAGCCCCAGTCAGGGCCAGTCCTCTCCAAAGACCCCTTCCTCATTGGTTATTCCCGTTTGCCTAGCATTTGTCTAGCTTTGGAAAATCTCTGTGATTCAGCATTTACATGAACGGTTATTCCTGTTCCCCAAATCATTCACTCACTTTGTAGCATACCTAAGACTACCATTATAAGGCAGAACCATTTGTTATCTATGGCCTGTGCCATCTCTTAATCTGTTCCTTAATTTTTGGAAACGTGTATCTTTTCTCCTAAGTAGAATGTGTATTGCTGGAGGATATACATCATTCTTATAATTTTGAAATGTTTTTATTTTTATTTTTTATTAAATTTTTAATTTTAATTCCAGTATCGTGAACATACAGTGTTATATTAGTTTTGGTGTACAATATAGTGATTCAACAATTCCATATATCATTACTCAGTGCTCATCATAAGTGTATTCTTAATCTCCATCACCTATTTCACCTGTTCCCTCTAGTCCCCTCTATATGCTTTATTTTAAAGGAATGTCCTCAGTTAAAATGATGTTTTTTTCAACAAAGCATTTTTTACTTGAAGCATACTTGAAGCATACATGGTTGTAAAAGATATATATAAACCTTTCTATCCAAGAAAAGTAGAAGACACACTTCCTTTAAGTACACACAGAAGAATCCCCTGGTTAAACCACATAAAAAGACACATAATGAATATTTCAAATTTAAGAAGACTGAAATCGTACCAAGTATATTTCCGGCCACAGTGGTATAAAACTAAGGGTCAACAATAAAACAGAGTTGGAAAATCTACAATGGAAATATTAAATATTTAATGTAAATATTAAACAATACTCTACTGCACAAGCAGTGGGCCAAATAAGAAAGCAAATGGCAAATCAAAGTATGTCTCTATGGTCATACCATCCTGAATGTGCCCTGTCTCATCTGAAATGGTTTTTAATTCAGAGCTTCATGCATAGTTGTCCCTCAGCAAATTAACAAATAAATACATTTGCAGTGTTAGTGATTATAATCAATGTCTTCTTTTTCCCTCTGCTTTATGCTCCAGGAGGCCTTTTAAGAGACTTGTCTTTGAAATGAGATCTGGTGTCAGTCTTGTGTCTTTACTTCTGGCATTAGCGCCATGATGTACCTTATATACGCAGTCACCTATCATGAGATGGGGAGACAAAAGTGAATGAACTAATGTAGAGCCAGAGCTGCTGGTCAAAATTATGAAGAAGGCAGGATTTATTTTGAGTATCTTCTACTTCTGCCCAAGGTCGTTGACTCACTCTAGGTGGCCACTGCTTTACCAGTGTAAAGCCTTACACTGTTTACCGAAATACTCACCAACATTAGGGACACATCTCATCCAAAATTTTCCTTACCTGGTCATTTGTCAAAATTTACCTGTACTGTATTTCAAATGCCCTCTTATCTTGCTGTCTGCTAGGTGACAGTGCTTAGGAATGGTTGAATGAAATGAATGAATCTTTGTTAATGTAAGAACTAGACAATATAGTAATTCTTCTCAAGAATCAAAATACCTTGGGGTGCCTGGGTGGCTCAGTGGGTTAAGGCCTTTGCCTTCTGGTTCAGGTCATGATCCCAGGGTCCTGGGATCAAGTCCCGCATCGGGCTCTCTGCTCAGCAAGGAGCCTGCTTCCCCCCTCTCTCTGCCTGCCTCTCTGCCTACTTGTGATCTCTGTCTGTCAAATAAATAAATAAAAAATAACCTTAAAAAAAAAAGAATCAAAATGCCTTAACTCTGCTCCAGATCATGTGTCAAAAAGGAAATGCAAATAAAAACAACAATGGGAATAGACACACTTATTAGAATGGCCCAAATCCAGAACACTGACAACACCAAATGCTGGCGAGGTTGTGGAGCAACAAGAACTCTCATTCGTTGTTTGTGGGAAAGCAAAATGGTGTAGTCACTTTGGAAGACAAGTTGTCAGTTTCTTCCAAAACTAAACATACTCCAACCATGTGATCCAGCAATTGTGCTGCTTGGTAATGTACCCCCAAAAGTTAAAAACTTACATCCATACAAAAACCTGCCCATGGAGGCTGGAAGCAACGAAGGTGTCCTTGAGTAGGTAAATAAACTGTGGTTTATCTAGACAATAAAATACTATTCAGCACTAAAAAGAAATGAGCTGCCAATCTCATTCCAATGGAGGAAGATTAAGGACATATTACTAAGTGAAAGAAGGCATTCTGAAAAGCTGTATACTATATGACTCAAACTCTGACATTCTGTAAAAGGTAAAACTATGGAGACAGTAAAAAGATCAGTGGTTGCTAGGGGCTGGTGGGAGGCAGTAGGGAGAACACAGAAGAGTTTCAGAACATCGAAACTACTCTGTATGATACTGTAATGGTAGATATAAGTCATTAGGTATTTGTCCAAACCCACAGAATGTCGAGCTCCAAGAGTGAACCCTAACATAAGCTATGGACTCTGGGTGATTATAATGTGTCAGTGCAGGTTCATCAGTTGTATCAAATGTGCCACTCTGGTGGGGGCTGTTGATAATGCGGGAGGCTGTGCAAGTGTAGGGGTCTGGGGTGTACAGGAAACCTCTGTACCCTCTGTTCCATATCGCTGAGAACCCAAAACTGCTCTGGAAAATAAATCTATTAAAAAAGCACTAGATGTGGTGCATGAACAATGAATCTTGGAACACTGAAAAAATAAAATAAAATATTTAAAAAATGCCCTCAGTTTAAAGGCTCTTTAGGAGTCATGCTAAGTATATCAATTTGTTCCTAAAATCTCTTAAATGTATTCCTTCTTTTCTGTTTGCATGGTTGCTGTCCTGATTTTGGTAAAAGATTCCAAATTGGTTTTTTTTGCCTTCTCTTCTCTCTCAGCATCCCATCCTATATAATCTGTTGTCAAATTAATCTTCAAAACATCTCTTTTATCATGTCACTCTTTGGCTGAAATTGCCCTCCTTGACCTCCATTGTTTACATTGCCTGGATGGCAGACGAAAAAATGTAAGCCACATTTTTCTCCTTCATGGAAGACACTAATGATCAATCATGCTTTGTTTCTCTAAGAGCCAGTGGTGTCAGAATTCTCAACGCAGAGTTCTAATGAACCGTTGTCAATTGTTAAGAGATAGTTTTTTTTTTTTTTAAGATTTTTATTTATTTATTTGACAGATAGAGGTCGCAAGTAGGCAGAGAGAGATAGAGGAGGAAGCAGTCTCCCTGCCGAGCAGAGATCCTGATGTGGGGCTCGATCCCAGGACCCTGAGATCATGACCTGAGCCGAAGGCAGAGGCTTTAACCCACTGAGCCACCCAGGCGCCCCAAGAGATAGTTTTGATGGAACTTCTTTGTCACACTTGGACTACAACAAGAAATCCAGAGTGAAAAGCCCACACCCAATGAAGTCAGTGTAAGCTGATCCCACTCTATCTTCCAGTGGATAAAGGTTTGAAATTTTTCTGCTCTGCTTTAGCAAAATTCAGAACCCAGCTGTCTGGTAAACATGCTCTATTCTGCTCTGGGCCTCTGTTTCTGAGCTTACGTAACATGGCCAAGGAAATACAGCTGACATGTAGCAGCACTAAGATTTCTACCTGGCTGTCTGCTGTCTAACCATGGGAACTTCATACTTTATCCTCAAGTACAGCCTTCTGCCTGGAAGATGCTCTCCCTCTCCCAAGACTAACTGACAAGTGCTTTTCAAATTTCAGTGAGTAACATAAAACATTGAAGGAAAGTGATAAATGTCACGATGCTTCAAGGGAAGAAATGTGGTTGGTTTATCATAAGTTATCAGATGATGCTCAGAGATTGGATTGGTATTTTATCAGTAGAAATATGAAGCAATCACAATGGACTATAGGGTTATAGTAGAGAAGGGAAGAGAGAATCTTGGAGGATACAATATTGTAGTTCTGAGGAAAGTAAGGGGCAAGGGCTCCAAACCTAGAATAGGTTATCACAGAGGAGAAAAGGAAAAAGGAAAGATGGGTAGCCTGTTTTAAGTGAAAACATGCTAAAGAGAAGGCATAATGAGAAAATGGGTGATGTGAAATGACCTTCTCAGTTTAACTGAAAAGAATGTAGTTCATACCACACATCTTCAACACTAATAAAACTGCTGTTCCCTAAACTGCTGAATGGCAGTGGCTAAGAAGCCAGAGCAAGCTAAGGAAAGGTTGGAAGCCATGAGCATTCCCTTTGGGGGGAGAGAGCCTTTCAATTTTAATCTTTAGGCATTTGCATTTATGAGAGAAACTTGAGATGAACCCGCAGTTGTCAAATGTACCGCAAACCCTCAAAGTCCTCCTGTATAGGATTGGTCCTGGAAACAGATCTTACTGGGGAGGAAAATGTGCTTCTTCTCAGTGCCCCATAGTTTTAATTGAGCCTCAAGTGAATTTCCTTAGAAGTCAATGGCTGCTCCATGTCCCAGAAGGGACAGGGGAAGTGTGTAAAATGAGATGAGAGGTGGGACCATTATTCCCAGAACTCTTCTGACTTCTTTTTAGACCCTGGTCAAGGATAGAGCTGTTTGTTGCAATAAAATATCCAGTAGCAGGAAGTTGAAAAGGAGGTTATACTAAAAAAAGACCCCCCAAAACAAAACAAAACAAAAACCCATGCTAATTTTAGCTCCATTCAAAACCTACGGGAAAAAAAAAAAATCAATGTTTACAAAATTAAGATTAATGGGCTGCCAAAATTCAAATCATTAGTTAACAACAATGTAGTGATGAAGTTTGTGCTGGCTGGATTTAAAGAAAATTAAGACTATATCTTTGGGAATGCCCGTTCCCTTGCATTTGGCTTAATGATTAGGGACTTTTCTACTAAGAGTACTGGTAGCCAAAGAGTGAGTCTAAAAATCTCTTTCTAAGAGTTTACCCACTTCACTTGACATGGAGGGGGTCTTGTCAGGATATGTTGAGTGCTGAAGATCATGGTTATTACAGCTTAAAAGCTTTTGCAGATATTGATCTGGACATTAGAGTGACCCTCCTTGTGTAGATAAAATACTCCCAGAGACTTGAAGGAAGTATACCAGGAAAAGGCAGACACTGAGAATTCTTTTCTTTTTGACAAATAGGGTACTCTTTTCCTCCTTCCAGGAAGTGATGTGTTGAGGAGACGGCTCTGGAAGTGCATAGGGTGGGGGGACTTGTTGGGTGTGCCTGTGTATAAAGGTCTTGCCTTATACAATATTCGCTATGCTAGAGGTGGGCATATGGCAGGCTGGCCAGGGCGGAGGGGGTTATAATTGGAGAACATAATGAGAGGACTGAGCCTGTTTATAACGCTAAGCTGAGATAACACAGGCAGAAATTCCTAGCTCAGAGTCTGGCACAAAATAAGGAGTAAAATGTTCATTTGGTGTTTGTATTGTTGTAGTCACAGTTATTTATTTTTGTTCATCTTTTAGAGTTCCTTTATTGCTTCATCAGGGAATCTGAATTTACCCTTCTGACTGGTGATCAATGCATCAGAAAAGATGACATTTTATTTCATGTAGGTCTTATAACTAACATTGGCATGCAAGAGCTCTGTGATTTCAGAAAAGAGTGGTAAACGTTTGTCTTTGAAAATTCTCTTAGAGTTCTATGGAATGTAAGTCTGGGTTTCCTTGAGTCTATTCCTCTGCCTGATATCTGGACAGGGGACTTTAGAATCCTCTGGCTTAACAATGTCCACATGAAGAAACTTTTCTCCCAAGTCGCAGAACTAATTAATGGCAGAGAAGGGATTAGGGGCCAGCTCTTTTTATTTCTGGGCCAATATTCCTTTCCTTAATAGAAGATTAGAGATTTTTTATTTCTTGTCTAAGTCTTCTGAATAGCCTTCTGAAGCTATGTAAACTGTAAGTTGGATAAAACCTAAGTTTTCCAGAAGGGACACCTGTCCTTACAAGGTTGTGGGAGAGTGGTCAGTAGGATTGTGTTTTCATTGCAGTCTTTCCTGGCCCATTTGTTGACTGTCACAGTCCAGCCCAGAAGGATGGATGGGATTAATGGATCTATAACTAGTCCCTCCCTGGGCTGTCATATAACCACAGGTGTGGTTTTCCTTTTACTGCAGATCAGCTACCAAGAGACTGCTCCAAGTGAAAACACATTCCCTTGAGGCGTTAGGGAAGACGGAGAGGGCAGCTTAAGATTCCAGAGAGCGGAATTAGAGTTCTCTGAGTGGATTCTAACCATACTTTTGTCTTTGCCCATCCTCAGTCGGCCCACGCTTCTGAGACTGCTAAATGCAGGATGTGAAAGAAAGAGTTATTTCCTACACTTACCCCAGTGTATGTTTACACATGTTTGGGAGGAGAGAGAGTGATGCTGGTCTCATGAAATTTCTATATATTAAGGAGAGATTGGAGGGTTTAACTGGAAAGAAAGTGAGGAATACATTAGTGGAGTAGGGGAAGAGAATAAATAAGAACTAGAGCTAAAAATAATTTCAGGTTGTTAATCATGATAAAGCTGATTAATTTAAAAGAAGTTAAAAGTGCAGATAAGATCCTGGGTAGCTACATTATCACAGAATCTTTGAGACCACAGTTTCCAGTCACTGGATGTTACCAGAAGAGTTAATTAGCCCAAACTGTGGCTGCTAGTTCTTTAGCTGTCTTCAACTTGAAGTTGGGTTTTTTTTTTTTTTTAATAAGTTTTAAAGCTAATTAGGATACACCTGGGATTCATGGCTAAAGTCAGTAGAAGTTTCCCCCGGGGGTTACTTTTTATATACCAAAATTTAAAAAAAGGAAAAATGTCAGATGAAAAACAGAATCTTTTAGATTCACACACAGAAAAAATGGCATAACCATTTCAACTCAGCAGACCACAAGGCCAAACAAGCTTTGGCTAGAATTGAATGCTGTGTGCTTCTGTTCAGAGAAGAGGATGCTTCCCAGATGTGTCTGGGGGACTACCTGCCTCACTCTTATTTATCGTTGGCTCTAACACAGGATGTGGTGCCGCTGGCTGGTAGTCTGGAAACGGCCTGTTTATTTTTACAGATCTGTAGAAGAGACTCAATCGTTGTAAAGGATGGAAGGGGGCAAAGCAGCTTGGAACTCATGACAAAAGGAAACTGGGACAAAAAATTTAGATAAAACAACTTGTGACCATGGGATCTGCTCCTTGTGTCTACTGAACACACACCAAATGGAGTTTCTAGTTTCAACGAAAAGCCAGTTCTTCCTCCCCACCTTGTGGCCCATGGTTGTTGAACATCCAGACACCTATTTATCTCTCTATCGATCGATCGATCGATCGATCTATTTATTTATTTAAAGTTCGGGGAGCCTTGGTATTCTTCCCAATGCTAGGACTGGCTCCTTTATGAGTTTCATAAAGAAGACAATCTTCTCCCAGAGCTGCATAGGCTAGTGTTTCCCTGTTTCTACCAGACCTTCCGGATGATGTTCCTCACATTAAAGCCCCGTAACAGGCTGGAGAAAGAGGTTTCTCCAAATACTCAGTGGGGACAGTGTTACCGCTCAGTTCCTGCTTCTATTGAAAAGTTGCCCTGCAGGTGACATTCTCCTGAGAAGAGATATGCCTGAGGTGAGTCTAGGCCCTCCATGGGACTTCCTGTCTGCTATCGCCAAGATGCAAAAGCTGATTTCCAGTTGAATACTCTTGAACACTAAAACTGGCATACTGTCAGTTACTAATTTTGTCTAACAGAGTCAGGGGCTGAGGAAACTTGGGAGAAATACTTTATGCTTTTCCTATATTCAGGAAACGAATAAACAAATAAGCTCCAATGCCCAGCACCTAGAAAAACATTAAATGAAGAATACCGATGGGCACAGAGAGCTAAGAATTGAGGCTTATGAGTGACAGAGCTTGTGAGTGACAGAATCAGAACTTGGGTCTCTTCTAGTTTCATGGTCTTCCCATACCCCCATGAGGTGCCACATGGCCTCCCATGTTGCCATGCGGTAGTCAGGAAGGAAAAACCCTAGGCAGTGTGGGATGGTAGTATACTGTTGAAAAGCTTTGCCTTGTGTAAGCACATTCAGCTCATATATAGTTGACTTTCTCCAAGGGAGAGTTTGGGGGAGGCCAGGGTGTATTTATCAGCTCTGTCTTTTCCTCCCTTGCCTTCCCGTCCCCAGAAGCAAGGCATGTGGTCGCTCCCTGGCACAGGGAATGCTTGGATATGGGGGACCACCCAGGCTGTACACCCGTGACCACTGCAGAAGTCACCACAGCAGTGGCCGGGAGAATGGGCTGGCTTTGAAGTTCAGGGATGGGAGGACCAGGGCTATTTCTGGTTTGGCCTGAGGTAGCTCACACTTCGTGTAACCCTGCCCCCAGTATCTGCAAGCAGGGAGACACCATGCTCCATTGATTACATCAAAAGAAATTTTTAAAAAAACCCTGTAAGTCACATAAAATGATCTTTCGTGTGTAGCAGTTCTGCTGTTGGTGGAGGTGATGGTGGCAGAGGGTAGGGAGTTAGTCATCGATTGCATGTTTGTGAATATTAGAGCTCTGTACCACCTGAGGGTGAGCAATTTATTTTCCAGTCTGAAACCTCAGAAATGCTGGCCAGTCTTCACATGATGCAGCAATGGAAAGCTTTCTACATTTCCAAAAGTGAGTCCGGAAATCTGCCTCAAAGTGTAGCTGAACGACACTGTGTGGATCTGCGGCAATTTTAATGTAATTGACAGGATTAAGTTCCCACCATTTGCTAACCCTGTGACCCTGGGAAAGTCCTAACCTCCCTGCCTCAATGCCCTATCTGTAAAATGGAGCGAATGCTGCCTACATCAGCAGGTTCTTGTGAGTATTAAATGACATATTGTGTGTAAAGTCCTCAACATGTTGACTAGCTCGTACAACTAATTAAGAAATGCTCATTCTTATTACTTGTTAGGCAGGTGGCTTTATTATTATATGAAGCTTTTTGTGAGAGTGGCTCTTAAAATGTGGAAGTCATTGGAAGTCCAGCCAAGCTTGAGACCGACCAAAGGGATATGGTTTGGCTCCATTATCTAAGCTCTGAGCCAAGCCGTCAGAAAGGATTGAACACATATTAGAAGAAAAAATATATTAAGTGATGAGGTGGGTGTGACTGAGACCATAAAGAATCAATGCCACAATATTATTATTGGTTTGGCTCTTCATCATCTATAAACATTGAGCCTGGTTTGAGTGGTTCGGTTTCAGACTCATTGACAGATTCTTCATTTTACTTTTAAACTCTTGGGCATATTAGGGAAAAGATTTATACATTTTTGTGCTCTATTTTAAAGTATCACTATGCATGGCTCATGCATACGTCTCTATCTTTGTCTTGTATTTGTAAAGCATGGCCAGGTTTTTGATCTAATAAGCATTGTGCTTTCCACACCAGATTCAGTTTGAGACTGAAGTAGATGACAAGTAATGAAGTGATTTGGTTTATCCCATTGTATCAGGAACCTAGAGAGTGGAAACTTTGCCCTTATTCTTCTGTTCCCTGAGGCTAGAGGTGACCATGAGCAAAGATGTCTTCTTCCTCATTTGGGTTAAGACACGTGATACTCCCATGAAAGAAATCCCGAAACATTCCTTTGGGAAGAAGCATTGTGTTTGTGTTACTTAGAAAGTGAACCTCTTCTAGGGCTATGCCTGTCTTCTTTGCACCAATAAGTCAGAAGCCAGTTAGGCAAAAGAGAAGTAACAATGATCTAGACCTTGTAGGAAACGGAGGCAGTGTCTCTGATGAATAATGCAATCTAACAGGTTGGAGAGGGGAAAGAAAATGAAGGCTTAGTAGCACATTGAGAAATTTTGGAGGGAAAAAAGGTATAGGAATATTTCCCTAGAATATTTAGTTTTCTTTTTAGTGCCTTTAGTCAAATTTCTCTAGTTTTTACTGCATATCCTGTGCTATCCACAGGGTTTATACCTTATGTCTGTGAATTGATTTTTGTGAGGGCAACATCTATTTATATTTGTGTTTTCAGTGCCCAAGTTCAGTACCTGGTATTTACTTAACTTTGTAATAACTTACTGGTATGAGAACTTCTTGACTAATTACAAATAAGTACTCTCCAAGTTATTGCAGGAGTCTGATCATACCCTGCCCCTCCGTCCTTGAATTCCAAACAGACTGAAACAACTGAGGTGTGCAAAATTCTTTGTTTGCTCAACTCATGCTTCTCAACGTGCTTTAAAATCATTCTTTACCAGCATAAAGCTTATCTAACTATCTTTTTCCTTTCATAAGATTTACAGTTTTCTTTAAATCTTTTATTTTATTTTATTTTTAGAGGTGATTTAACATATAAGATAACTTGTAAGTATCAGGCCAACTCATTTGTCTTGTTTCAGTTTAGACAAATGCTAGCACCAAGTTCTCTTGCTGCCAAAGCATAGATTTCATGCTGTTCATAGTCGTTCCTACCAAGAGGACAATATGCACTCGATTGCCAACACTCCACTGGGACTCTGACAAAGGAATTTTATTGTGTCCACTTTTAGTTGGATGCAGTGAAACCCTTGCCCGGGCATGGCGGTGGCTACTGCTCATGCCCCAGAATTGCTGTGTGGTCAGGTCAGGGCTTTTTTCTTAATACTCTCTGGATCAGACTTTCTTGTGGGTTTGTGTGTGGGAGGCAAGGCAGACACTGTGTGTCAAGGACAGGCCCTCAGCCTCTTGTGTAGGGAAATTACTGCCACATGAAAGTAGGGCAGGAAGCCAGGGGCTGTCCCAAAGTCTTTGCTTTGGATAATTTGTCTCCTCTCCCATGAATAAGAGCGCTTATGCTGGGGCTAGAGAACTGTGTTCCTGGAACAGGAGCTCCCTACTGCCAGCCTCTCATGAGTTGAAATCCAAGCATCTTTGGATGCCACATTGTCATGTATTGTAACCAGATTGCCTAAAGGAATTCAACCATTGAAAAGGTCGCCTAGCGTAGCTGTGTGTTTAAGGTTACCAACCTAAGTCAGGAGTAAATGTTTCCATCAAATCTAATCATCCCTTCTTGGGCACAAAGAATCATCTTAGTAGGAATTGTAGCTAATACGAATTCAGTGTGAATTGAAAAGAACTCAGAAATGGTTGTGAGTATCTTTCAAAGGATGGTAAAAGTATAAATTTATGTCAGAAATACCCCATGCATGTTGTGAAGACTGACCAAATCAGAGATCTTTGATTCCACTTTTAAACTCACTGACTATTTTTATATGAAAATAATCACCCCTTTAGTTGAAAATCACAACTTTTAGTTTGGGAATTCAAGAGTCCTCTGATGAAAGTGAAAAGAATCTCTTTAGTAATCAGGCGGGTGTCTGGGCGGCTCAGTTGCTTAAGCATCTGAGTCTTGATTTCGGCTCAGGTTATGATCTCAGGGTTGTGGGACTGAGCGCTTTGGACTCTGGCTCAGGGAGGACTCCGCTTGAGATTCTCTCCCTCTCCCTCTGCCCCACTCCCCACTAGTGTGCGTGTGGGCTCACTCTCTGGTCCTCTCTCTCTCAAATAAAGAAATAAATAAAACTTAAAAAAAAAAAAGGAAAAGAAATCAGGCAGATCTCATTGTCTTTGTGACCAATGCTTCCACACTTCCACCCTTAGGTGATTTGATTTTAAGAAGATAAAGGAGCAACAATAATCAGAAAGACTGCATTACTAGAAGCGTCTTGAAATTAAGAGGAAGCTATGTAGAGGATTTCTGCTGCTAGTAAAGAATAATTTCCTCTGCCTTTGCATTATTCATCTCATGTAAATTTTGAGAAAGTTCATCACTGTGATTATTATTTCATTTACTACATTTTATATGTTTATAGCACAATTTCCACAGTAGGATCTTTTTTCTTTCCAGATTAACATAAATGTGTGTATTCTGGATGGAAAAGGGAACCTTTGTAGAAGCAGGTACTTGACACGCAGCATCCTATCTCACTGCATTCAGAACTTCCTGCAATATGACCATCTCTACCATGAGGTCTAGAAGTGGGCTTTTTAGGCCTGATATCTATACCATGTTCTTACTTATATACCTACAACAGTTAACACCTACTGCAAACACCAGGTAGCGTACAGATGGTTTAATATGCTCATAACTACCCTGTGAGATGGGAATATTAACCCTAAATTTTGTGACTGAGATTCTTGGGTTCATTGACTTCCTCAAATTTATACAACTACTAGAATGGAAGGGCCAGGATTCCAAACCGGGGTTCTCTGATGGGAGAATCCATGTTCTTTTTACAATCACACTCAATGCAGGGAATTCAGCCTCCTTGAAAGAAATTCTGGGCTTAAAAGCAACCAAAATGAGTTTATGCCTAGTTAGGATGATTTTGTGTGACAGTATCCTGAAACTGCTTTCTGGGCTGTCTTGGAACTCTCCTGGCTGGGTTGGTTTTATAGATTCACTCAACTTCAGCATTGGGAAGAGGCTTCAAGGTCATCCAGCCCAACTCCCAGGAGGCCGTCTAGCCTGTGCTGGATGCTGTCTAGGTTCTCTTGAGGCAGGCTAGTCCATTCTTTCTTGGGACAGCACAAACTCATAAGAAGCTCTTTATCTTCGGCCAGAATAAACTGCAGAATAAGCCAACTCCATCTTCTGCGTAACAGTCATTCAAATATTTGAAAGGAATTCCAAATTCCCTCTATTTTTTTTTTTTTTTCTGAGCAGTCCCAGTGCTTTCAACTGCACTCTGTAGAATATGGTTGTATTTCTTTTTTGACCCCATATTGTCTTCTGTGAATACTGTGCAGTCTTATAAGGTAGCATTAAGAACTAAGCACCACGGCATCAGGACTGATTTAACCAGCGCAGACTGGATTACGACTGTCATCTAGGAATTTTACATTCATCAGCCACACAAAGTATTGTGATTTAATTCTAGCTGAGCCTCCTTCACAATATCTCTTCATCCCAAGAGATGTGGGTCTCAGCCTCTGTCCAAACTCGAGAATTCTGAAATCTTGCCGTAGCTTCAGAAAGGAACCCTTAGAAAAGAGGGTCAAAGTGCATATATGTTGGTTTCCAGGAAAATAGGCAAGGAGATGGAGAGGCCATTGTTAGCATAGGAGGTATTTGTCATGTACTCTGACTTTCTAAACTTGTGCCTGAGTCTTAATGGTGACAAGGCGTGGAGTGACAGGTCAGAAGTAATTGAATAGAAATTGTATTTTCTCTAATGTCTAAGAGATACTAAGAGATAGAAAGCAGTGCTTCTTCTCACAGGCTGTGATTCCAAAGTAAGGGTCAGTGATTTTACTCCTATGTTAGTTCTTGCAGTACTCTGGGACATAATTCACCATGGCCAGAGTGGATTTGCTGTACGCAGGAGTCATCCTTCTAACCTGCCATGTCCATAGGTATGTGAGAATCTAGGGTGAAAGCTGAGAGAATAATATCCCGCTGATTCATACTCAGAAAGTGGGGAATATATTATTTGTGTCTCTTAGTGCACATGTGTTGGTATTATTGACACACAATGAATTTTCTGTTTGTTTTGTGAATATGTGAGATGATACAGAATGATTTTCAAAAGTGTAAGTTGAATACACAAATAGTATATTATGTTCCATTTCAATTGGTAGAAAAGGTATAAAATTTGTGTGAAAATATAATCAGATATTTATTTGTTGAATTCAGTTTAGCTATTCCTAATAGACGGCTATAGGATATTCTGTACTCTCTGAATCAGATTTGAATTAGTGACCTAGTTTGTAAACCCCCCTGTTCCGTGTTCATCAAGCATATCATTGTATTTAAATTTCTAGTACATTTAAAGGTAAAACAAATCATATTTTCATTTTAAAGGACTTTTTAATCTTATATGATAGCACATATTTCAACAATTTAAGAATAAGTGGAAGAAAAAGTCTTAAAAGTAAAGTGCTTTAAGACATCTGAATATGAGGTGTAAACATTTTCTCATCTGCTTGTGTGTGTGTGTGTGTGTGTAAACTTGATCTCCTCAAAGCTGTGTTTAGAAATGAGATAGGACAGGAAGCCATAGAAGCACCTGTGTTGTACTGACAAATTTCAACGGGCATTTTATGTGAGGGTGAAATAATTGGGTCCATTAAAAAAATTGATATGTTTCTATCCTGAAAAAAGCCTGCAATGTTTCCATATCTGGACTTTCCAAAAATGGCCATATTTCCCACCTTCTCAATGTAAATCAAACTCATATATTCTGTGCACAAGCACCCATGCACAGAAAACTTCTGAAAGAGAAAATTCTTGAAAGACACAGAAGAAAGAAAGAGAAGAGGAATCCTTTAACCGTAAAGCTGTAATTTATTAAGTGTCTTTAGAATTCATGTAAGGGGCCTCTCTCTTTTTTTCTTCTCTTGTAGGTCTCTAAGTCCACTGATGACAGGAAAATCTTCAGTGGTTCCAGAGACAAGCTGCTGGAAATCCTGCACATTTATCTTCCAGAAGGAAGTGAGCTGATTAGGATAGAGGTCCCTTCAGAAAGAACCTCCCCCAAAACTTTAAAGGACTCCAAATTAAGCCATGTCCATTTCTGGGACCCTAAAGTGGCTCATGAAAGTCAGGGACCACTTGCTTAATGTTAGGTGATTTCAAAAGCCTTAAGATTCTAAGGGGAGAGTGAAGATGGGGAAGGTGAGGCTGAATAAATTGTGAGAATCTGTCAAATAACAGGGTGTCTCTTTAATTCCAAGCATCATGTTTTATCTCACTTTGTATCTTTCAATTAAAAAAAGGAAAACGTGTCTTCTTTAAAAACATATTTTTTCCTCTATTAATATTCAGTACCTAATATATGAATACAGATCCATCATTCTTTAGCTCTAGGTAGATCACAACCTAATTTACAAATTCAAAAGCGTAAGTCAGATCAACTCAATTGCTCAAGGCCATGTATTTGCAAGCTAAGAGCATGCATTGAACATTTCCTGTCCTTGGACTGGTGTACTGGGCAATGCTGCTTTTCTCTAACAATTTGTTCATCTATTGGCTTTAACACAATTTTGCTTATCAGTTGAAAACGTTTAACCTATACCCACTCATGTAATACAAAGTATAAAATTAAATCAATGATCTAGAAAATTCAGGGCAAAGTAGTTTAAATCATTTTGATCTTCTAAAGATTTTGATTTCTTCTTAACCTGAAAAAATAGGTAATTACTCAATAGCCTTAGCTCAAAAATATATCTGACAGGTTATTTTTATTTGTTTGGTTTTCAGAAATCATATTCATGCTTTCTACCCTCTGTAGTTTTTAGCAAAATGAATCAAAGCCACTCTGTACCCAAAGATAACACCAGTGTTGTCTTTTTTTTTTTTTTTTTAAACATTGCAGGGCTTTACCTCGAGTGCTATGCAGTAAATTTACAGGGAAAGAAAAATTTTATTAAATTATAACTGAGAGGAGCTGATTTTTTTACATAGCAAACAAAAAATTCCTTCATGAAAGGCTATAAAACCCATATTATTTACCAGAGAGACCTTTCCTGTCTCCCAGGTAAACACTTACAGTGTGTAGACTTGTGTAAATACATATTTAGGAGTGGCTAAATATGGTGAAGTATTTTTAAAGGTGTATTTACAAAGCTGAATACATATATTGGCATTTTGGTATGTGTATGTATGCGGTTCTGCTGTCTATTCAAAATTCTAGCAGGACTCTGGTAGATACACCTTGGATATAGGGACTGAATTTCAAAACATTCATCTTTAATCAAAATTACTAAGGACAGGTCCTTAAATCACTTCAAAAGGGTGAACATTTTCAACTAATGGAGTTCAGGTCTTTCTTGCCAGTTTGACCGGAGGAAAATTGTTTCAGAAAAGCAGGCATCATTCTCAGAAGCAAATCTCCCTTTCTGAACATCTTTGTGCATGAAAGAACTATCATTTCACATTCAGCTCAGAATATTACTGAATACTTAAAGATAGACTCCATATGATGGATGGGTCAACCATGAAATTTAGTTAAGGGGGACAATGTCATTAAGATATTTAAAAAATACTTTAAACCTATTATTTTTATAATACTTTAAAACACATGGAAATGTGAGTGATAAAATCTGCTTGTTGCTGATTCAATAGCGGGAAGCTCTCTATGATAACATGGTTAACTCCGTCTTAAGGATTCCTGATGTCCATGTCCTTCTTTGCTTCTTGGGAAACGTGTTGTCTGTGAGGAAAAGAAGGTGCTAGTAACAGAGGTGGTAGATAAATGAAAGAGCACTACCTCTGCTTCTGTTGTCTGTAGCAACTCAGAATGAATAAGGATCCCATTTGTGTAAAAGCCTTTTTTAAGATAGAGAAGTTGATAGTCTAAATAACTCTAGAGTTTGGGCTATCTTAGGGGCCTTTGGCTAAGGAGTCTAAACAATGCTTCTATTTCATTTCTAATGCAGCACACAGCTATTTCTAAATGCTCTCAATATCCTGCCATGGAATAATTGAAAATCTTATTATGGTAAACCGTATGGGGACAAAGATTATTCAATCAGTGAAATGATTTCTCCAATAAAACTTGCAAAGGGCTGAGTTTTTTAACTTTACAAAAATATACATCATATGTGGATATTTTTCCCAAGGTACCAACAACACAGATTTTGGTTAAACCTGCAGGTTTCTAAAATTTTAAATTTAGAAAGAAAGAAAGAGAACTTTTATTTTATTAAATTTTATTTTATTTTTTTAGTGTGAAAACCCATTTTAAAATATTATGACAGTACTATAAGGCCTCTGGAATGTAGAAGCTTCTAATATATGTGCTGACACAATTTTAGCTTTAACTGTGAATGGGTGCACTCTATAATACTACTTATATGCCAGTATTTTAGACTTGGAAAACAAACTTTTCTGGCAAAAGACAATCCTTGTTTCAGAATTTTTGAAAATATATGAGCAGGCACCAACACCTCTGCATTACAATTTTTATTAGTTTTATCCCATCTTTAATGTTATTCTGTGGCTAAGTATCTCATTTCCATGTAAACTTCCATTAGGAACACAAATTGCTGACACCACATCTACTGACAGAAATGCCACAACATAAATTACGCCAAGAAAATGCTGCTTTGGGTGGGGGGCATGGCAGGGGGAACTAAGCTAGATAAAAAGCCACTGTGCTACTGCCCAGCCTGCAGCCCTGTCCCGCTGACCACTGATAAAATTTATCACAGGGCCACATACGGGAAGGCAGCTTAAAGAAGAGACATCTGTGGTAAAACATGTAACAGCAAAACAGCTAATGGAGCATTATTACTTTATTGGAAGGCAGTATCTCTGGATGCTTCACTTCTCTAGCTTTAGCAAGTGTATGAATTGTTCTTCTACATGCAGAAGAGCTGATATGAGAAAAAAAAATGGTTATTAGAACACTGAATGATGGCATTAGGCCTTTCCAGGACTCACCGGTTCACCACTCTGCCCAGTACACTTAACCAGCAAAGGAGTGAAGGAGTTCGAACAAAGTTAAAAACCAATCTGAATCTTAATTTTTTTTTTTAAAGATTTTATTTATTTACTTGAAAGAAAGAGAAAGAGAGAGAGAGAGAGCACAAGCAGGGGGAGGTGAGGGAGAAGCCGACTCCCTGCTGACCAGGGAGCCTGATGCTGGACTCAATCCCAGGACTCCTGGATCAAGACCTGAGCCTGAGCCAAAGGCAGACACTTAACCAACTGAACCACCCAGGCACCCCTTAATCTTCATTCTTAAAGGAATATTGATCTACAATGCTAATGGTCTCATTGTAAAGAAGCAGTCTTATAAATTCTGGCTAATCATTGTTATAATTCAGTCCTGGTGTTAGTAGAACGTAGAAATATCCAAATTCCACTAATAAAAGGAATCTCATTTACCAAGATAGTTAAAAACTTTGTCGTTGGATGGGGCTTATTCTTTGGGGGTTTAAAAGAATAAGATTGGCATGCACTGGACAGTCACAATTGGATAGCTAGAATGGTTCCAAAGCAAAATGAGTAGCTGGTGTGGTGCTTTAAATGCCAATGAAGTCGGCATTTAAAAGACCTGAGGGAGGCCAGTTGTAGCATTTGCAGCTGGAATGAGGGAGGGTGACGTCACCAAGATGGCGCCACAGATGGTCCCTGACTTCGCTCCTCCTCCCAAGAAGAACAAGCAACAACTATTTATGAACTAGGCGCCACTGAGAGAATCCTAGAAGAGAGACAGAGACCCGGACACACTGCATTAGAAAGGTAAGAGAAGCGGCTACCCAGTGACGGCAGTGTTCCTCCCGCAGGTGGGTGCGGCACCACGCTGAGAGGTCTCCGCTGAGCCACTGGGAAAACGACTGGCATAGCAGAGGATTTTGTTCTTACCGATTTCTGTTACCCATAAGCAATGTCTGAAAACATACGTAATTGGACATGCAAGGACCTGCTGTATTTTGCCCCTCCTGCACCACAGGCGTCTCCACCTCTCAGCTTTGACCATTTCTACGTGGGTTTTGAAGAAGTCAGGGATTTTGGATAGGCTGCCTTCAATTAGTGTGAGAGAAGCTGCATTGCTACCTAATGGGGCCATGCTATGCTTAATCTGATAATAACTGCAAAGCACGTTGATAAGAGAGCAAAGTTTTCTTTTTTTTTAAGTTTTTTTTTTTTTTTTTTAATTTATTTGACAGAGAGATCACAAGTAGGTAGAGAGGCAGGCAGAGAGAGAGGAGGAAGCAGGCTCCCTGCTGAGCAGAGAGCCCGGTGCAGGGCCTCGATCCCAGGACCCCTGGATCATGACCTGAGCCGAAGGCAGAGGCTTTAACTCACTGAGCCACTCAGGCGCCCCGAGAGCAAAGTTTTCATCTTTTACTGTCAACCTCAAGCAGGGAACCTCACATCAATCTCTTTTCTTTTTTGTCAATTGTTAATGCCATGTTTATATAACCCCTTTAGGTAGCTACTTATCTATCTAGCCTCTACAGTTTCTTGGGTTAATATTTCATGTTTACTACCTGAGTTTAAAGCAGTCCTTTATTTTTCCTAAATACATCTCATTCAAGCTGTAAGGAAATTATTTTAATATCTATACCACCAGGATTTGGTGACAAATAATAGCTACTGTTTATTGAATGCCTAATACATGCTAGGCACTGTTTAGGCGCTTTCTCTGTATTAACTTATTTAGTTCTCAAAAAACTCTAAGAGAATAATTATTATTTTCTTCATTTTGTGAAAATGGAGTTTGATGTTTAGAGAAGTTGTTCCTTCATTCCAGTTCACACAGCTGATAGATTGATTCACTGGAATATAGTGTTTTGGGTGTTATGTGTAGATGATGGATTTTTTTCAAGATTACAAACTTACAGACAGCATAAAATAGGCTATTTTACTTTGTTTTTCATGGACGCAGCAAATAGCATATAGTATTATCCATAACAGTGTGTGGAGGTATGGGCTATTTGTTGCCTTTTACTGTTAACAGAGGAACATCCATAAAGTCCCTTAACCTCTTTGGACCTCAAGTGCCTCAAATATGAAAAGTAATCTTTTAACAGTATGAAGACAGAGGGATGGATCGTTTGGTCTCTATAGATTCTTTCTGGGTTTTGAGATGCTTCTGACAAAATAACAAAGAATAAAAGTCATATCAGTCAGGATACAGAGCTAAGCCACCCTGGATCTACCTGTCTCTGACATTGGTCTTGCTACTGTAACCAACAATATAATGTAGTTGGTTGAAAAAAGAGGTGCTTTAAATAAATTGACAAAGTAAGCTAGAAGAAAAGGGAAATAGGTAATGAACCATTACGAAGGCATTAGCATCAGCTGATTCTGTAGTCTTGGTGTGCTCACTAAGTGTCTTCAAGAGTCTCTGTTTAGAAAATGGAAGAAGATATTGATGATAGAACATTTAGCTTTTTTGAGCCAAAGTGGATTATTGTCATTACTAAGTGAGGAATGTAGACTTCAGGGTACCTGATTTCTAGTTGCATACACCGTTTCTGGAAGAAAAAAAAAAAAAAAAGAGAGACTTCATGCCAACTTTTATTACAAAAACTAAAGCTAATTTAGGATATTGCAGAAAGGTTCTGATAGATAAGATTGATGGTTATTACTGAGAAAGCAAAACGGAGATTGCTCCTTCACTAACATAAGAGGGAGATGAGACTAGGAGGCAAGAAAGCTAGATAGCAATTCCTCTTTTATCAAGACTAACATGGAAACTTGTTTTTTCAATTCTCCTCTTTATTGTATTCTTTTATACTCCTTGTAAGTTGGCCTGAGACTCAGGACTTCAGTCTTTTATCAGCCGGAAGAGAAAGGGAATTGGGAATAGAATGGAAACAAGTATGTTCAGTGAGGATTCCTGATTCTAGAATGAAAATGGTGTGGGAGGTTGTTTTTATCTGGTCCTAGTAATAACCCTTGGAATAAAGGAAGAGCAGTACAAGTGAATTTTCTGTGCTGTGGGTAGTGAGAGTTCATATAAGGCAGATATCTACTGGGTAATTGTGTTTGAATCTAATGGTAATTATCTGACTCAAAGGATTTATGTCCAGCTTGCACTGGATCACATAACCACAGTAAAAGTTATGTGTATTTCACATTATGAGGGGACAGGTTAGGACAAGTAGGAAGGAGGGGAGAAGTGGTTAAAAATAAAGAAGAAAGTACAAAAAACACTTAGTAGTAGAAAAATAAAAAGAAAGAGATCACAGAGGTGTTTCCTAGTTATTATGTTAGCACTTTTCTATTACTTCATGGCTTTCTTTCTTTCTTTAGACCAAATCTTGTGAGTATCCCAGTTAAACTACACTCTGGAAATAGAAAGCAGGAAAGCCTTCTTTTCTCCTAGCCTGCCTTCCACACTTTTAATATTCTGTGAATTTGACCCATTTATCACCTGGAAGGTATGGTTTCTTATTGGGAAACTTACAGAATCTTATGTAAGCAAACCACAGTCAGCATAGGGGAGCCCTCACATCATCAGTCTCACTCTTCCTTTAATTTAGGAAAGATAACCTTTGAAAATCCAGTGTCTAATGCTAAAATAAGGCCTGCGGCCAAGCACAGGGCTACACCTGCTAAGGTGTCTCTTGTCAGTGGAGGAGGGCACTGTATCATCTTTCCGAGGTGGCAGGATAGACTTCATGTTTAGTAGAACAGTGAGGTTTGGAGGAGTGCCTCAGGAATCTCAGGGTTGTCCTAGGGACAGTGTAACCTCATTTTGACATGGCCAATGTAACATATTAGAATATTGAAAACAAACTTATTTTGTTCCCAAATCTTGGCTCATCAAAGTAGTATTATGCCTTTTGTGGTTAAAACCAAATCACTGTCTTTCCCAATTTCATGTTCGTTGTGTTCAGCATCACTTCAAGTCGTTGTTTGGAGGGGAGACAATTGAGTGTCTTTGGCTAGTCAACCTGGCAATAAAGTTCATGAAACTATCACTGGGAAATTCCGTTATGGAAAATAAGCAGTTTGCCCAAAGAAAAATCTTGAGGAAACCATACACACTATTGGTTTTCTTTTCCGGATATGTTTTTTGTTTTTTGTTTTTTTTTTAATGAAGAAACAGAAAACAGGCTACCAAATTTTGAATATTGTAATTGAATGATGGTTTCCTAAACTTTCCAAAAACTTCTGGCCTCTCATAATTTAAATAATTTTACTTAAGTATCTTTTTTTTTTTTTTAAACTCCAGAGATCACTCTGTTTCTAAATCTGGTTTAAAAAGAGATTTTCTAATTATAATTATGCTCTCAGTCATACCATGTTAAAACTTACTTATACTAGAGTAGTAAATCCTGCAAATAGCAAATACTTTAATGTGGTTTCTCATCCGACAATGGTTTATAATAAGATGCTAGCAGATGATGAATGTGGCGATGCAATATTCTCCAAATATTTGGAAATGAAAAAAAGTTATGGAGGAATTTCTTCTCTTCCACACGAATCAGTGGTATTTCACCCATATTAAGAAATTTCAACTTTGTGACAATTTATCATTTAACTAATTTCCTATGGTGGCATAAATTGACCAAATGCGTCCTGGACAACACTCTAAACAGACAATGCATACACATAATAGGTACTTCATAAAGATATACTAACAATTAAAACTCATTGTTCAAGATTCCAGTTATTTTGATGGATCCATCGGGAAAACTGTGTTGAAATGATTTTTGGAGTAGCTCCAGGCAGGGTTTCACTTGTTTTAGGTTTAAGAAGCAACAATAGTGTACTGTTTTCGAAACTCATGGAGATGATACATTGGAAAAAAAATTTTTTTCATGTTGTTATCACTGCCATTTGAACACATTGGATTTTTAAAAGCATTTCTCCACAAGCCATTTGTTATCTCAAAAGTCAGTCTGCAATTTGGGTAGTATTCACCACATAGTTTGAACCTGATAAGCAGAGACAATCTGCCCAGACAAAACTATCTTTGAAAATCAGTGATATTGCTAGAAGGAGTTATCTGCACTCCCAATCTATATTCCTTCACCTCCCACTCAAGTCCTCAACCAATTTCAATTTCTGGCTCTACTACTTCCTAGCTGTGTAACCTTGGAAAAATTGTCTCTTCTTTGTGTCTCCATTTTCTCATCTTGATAAAAGCATACTAACAGTACCTACTAGATGATGTTGTTATGATAATTGAATGAGCGTGTGTGAAGACATACATATGTGTAAACGTATGTATATACCTACATATGTATTTTTATATATGCTAATAGTCTATCTTCTTTGTCACCAAACAATCTCTGCAAGGAGAATAGACACCTCTTAAATCCTTGCCTTGCTTGACTTCTCTTTCTCTCTCTCTCTCTCTCTTTTTTTTTTTTCCTTGCTTGATTTCTCAACCATATTGGACACTTTTGAGCACTTCCTCTTTCTCTTCTCACTCTTCTTGTTTCCATCAAGTTTTCTCTGCAATCAATTCTATAGTCCTTTTTGAGTGCTCCTTTTCTTCTCATTCCCTGAATGTTAGGCTTTGTCAGGGTTCAGCCTTCGTCACTTAGCTCTTCTTGGTCTATTGGTTTTAGGATTTGAGTTATTACAGAACCTATAATCTGATTACTTCCAAGTTTCTGTTTCTAGCCTAGACCTCAGTAGTGAGCATCAGACTTTTATATCTACCAGCCTACTAGGCATCCCTTTTGAACTTCACACTCAACATGTTGAAAATTGGACTTGTCATCTTCCCTGTCTCAGGTGCCCTCCCCCCACCCTCCAACCCATTTAATGGTACCATCCTTTACCCAGCTGCTCATTAAACTTGAAGGTTATGTTTGTTTCTTTCATTCTTCCCCCTGCTCACCACATATGATATGAGGTCTTACATGTTTTTCATCTTAAATATTTCCTTAATCTTTTTTTTTTTTTTTTTTTTTTTTTAAAGATTTTATTTATTTGACAGACAGAGATCACAAGTAGACAGAGAGGCAGGCAGAGAGAGAGAGAGAGGGAAGCAGGCTTCCTGCCGAGCAGAGAGCCCGATGCGGGACTCGATCCCAGGACCCCGAGATCATGACCTGAGCCGAAGGCAGCGGCTTAACCCACTGAGCCACCCAGGCGCCCCTATTTCCTTAATCTTTATCTCAGCTATCTGTCCTCTAATTTGCCTCTTGCCTGACCTACTACAACACTGTTACCATTGCTCTCCCTACCTCTAGTCTTGTCTTCAATTCTCTACATAGAAGATAGTGGATGATTTTACAGAACAAACCTAATTACCTACTTCAGCTTGAAAATACTCAGTTTCCTTGACATGCTGTATAAGGCTGTGTGTGAACAAGGCTTTGCTTATCTCCAGTTTTCACACCTCAGTAGAATCCATGCCTTCCTACCTCTGGCATTTTGTACACACTCTTTCTCCTGCCTGAAATAGCAGAAATTGGGTTTTTCCCCAATTTCCCCACCCTTCTCTGTCTCTGTTGATAATTATACTTTAGGTCTTAGTTTAGATTTTATTTCTTCTAGGAAGCAAAACATTGATTCTTCCAAATAATTTCTCTTGACATTTCTCATAACCCCTTTACTTTTTTAAAAAAATTATAACGTGTATTATATTGTTTTGCAATTGTTTGTTTACCTCTCTGCCCCTATTGAATTTAAATTCCAAAGGGCAAGGATCATGTCCATATTTTTCTTTCTTTTTTTTTTTTAAGACAATTATTTATTTGAGAGAGAGAGAAAGAGAAAAGAGGTGAGGGGCAGAGGGAGAGAGAGTCCCAATTAAACTCTACTCCGAGATCAGAGCCCAACATGGGGCTCAATCCCATGATCCTGAGATCATGACCTGAGCTGAAACCAATAGTTGGATGATTAATCCACTGTGCCACTCAGGCGCCCCTCATGTCCATATTTTTCAAGGTTATATCCTTAACATGTAGCTTAATGTTGATCATTTAGAATGTAAAGGATAAAAATATATACGTGTATGTATAATAATCTGTGACTTTCAAACAAGAATAGTGAGAAATGGGTCAAAGCTCATCATTTTGTTTTTTAAAAAAAAGAGAAAATGAAGAATTTCATTAGAACATCAGTGTAAATAAACAAAGAATAATCTAGGAGTAAGATTTTAAGGCCCAGAATTTTGTGATTTTGGGATGGTGCCCCATTTGATGCCATTATAACATAATTTAATATGGTGTCAGTCTCAGGATAAGTATCTAGGCGTTGGGAAGCAATCCAAGTCTTGTCAGGTAATAGTCATACATGTTGTATTTTATTCAGCCAATTTATTTTAGTAAGCATAGGTCTAAAGCCTTCACATCGTAGTTTAAGGGGAGAATTTTTCTCAGTTCTCTGACTTTTTTTCATATTAAGTTTTTTTTGCATTGTGTGTCCTAATTTTTTTCAGCCTATGTTTAAAAATGATTATTCACCCTTTTCCCTACTACTTCCCAAGGTAAAAACTCATTTATCTGATAACCTCCCAATTCCATAATCTTTCATTTTCTTTTTTTTTTTTTTTTTTTTAAAGATTTTATTTATTTATTTGACAGACAGAGATCACAAGTAGGCAGAGAGGCAGGCAGAGAGAGAGGGGGAAGCAGGCTCCCTGCTGAGCAGAGAGCCCGATGTGGGGCTCGATCCCAGGACCCTGGGATCATGACCTGAGCCGAAAGCAGAGGCTTTAACCCACTGAGCCACCCAGGTTCCCCCATAATCTTTCATTTTCATTTAGACCAAGAGTTCTCACATGACAGCTTTGAATTTGTAGTAGTAGTATTGCGTTTGGTTGGCTTATTATTTTAGTTGGTCTTGTTCTCAGAACCCTCCCACCCTTTCTAACTACCAACAAATATATAATGGCGTCTTTACTACAGCATTTTAAAAGATACTCAATTCAGTGACTCCTTTACTGAGCTATTTGTTTTATCTTCCCCTTCTATTGAACTAAGTTATTAAAGAAAACACACTATTTTTAACATAATATTTTCAAGAGAACTACTTAAAAAAAGTTTACAAACTGAAGTTTTCCTCACTTGCGCAGATGGTTTCACCCTCAAACCTTTTCATTTACTTTTTTTTTTTTTTAAAGCTTTCCATTTATTTTCAAAGACTTTTTTTTTGGGGGGGGTCAGGTTTTTCCACCTAAAAATTTTAATGGGAAATAAAGGATTTGGTCAGTTCTGCTAGATATATTCCATAATTTAAGAAAGAAATTTTAAGGTTTTGGACATAAAGCTTATATATAATCCCTGATACGTATACATATAAATGGGTATATATACACACACACTCCATATTTACTATTCATTTACTTGAGAGAGAGCACGCATAAGGCAGGGAGGAGACAGAGCGAAAGGGAGAAGCAGATTCCCTACTGAGCAGGGAGTTCAACATGGGGCTTGATCCCAGGATTCTGGGATCATGACGTGAACTGAAGGCAGATGCTAAACCATGTGAATAACCCAGGCACCCCTGTACTTACTCTTCTTTATCTATACTATATTTATGGTACATGGTATACATACATGATGAATATTTATACTGTATATATGATATAAACTATAAATAATATGAATGTACATATATATAGTATAGTAGCCCAGATTTATAAATACTGATGAATCAATATTCTTAATAAATAGTGTAATTCCTTTAGGAAATTGGCAATAAAATAGTATCAGCAAAAGAAAAATTGTAATTTATATTATGTTTAGAGGATATGAAGCTACTGAGTTCAGTATAGTAAAGAAACAGATTTTTCAGTTTAATGTATATTAAAATTTCTTTCCAATGAAAGAAAATGTACAATGAAAATACATTGAATTGTAAGCCTCCATCTCTATCCTGTATTGTGCTGCTTAAGTACTGTTCTTAATTCATATAGTATTACTTGACATTTCTTGGATATATCATATTTTTTGTAGCTTGATAGCTTTGTAAATGAGGGTTTTGTTACCTGATGAACTCCTACTCATACCCCAAGATTTTCCTTCAGTGTCCTTTAATTTGTGAAGTGATACCTTTTGGCTCCCATAATTCTTTGCACATACCTGTATTATTTTCTTACCACGTTGTATCGCTTTCCTAGTTTGCTTTTCTGTCTTTCCCCCTAGGGCCAATGTACTGTTAGGTACTATAGGCAGAGAACCTGGGTAAAAATGTCTGGGACTTGGGAGAAAACATATATTGGCTATAAGTCCTGAAAAATTAATGACTATTAAAATGCCCATAAAAGGGGCGCCTGGATGGCTCAGTGGGTTAAAGCCTCTGCCTTCGGCTCAGGTCATGATCTCAGGGTCCTGGGATCGAGCCCCACATCGGGCTCTCTGCTCAGCAGGGAGCCTGCTTCCTCCTCTCTCTCCCTGCCTGCCTCTCTGACTACTTGTAATCTCTATCAAATAAATAAATAAAAATATAAAATAAAATAAAATAAAATGCCCATAAAAATAATCTTAAGCAAATGTAACACAACTCATATGTAGTTATGTGATTATATTAAATGTGAGATATGAGTGCATTTTAATGTTTTATATGAGGTTAGGTGGATTTAGAAAACTCTGAATGATTAGAGCCTGAGAAGGTCTTAAGTTGGCTCTCTTGGCCCCATTTACATTTGGGGAGAAAGAAGTCTCTTTTACTCACTTTTATGATTCCAAAGGCCAGTGGCAGTGACTGGTATATAGCATATACCTAAATACCAGTGATGAATTTTCTGAAAATTCATTATAAGCAGTCTCTAAGTATTACCTGGTTGAATAAAAGTTTAGTTAAATGAATATGGCCCAAGAGACAGTGTATCATAGTGATTAAGAGCATGACACTGAAGTTCGCCAAACCTGGATTTGAATTGTGGTCCTGTCATTTATTGGAGGAGCGGTTTAGGGTGAGTCCTGTGTCTCTCTAAACATAAATCATCCCCCCATCAGGGGTGATAATAGTAGTAACTGTCTCTTTTGATTTTCACAAGGATTAAATTAGATAACACATATTGAACACTTAGCATGGTGCACGGCATCAGAAAAAGTTCTAATAAAAATTGAGTTATTATTACTATAAGCTAAGCAAAAGTAACTTTAACATAAATGACTACATCTATCATATTTAAATCTTTAAATCGTTTTCACTCTTGTTAGCTCAATTTCAGTAGAGTAGACATAAAAGAGGTCACAATGAACAATTTTCTCTAAATTCTCAATTCTTACAAGCAACAGATTGTAAAAAATGCTGGAAAAAGTCAGATTTTGAGGCTCTATGTAAATTTAAAAAAAAAGGGTGGGTGATAAAAGCTTTCTTATTCTTGAGATAACATGCATGAAAACAATTTGTGATTCAGGATAGCAATACGGGTATGTCTTTAAGCCAACTAACTCTTTGCGACACATTGTCCTTGCTTTCTAAAGTAGGCCTCATCTCACTTTTAATGTGTGAAAGGAGAGATTATTCAACACAGTGGTAGACACATTTTTGTTCTCAAGAACACTGCGATATCATTAATCTTCTGGCACGCCTGCAAAGGCGGGTTATGTGAATGCTAGTCTTTTGCAAGGCTATAAATAAAGTTTAAAGAGAGAAAGAGACAGAAAGAAAAGATGTTTTCCTGAAGCTTCTATTGCCACAGTACGGACCACATTAAGGGTGCAATAACTTACCAGTAATAACACTTTTAAAATCCTCTTTATGGGTTTTCAACATCTGTCTAGAAAAATCCAGCCTAAAAATAGAATCTGATCTTGTAACACAGCTTTCTCAAATTGGGCTATCCTAAACACTCTCTTCATTGAATAGTCACATATGACTATTTTAGAGCCATATTTCTGGGAATAGCAATGCTTTATCATGTATATCACATGCTTAGCACTTCAGAAGATACGTTCATGTATTAGGGTGTGTGTGAAGTGGTTCCTCATGGATGGAAAAGCTTCAGTGAAAATAATTTTTTTTTCCTTTTTTGCTTTTCAAATGTAAAGCAAAGAAAAAGGACATGCAAAGTATCCCTCGTTTTTTATGTTAGGAATTTCATTCTATTTCTAGTCTAATAGACCCAGATTTCATCATTATCCATGTATAAAGGTTGAGTCACATTTGTTTTTATTTGAAAGCACTCAGGAATAATGCTTGCATGCTAACTGTTGTTAGAGCATGCTTATGGATTATTATTACACATAATATGGACTTGATTTTTCCAGCAAACTGGAATAGCTGGTGGCAATTTTTGGTTCTAGCAGAAACCATCTTTCTCATAGTTCTTCAGTGGCAAAACTCTTGCTGACTTCATGAGAAGATCAGGTACAAAGCAATTAATATGCCACAGATTGTTGTTTAGAGCTGTTTTTAGTTCTAACCCATAGATCCTAAAAATAAAAAAAATTAAAAAATTAAAAAACAAACCCAACTGGCTTGTACTCTAGTTGTGTCTTAACCCTACACCCTTGGAAGATTTTTTTCATAATGCTTTGGAATTTGGGTTTCCAAACAGCTTGTATGTGACAAACCAAAGACACTACAATTAGAACTGTTTTTTTCCTCAGTTTGCAGGATATATGTGTTGCTAATTAAGAACCAATATCTTTTGTCAGTTTTTCAGGTTTAGTAAAGTTTTAGATTTGGGACAGTTAGTGGGCACTGCACACTCGTAGCCAGGCTTCTCAAAGCTTTTTGTGATGCCCTCTGAATTTTAGAGGCCTCATCTGGGGGGCTCGTGATGAGAGTCACTTCTCTACTGATCTCTGCATGTGGCTCCTCTCTCAAACAGCCCACATCTGGGAAGCTCATTACGTTCTGTAACAGATTAGTATGGAACAGGCAGTTTGAATTCTTCATTCAAAAAGTACACAAGTGGAGTTCCTATGCCATTTACTGGAAGAGCTAGAAAACAGACCTGGATCTTCTCTTTGAGACAGAAAGTAGAATCCTTAGGAGCCAGCATGGCCTTTGGAAATCTGGTCTTGACTGCCATGAAGACAATGATGTTAGTTAACTATCTTTAGTAGGGTTTCAAAACTCACTGCAAATGTGGATTTAGGGAGTATATTGTATCCCTAATTGGCAGAAGAAAATGAGAAGGAAAGGAAAATAAAGGGAATAATAATGAACATATGTGAAGTTCTGGTTATACATGGTTAAGTGCATAATTATTTCATTTATTACTTAAAATATGTTAATGAAGTATATGTTACTTTCCTTATTGGCCGGTAAGGAAAGCACACTATTGAGACAGGTTAGGTAACTGGTCTATGTCCTCACAATTACTAAGCAGTAGAGATAGGATTTGAATCCAAATTGTTCCATTTCTGAAGTTCACATTTTTTACTCAACGAGGATCAACAGGATTGGCCCAGGATCAAATCGTGAATGCAGCAGTATTCATTTGCTTTGTTCCTCCCTTCCCCTTCAATAAACTTCTCTTCGTTTTGGCAGTTCCTTTTCCTAGCTGCTGTCTCATTCTCATAGGTTTTTTTTTTTTTTTTTCCCATATCCTTTTTCAGTCCCAACAAAAATGTTAACTGAAAATGATACTAGCTAATTACACTTTCTTAATAGGTATCTGCATTTTGGTAAAAACTTAATACACTAAAATGCCTTTGAGACAATAAAGAATGTACTTCTGATACCCTGACTGCGGGAGAATGTTGGGGGACATATATGGGCTAAGGAGCTATCTTCTCAGAAGGTGGCATGAAGCCTGGGGAAACTCAGTGTTTCCCTCTTAAATATTTTTATGCACATAAAATCAGTCTAAAATGAACTCCAAGAGCAGATGTGAAGGCAAAATAATTTATATTATAACTTAAAGGGAGAAATGTGCTCAGGATGGAGCAGAATAACTCCTTTGCTTTGGTCATCAGGGTGTTCCATGAGATTCTGAACTGATTACATAAATCTTTAATTCTCCTCCCTCATTTCCACTTAATTGCATTCCACTGGAAAGACAAAGTGGCAAGACAGAGTGTCAGAACAGTTACCTAGGATTACTTTTTTCTCACTGTCCTTGAATAGAGCTATTCCTACTCAAGAAGCTGAGATCCGTTGGCCCATAATAGGATAGTTACAGGTCAGCTTAAGATGACCTCTTCTTTGCTGGTGACGATTCAGAGCTGGTGATTTTTTAAAAACTAATATTTGCAGATGTGGAATGTTAGGGAAGGGAGTCTTCATGTAAACCTGGTTAGTTTTCAAGTGTGTAGAGAAAAAAATGTCAAGAAGGAATAAAACAATTTTTGAAAACATAACACAGCAGAAAAAATTATTGTCCATATTCTCACTACTCTAGTACACCAATTGGTATGCTTCATAAACCTTCAAACACTTTTTTCCATGAATATTTAGGAACATCATTATAATCATAACTCATATTTTAAAAGTTTGCTTTCTTTCTCCTAATATTATGACATAGTCATTTTCTATATTTCTAAGCATTCTTCGTTATTTAGGCTGATTTTTTTTTTTTTCCCAGAGAGGATGGGGCTCTCCATTTTTGAATGGCATAGGTGATATTCTGTTCTACATCTAAATGTATGAATAACTCCTTATAGGCATTGCGTAAATGCTAATATAGTTCATCTACAGATTTTAAATGTTAGTTATATAGATGCTGCATTGTAGCTCTCAGGGGATTGTTAAGATCATCACATTTTTAAGTGTATCACAATCCTGCCATTTAATTATACTTAAAAAGTGGTTTATCAACATTAGTGTCTAGGAAGAACAAATATAATTGTCATAGAACAAGTAAATAATCATTGAGTTTAGATACTTTTTGAAGGTTGTTTAGATTCCTCCTGTACGTATTTTCCGAGAATTTCTTTTATACTGAAGAATGTTATTGGGCTCTTTGCAGCTGTTGTGGCCTGGCTTTACCCCATTAGAGGCGATCTGTGGGAAGAGAAGGAGACAAATTGTGACACTGTCCCTTATCAAAGGACCACACAGTTGTTCGCCACTTTGACTCCATGATGGATAGTTATCTTGAGGTTTGACGGATGTAAGGCTGAAAGTTTAGAGGAAAACATAGCAGAAGCCCAGTAGCTCCTTGCTGTTGACGCTTAACCTGATAACATGGGGTTAATCAATCTTCTCTGTTGTTTTTAGCTTCAATTTTCTTTTCTTCAAGCTTCATTTTTTCCCACCTCTTCAGACTGGTCTGCCAAAAAAAAAAAAAAAAGTCTGGATGGAGAAAAGACAAAAGTAACTCTTTTCCACGTTATTGATTTCATCAAACAACCTTCTGTTGTCCTCAATGCATGTGTTGGAGACAGAAAAACACATACTCATTTTATGTGCATAAAGTGCATATTTATTTGTTTGAGAGTTTTAACTTGAATGGTTAGAGAAGGAAATTAGATCTTGGTGTGATCAAAAGGTGAATAATAATCTTTATCTTGAAGAAAGAATTTGTCCTCAAAGTCTCTCTTTTTTTTTTTTTGAGAACAGCACATGACTAGTGCTTGATCATTCTGCTTTCTAGTCAGGGGTGCCTGGCTGGCTCAGTCTGTGGAGCTTGTGACTCTTGATCTTGCGGTTGTATGTTCAAGCCCCACACTGGGTGTAGAGGTTACTTAAAAGTAAAATCTTAAAAAAAAAAAAAAAAAAAAAGAAAGAAAAAATACTTTCCATGTTTCCTCATTATTTCCTTTAGTTTAATGATAAGCAGCTATTAGATACTCCATTGAAATAATGACTTACTTCAATATCTAAATATGGTGAATTTGTACTTGATTGGAAGAGTTTGATAAATTGTTAAAAGATCTGCTGGTTCTGCTGTGCCTGAATTCCTTAAGCAAAGAAGGATGGAGGGGGAAAGTCCCTGTGCTTTTCATGAAATTGTATTATCCAAATTAGTGCATGGAGTGAAGGGTCAGAATTCTTTTTTCAGCTTTGTTGAGATATAACTCACACACAATAAAATCACCAGCTGTAAGACTTCTATTTGATGAGTTTTGACAAATGAACACAGTCATATTACCACTACTACAATCATGATACAGAACATTTTTGTTACCCCCTTGAAAGTTCCACTGTGGTCCCTTGTAGTCAGTATCTTCACCACTTCCGCTAGTCCCTGGCACTCACTGACATACTCCGATCCTTTCACGAATGTACGTGTCCTCTGTGCAGGGGCCACACTCATCCTCTTTAGATTGTCCTTACCGCAGTATGTGTGCTGCCGGAGCACTAGCCAGTTTCAAAAGTAAGCTATGAGTACATGTTAGTTTGTAAGCTTTTACAGTGTTCATGTATTAAATCTCTTAAGACTTTATTTCTAATAGTCAATTAGAGCTATACCGTCAGCCCCTTTGGAAAAGAAAACTCAGTAAATCCCCACCATTGTACCGTGCTTGGCATAACACTGTGCTCGAGATCCTGTCCTAGTCTCATGTCTAACTCATACCTCTTTTGGAATCACCGAGGTGTTAATTGATAATTAACTTTTTTTTAGTCATCTAGTATTTTGTTACCTTAAGAATACTTCTGTTGCTGAGCTTTTGAAACACAAAGTTGATTGACTCTATGCCTCATTTAACCTCTTAGTTATATTAAAACAATAAAGTACTAAGTCTCTAACAGTTGTGGAAATATATTTTTAAGTGTGGAAGAGAAAAGCAAGGCAATTTAATTTACTCTTCTGGTTTGGCAAATTACTAAAAAGAGGAAACTGTAAGTGCTTGAAAATTGCTGTATATACCCTTGGCTGTCATTTTTTCCCCATTATAAGTGAAGAGATATTAGGTGTAAGAAAATTATTCATTGTGTCCAAATACAAAGCAGTCTTACTATTGGGCACTATCAGTACACATACGGTGTGTGGATAATTTTAGCCGTAATGGATATACCATTTCAGTTATTAGATTGAAGGGGTTTTTTTGTTTTTAAACTAAAATGGGTGAGCATAAGTGAAGGTAAAATATATGTATGTGCCCAGAAAAGTTGAAAATGAATGAGATCTGCTATAAATTTTATGTTGTCCTTATATCTCAAATTCTGATGGTATCATTTGTTATTCATAGTCATTTGCATTTGGTTGTTTTAGAGAGGTTTTCTACAAAGATAATATGAAAATACTAATATACTAATATTAAAATACTAATAAAACATGGATATGTTACAGTGTGGACTTCACAACAAATAAAAAAATGCATTACACACAAGTCTCAAATTATTTACTTAAAGATGTGGAGGAGGACCTGTAGAATGGAAGCAATTATTTTTGTTTGAAGAAAATTTGTTAACTTCTATACATTTTTTATTTTACCTCTGTCTGTTTAGCTCTTTTTATAAGCTACATCTTCTGAAGAACCCATAGAAAACGATATTTTCTCCTTGGCAAGCACAAATAGAAGATGTCCGTTGAACCAGATTGAGAACCTATATTACCTTTCCTGGAGTTACATGGAAAAGGGGTGAAATTTAATTTACATTGCTTTTTGTTTACATATTCTAAAAAAGTTGCTCCCTGAACCTCAAATCTCTAAATGCAAGGTTCCTAGTGACTGAAGACTAATAAGCTCAAAGTGTCTGAGAACCCCAGAGAGAGCCTACTCCTATTATTTTCCCATTAAAAAGCAAGAACCCCCAAGGGATATGGTTTTATGCAGATACATGTTGGGTAAATATCTGATCTTCTGGGCATATTTGAGCCCACATTATGAATCTTGCACAGTTCTGTCAATCCTGGTTAGGGACCAAAGTATTTAGTATTTCATTTGCATGCCTGTCTTTTCCAGAGTCTCTTTGTCTTGCGTTAAGCACATCTAAACTCAGTGGCACTCGTAATCAAGCTCAGTGTTGTAAAGGAATGGAAAAGCTGGAAAGTTGAATGTAACTGCTAATATTTCATGCAACACTTACCCTTTATAATAGCACTCGGCCACCCAGATCAACAGGATGGGTGTGAGCTGTGTCTGCTCTGCTACACTGTCTGTCCTAAACCAAGGGGGTGTGCCTGTGGTTTACTGCTGCCACATGGCTGGCATTGTTATTTCATAACCCAGAGCCCTTTCTTATTTCCCTCTTAGCTCCTGAAATCTTCACTCCTGCATGTTTTCTTTCCTTTTACTCTGACTCTCTAACAGCTGAACTACATAAATGCCAAGTAGCAACATGAATTCCTAAACAGAAGCTGCCATAAAACAACGCTGCTCCAACCAAGAAACACACATGTAGAGGCCCATGACTGACAGGGCTCAAAAGGCAGGTTTTAGTAAATGACAAGTGTGAAGTTCTTATTGTTGCTGTAGTCGATGGAAGTTCATATTTACACAAAAAAAATTCATTCACATTTCAGAACAATTCAGTGTAACTGGCAGCTTGGGAAAGAAAAGACTTAAAATCTCTTAAAGATGAAGAAGACAGGAGTAGTACAGAATCCAAAGCATTCTCTCACTTTGGAATATGTTAGCATCTTTTGATTGGGTTTAAAACTAGGATTTTGGAAAAGCAGCAGGAAAAGTTGAAATTATAAATTATTTTTGTTAGGAAAAGAGAGAATAAGAATGAAAAGAAGAGCTGTTCATCTTTTATTTATTCTAAGCATAATTCCATTCAGTGTTAATTAAGTAAAAGTCTAAGGAAGTACATTATCCTTTTGTATATACTCTTTGTCATTACTACAGAAAGATCTGTGGTTATCTAGAAATACAGGAAGGAAATATGTGATGTAAATCCTTTGTGATCAGTGTTATAGTAATTGCTAATAAGATGCCATGAAATACATCATTTGAACATTGCTTTTCATCAGTTAGAATAATGTTATAAGGTGTCTTAAGAAGGCACAGGGCATTATTCTGCATGTATCCTACAATAAATCAAGGTAGAAATATTCTGGCTTCTGCTCTACTTTCTTCCACTACTGGTTAAGAAACCACTCAAATAACAACAACAACAACAAAAAACTTGATAAACTGGGAGGATCTCAGAAAGTACCAAATCCAAACCTTTCATTTTATAGTCGAGAAAATAGGCTCAAAGAGAATAAATAACCTATTCCTTTAGGAATTCCCTCACTAGTTTTCCATCACTTACTTCTTCAACTCTTACAGTTGGGTCAGGCCTTGTGACTAAGTTCTACTTGATGAAATGTGATGTGGTTTTCTACCAGACTAGGCCCATCAGAACTCCCTGCTGGATTCTGTAGGCTCCTTACCTTCTACTGACCAAGAGCAAAGGAAGGACGCAGAGTCCCTCTGATGTACTATATGTTCAAGAGAAGGAAACCTAGATCTCTGAATCCTTGGGGAAGGCTGCTCCATGAGTAAATAGTCAACTTACTTCTTAGGTGGATGGAGTTTTGAAGTATACCTATTAAATTAATTAGTGTTGGTTTAACAAGAAAGTACATAGCAGAGTAAGCTTCCTATTTTTTTTTTTTTTTTTTTTGTCAAGGAAATTAAATCAGAAACTTAAAAGTAGCTGTCGTGGTCAGAGAAGGAATACTTCTGCCAGTGGCCTAATTATCAGCGTTTTCTTAGAATGACAAGTTTCATTCCTCATCCCTGTCTGTTAGCACCACATCTTCAAGTGTTCCTTTTTTTCTTGTCTCAATATGATATAACATTATACCGGACTTCTCATCATTTGAACTTTGGTTATAATAAGGACCTTTTTTTTTTTTTTTAGATTTTATTCATTTATTTGACACAGAGAGAGAGATCACAAGTAGGCAAAGAGGCAGGCGCAGGTGCAGAGAGAGAGGGGGGAAGCAGGCTCCCCGCTGAACAGAGAGCCTGATGAGGGGCTCGATCCCAAGACCCTGGGATCATGACCTGAGCTGAAGGCAGAGGCTTAACCCACTGAGCTACCCAGGCACCCCTAACAAGGACCTTTTAACTAGTCTCTGAGTCCTTTGTATACTTGTCTTCTAATTCTTAACATGTACTGACGTAAGAATGATCCTGCTCAGAAAACCTCTATTGCCTCTTAATTGTCTAAAGCTGAAGTAAGGAGTTGGGTCCTTGGGATACATATAACCTTTAGATAGCTTTTGCTTAGCTGATGAGATGTACCTTTTTTTTTTTTTAAACTTTGTTGTCAGTACTTTAAAATTGAGATGGTAAAAACCCCCCCAGGTTTCTGGCTTTTCTTGATAAATAATGGTCTAGCAGAGTGGGTCCCACTCTCACATGGAAGCCAGCAGCTGGAGTAAGGCACACGCTTTATTTTATTTTATTTTTTAAGATTTTATTTATTTGAGAGAGAGTGAGAACAAGCAGGGCAGAGGGAGAGGGATAAGCTGACTCCCGGCTCAGCGGGGAGCCTGATGTGGGGCTCGATCCCTGGGCCCTGAGATCATGACCTGAGCTGAAGGCAGACACCCAACCAACTGAGCCACCCAGGCACCCAGGCTTGCACTTTAGAGTTTTCCCTCATCCCCACCTGTATTAGTCAGGATTCTCCAGAGAAACAGAACTAATAGGGTGTGTGGGTGTATATGTACATATGTATGTATATATGTATGTATACATATACACATCCTACTGGTTCTGTTTCTCGCTGTTAAGTGTGGGTGTATGTGTGTGTGTATAAAGAGATTTATTATAAGGAACTGGCTTATATGATTATGGAGGCTGATAAGTCCTAAGATCTGCAGTCAGCAGGCTGAAGACCCTGGAAAGCTGATATTTCAGTTTGAATCCTAATGCAGGAAAAACCCAGTGGCCCAGTTCCAAGGCAGTCACACAGCAGCAGTTCCATTACTCAGGCTTTTTGGTCTATTCAGGCCTTCATCTGATTGGGTGAAGCTCACTCACCTTAGGAAGGACAGTCTGCTTTACTCAGTCTGTCGATTCACATGTTAATCTCTTTCAGTATCACCCCATAAACACGCACAGAATAATGTTTGACCAAATATCTGGGCACCCTGTGGCCCACTCAAGTTGACACAGAATTCAACTTCAAACCATGCCATGACTTATCCTGACTCTTTGGCTTACTTCTGTTACCTGCTGCACCTCTGTAGGCATTTAGTTGTGAGGATGGGATATACATTCCATCCATGAAGACAGGGATTTGTTCTCCACTGCACCGTCTCTAGCACTTAGCACTTCTCATAGTCATTCAGTATGTATTTACTGATTAAATAGAGGACAGGGATTTGTTCTCCACTGCACCGTCTCTAGCACTTAGCACTTCTCATAGTCATTCAGTATGTATTTACTGATTAAATAGAGGACAGGGATTTGTTCTCCACTGCACCGTCTCTAGCACTTAGCACTTTTCATAGTCATTCAGTATGTATTTACTGATTAAATCAATATATTAATGTGACTGCTGTTCTATAATACGTTTGGATGTTCCAGTCAGACATCCCAAATTCTCTACCATCGTGCCTCGATGTACTTTTCCAACCTGATCTCCCATAGAGGAGGAGTAAGCAAATTGGGTCAAAGAATATTCTGGGAAAGGCCATGCACTCTCCTGTTTCTGTCATTTGTTTCTTTGCCTACAGTACCATGAAGGTTCCACTAATTTTTACCTTATTTACTAAGTTCACCCCTTTTATTTCTCTTCAGTGAAGGCTTCTTGACCATGCAGACCATAGTGATCTCTCGCTTCTTTGAAATACCACGGTACTTTCCATTTGGGTCACTCTTACTGCATTTTAGTCATATACTATTTAATATGGCTATTTAACTTTCAAATGAGTATTCAAATTCCAAGGGCGAGTGACAGTTACTTTTAATTCCTTGTACAAGGCAACTTCCTCAATGAAAATGGGACATGTACTACGTAAGTGTAGCAATTAAGATAGTACGTGAATTTAGGGAGAATCTAATCTGTTCACCATGTTAATTTTATTGGACCAATATTTGTTGTTTTCCTACTATGCACCCGTGTGGTAGTATGTTAAGAGCTTTGTGTGCATTATCTTATTTAGTGTCAAAGCAATCATTGAAGAAGTTACTATCATGAGCCCCATTTTGTGGTTGAGAAACAGAGGCTTCTAGAGGTTAGGTGATTTTCTTATGGTCCCAAAGCCAGGACATGACTGAGCTGGAATTCAAAATTTAGGTAGTATGACTTCAGAGCCCAAGATTTTACTTAAATGTCATGATAAACTGTCATCCCTGACTTACATACAGTTCATAAATATGGAAGAAGATAAGGAAGTCTAAATTTCAGTGACAGCAATAAAAACAGCAGAGCAAGAAAGAGTAGGCTGTTTACAAAGTGAGTAGTCAGTGTTGCTAAATGAGTGGAAGGGAGTAAAAGTAAAAGCCAGGAAATTATCCACACCAAAAATAATATGCATTACAGAAGATATTTTAAAAAAACAGCATGCAATCATCAGCACAGAAGTTGGGATACAATAGAAGAAAAGATAGCAGAGACTGGGTGGGGGGAACTCCTAATTACAGGGAATAAGCTATTACTGTCTTAGATAATTGTGTATTCTAGGTACAGTTTCTTTTGCATTAGTTCTCAAAGATTCTGTAATCACGTCTATAGATTAAAAAAGCCAAACATATTGAGGCAGAATGCTATTCTCTGAGATAATGCAGTATTCAGTATCTGGCACTCAAAAAATTGTAGGTACTCAAAAAATTTTTGTGGAAGAAAGGAAGGAGGAGGGAAGAAAACCAGTGACCTCAAAGGAAAATAAAGATAATAATATCAGTATTTTTTTTTAATTTCCTCTGATATAAAAGGAACGTATGAGAAGAGTCTGGGTTTAAATTCATAGGGGTCCTATTACTGACAGTCTGAACATTAAAGAATCTAAATGTTGGCTCCTTGATATTTGATAGTATCTGGCTGGCTGGATGTGACTGATATTTTGTTCTTTCACAAATACTTTATTTTATTCATCCAGCTCCAAAATCGATATTTGACCTAATGTGGACATGTGTGGGAAGGAATGTTATTATGTGGGCTGGCAGATGAAAGCTAGAAAGTTCAGAGTTATGTTATACAGTATTTTTAAAGGGCACCCCCCCCCATGTAATATCCCTGGGTTTTTTTAGTCTTGGGGGAGGAGTGATGTCTCTAGCAAATTACTGTCATTTTAGAACTTCTTGGCAAATTTCTCTCTCCTTTAGCATCTTGTCCCATAAAATGATGCACTTAAGAGATTGAAGAGGTAAATATCATAGTTCCTTCTTCCCTGATTAATAGAGTATAGCACTGTTAGGTATGACAAGTAGTACGTTTGGCAATAAGGCCATAGGGTTTGGGTGGTTGGCTGTCTGACCTTTTGAGCAGTATAAAACCAGGTCTTAGCTGGTTTTAGTTACTAAAGCTGCATCTCCATCTTACTAGGTAGAAAAATGAATTAAAGTGATATGTTCAAGACCAGATTATATTTTACATTATTCAAAACCATGATGACAAATTTCAAGCTCTCTGTTTATTGTATGTGTGTGTGTATGCATATATCTACATAGGTATATACTTACATATATATACAATTAAGTATACACATATATGTGTATGTTATGAAAATCTGTTTTGTTTCTACCTGATTTTGAATATGGAAAATTGTAGTATTAGTTTTTACAACAAAGTAGGGTGAGAGTGGGTGGGCAGTTTGTGGTCTTCCTAAGACAGTGGATACATAGTAATAGCTTTTTAAAATAATAGTTCCTTCAATATGCTGAGTGATACATAGTTAATGAAATTTCAATATCCCTTCACCCCCCCATAATTCTGAAAGTGTCTCTGGCTCCCAGAGAATCTCTTTGACTCTTTCAGGCAGACTGCAAACTTAAAGCTGTTTTCATAATAATAGATGTCACTGCCTTTTTCATAGTCAACATTATGAAGCATTTGCATTGATGCAACAGTGAGAAAATTGCTGAAATCTTAGCAGAAAGGCAGTGGCACCAAATTGTAGATACTGTATATAGATACTTCTGTATACTTGCAAGAAAAATAGATCAGTATCTCTTTAATAGAGCTCTGATGAAGCATCTTAAATTACTAATTTTATTATTATTTCTACCCTTGAGTACATATGTTTATAATGTTTTGTGTGACAAAATGGGTACACATAAAGCATTTCTGCCATATTCTTCAAGTATCATGATTGTCTTTAGGAAACTATTTGTGCTTTGAGTTGCAAGTTAATGGAACACCACTGTTATTTGAAAGAATGAAAAACACAATTATGATTATTTTGGGTTTTTGGCAGTTATTTTCTAATAAATGTCAATCAAGAACAACATTTATGGTCAATGACAAAATATGAGATTTCAAGTGAAAATTAGAATTTTGGAAAATTTGCATTCACTACCATGAACTTGAAAGTTTCTTAATACTTAGACTTTTCTGATATCCTCAATGGTGATAATAATGGGTATCAAGCAGTTCTTCAGACATTGCTTCTTTATCTTTTTCAGTACTATCTTCTTCAAGGCCAGGTTTCTTAAATACCCTGGAAGTTCACTTAGAGTGACAGAAACTTTGTTGCCATGTAGCTCTTCTAATCCTGTCATTTGGAACATGGTGGTGCCTGTATAGAGATGACATTTTTTTGATGTTGTATAATGAAGTATGTCAATATTTGAAGATATTCATAACTCACTGGACCAAGATTTTCAAAATGACCAGTGTATCATGTTACAAAATTGTTTATGGTTACAAGAGCCATTCAAATTGCAACATAGATCAATTAAATTTTAATGAAACAGAGTGGAATAAGTTCATTGATAACGCTTAAGTTTCCACGTTGCAACTAACCATTAAGAAATTACCATTTGCTGGGCGCCTGGGTGGCTCAGTGGGTTAAAGCCTCTGCCTTCGGCTCAGGTCATGATCCTAGGGTCCTGGGATCGAGTCCCACATCGGGCTCTCTGCTCGGCAGGGAGCCTGCTTCCCCCTCCTCTCTCTGCCTGCCTCTCTGCCTACTTGTGATCTGTCTCTCTGTCAAATAAATAAAAAAAAAAAAAAAAAAAAGTATCTGTAAGCCTGACTTAGCAAAATTTAGGCTTCTGTTCTATAAAAAAAAAAAAAAAAAAGAAATTACCATTTGTTGAGTTTGGGTGTAGAAGCAAAGAATATTCTCAACTATGTAAAAATGTTATGAAAACATACCTCCCATTTCCAAATACCTATCTGTAGTTAGAAACAGACACACCTGCATGAGACTAGGTTTTATTCATTTTCAACCAAAAGAACATGTCACAAGAGATTGCGTGCAGAGTTGAGATTTGAAACTCCACTTGTCTTTTACAAAGACAAAGAGTTGAGATTTGAAACTCCAATTGTCTTTTACAAAGCCAGAAAAATGTGTTCTCCTTGGCAGGTGCTAGGCAGGATTACATTCCTTTTTCTTTGTCCCTATTAGGATTTGATTGACCTAACTAATGAACGTGTTAACATTACTATTATAATTTATAAGGCATTATGTTTATTAGTCAACACACTTTAATCCTTGGCTGTTTGCCTTTTCTTGTAAAACAGCATCCTGCCGATTTTTCAAAAACATTATTTCAGTTATTTGTCGACATGGCACGAATAATTACTGCCTGGTCAATTATGTACATTCCTCTACTATTGTCTAAGTTTTAAGGTTTATGAACTGAAGTTCTTTCAAATGAACATAATTGTAGAAGATCGATGTTGGAAAGATCCATTGGGGTCATTTAGACTAACTTAGCTCATAGTGTCCCCTATAATGATCACCTTGATTATTCTTGATTACCTCCAGCAATGAGGATTTGTTTCCCCATTTCATTTTTGTATATAAATGGGATCATACAATTTGTGCTGTTTCGTGATTGGCTTTTTTTCTCTCCGTATGATATCTGTGAGATTCATTGATGCTGTTGTGGTTATCAGTAATTCATTTGTTTTTATTGCTGAGTTGTGTTCCATTGTATTATACTATTCATTCTTCTGTTACACTTTTTTTTTTTTAAGATTTTATTTATTTATTAGGCAGAGAGAGAGCACAAGCACGCAGAGAGGAAGGCAGAGAGAAGGGAGAAGCAGGCTCCCCGCTGAGCAGAGAGCCCTATGTGGGACTTGATCCCAGGACCCTGGGATCATGACCTGAGCTGAAGGCAGCTGCTTAACCGACTGAGCCACCCAGGTGTCCCTTCTTCTTCTGTTACACTTTTGAGTTAGTTTCTAGTTTTGGCTAAATTTTTTTTGCAGGTATTTTTGTTGACCTATGTTTTCATTGCTCTCAGATAAAACCATAGGAGTAGAATTTGCTGGACCAAAGACAAGATATTTGTTTAGTTTTATAAGAATCTGTCAAAAAATTTTCCAAAGTGGTTATACTGTTTCACCTATGTAACAGCAGTGTATAGTGCCCTTTTCTTCACCTCCACACCAGTGTTTGACATGGTTAGTCTTATTAATTTTAGCCACTCTAAGAATGGCTGTAAGTGTAGTTTTAATTTGCATCTCCTTGATGATGTGTTTTCATGTATATATTGGTCATGCGTGTATCAGTCTTTGTGAAATGTTTGTTCAAGTCTTTGGCCTATGTGGTAAACTTGGGTTGTTTGTCTTTTAATTATCGAGTTATTGTAGGGAGCCCTTGTATGTTCTGGTTACAAACCCTTTGTCAGATGTATATTTTTTGCGAATATTTTCTTCTAGCTTGTGGTTGCTTATTCAATTTCTAAATGTTTTTTTGATGAGCAGATGTTTTTAATTTTCATGAAGCCTAATTTATAAATTTGTCTTTTATGGTTGTTGCTTTTTGTGTCCCTTCTAAGAAATCTTTTTTTACACTTAAGTTTCAAAGATATTCTCTTATGTTTTCTTTAAAAACTCTGTAATTTCAGCATTTTCACTTAAATCTATGATCCATTTCAAAATAACTTTATATATGGTGTGAGGTAAGAGTTGAGGTTCATTTTTTTTTCCCATATGGATATCAAATTCTAGCATGATTTGTTAAAAAAATTTTCCTTTCCCCCATTGGATTGCTTTGGTAACTTTGTTGAAAAATCTTTATAAATTGTGTTTACCCTTAGGACTCTCTTCTGCTTCATTAATTTATTTGTACATCCTTATGCCAATACTCTACCATTTTATTACTATAGCTTTAGAGTGGGTATTAGAATCAAGTGATGGAATCCTCCAGTTTCATTCTTCATTTTTAAGTTGTTTTGGCTATTTGTAGACATTTGTATTTTTGCATAGATATTAAAATCAAATTCATGTAAATTTATATAAGAAGCCTTCTGGGGTTATGATTGGGATAGGGTTAAATTTATAATTTTGGGAAAATTGCACATTCAAATATTGAATCTTCTATCCCATTGGTATGTTACATCTTGTTTATGTCTTCCTTAATTTATTAGCAATGTTTTATAGTTTTCAGGATACACATTTTGTATAGGTTATGGTGAAATTAAATTCTAGGTACTTTATGCTATTGCAGATGGAACTGTTTTGTTACTAATTTTCCAATTGTTTGCTGCTATTATGTAGAAATGTAACTGACATATATATTTATATATATATATATATATATTCTGAGACTTGCTAAATTCACTTGTTAGTTCCAGTACTTTTTCCCCCTGTTGATTATTTAGCATTATCTATGTAAATATTCATGTCATCTGTAAGTAGTGATAGTCTTACTCCTTCCTTTCCTATTTTCACTCCCCTGCATCCTCATCCCAACCATTTCTTCTTATTACAGGATATGCTCTCTAGTCTGGAAGTTGTGAGTGGACATTTTTGCCTTGTTCTGAATCTTTAGGGGAAAACATTCAGTGTTTCACTGTTAAATATGATGTCAGCTGTAATTTTCCCATAGATACTCTTTATCACATTGAGTCATTATTTTTTAGACATAAATTACTCCTAAATTGTCTTTCTTACTTGTTCCTTCAGTTGGCCCTAAATATCTCTTGGAAAACTTAAATTCATGGTCAGTTTTTTGACATTGAAAATATTTTTTTAAGATTATATTTATTTACTTGAGAGAGAGTGAAAGAGAGCAGAATAAGAGAGAGAGCAGGAGTGGGGGGTGGGTGGTGGGGAGAGGCAGGGGAGAGGCAGAGGCAGAGGGAGAAGCAGACTCGCCACTGAGCAGGGAGTCTGATGCCAGTGCTTGATCCCAGGACCCTGAGGTCATGGCCTCAGCCGAAGGCAGGTGCTTAACCGACTGAGCCACCCAGGCACCCTACTATAAAAATACTTTTTTAAAACTAGATGTTAAGAAATTAGAAAATAGTTTGGCCTTATCTTGTAAGATTTAATATTTATCTTATGACCCAGGTATTTGACTTCTACACATGCTTGAATTTTTATAGTGAAGTGTCATAAAAGCAAAAAAATTAAAAGAAAAAAAATCCCAAACCTCCAAATAACCATCAGTGGAAGAATAAATAAAATATATCATGTAGTCACATAATAGGATATTATACAGCAGGAAGTATGAATTGGTGTACAACTACACACCGTAGCATACAAAAATTTGTTAAGAACATAATCTTAAGTGAAAAACATGTCTCCAAAGATTCAGACAGGGTGATTCTGTTTATAAAGTCTGAAGTTAAGTAAAAGTGAACTGTGTACTATTCTGGCAAACACACATGTGTGATAAAGCTACGGGATGAGCATGACACAATTCAGGGTCAGGGTGATTTCAGTGGGGCAAGGGAGAAAGAGGAGCATCCCAACAGATGTAAATATTGCTAGTATTTTATTTCTTGGCTTGAAGAGAGAGTCCATTGGTTTTATTATATAAGAAATTGCAATAAATAACACAATTTAGAAGGCCATGCATAAATAAATGGTGATAGTGCTTTATGAACTGTTATGCTTAATCCCATTCTGTGTACCTCAGGTCCAAAAACTAATAAGCAAACAAAGAAAAACAAGGTTACCATAATCGGGATAAGTATATTTTCTGAAATGGAGACTCTGAAGGGAAAAGTCTCTCTCTGACTTTTTTTTAAAAAAGAAAATCTTTTGTACTGTGTTGTAATAACAAAGTTTCAATATTTTTAAAAGCAAAAGAAGGAACATAAAAATTGACCACTCTCCTTTAGCAACTGACTCAAAAATGCTTTAAAACATATAGCAGTTCTTTAGATGAATATGTGTATTTGTAAGTGTGTATGCACACATATATGCATAGAAATCATTTAGCTGTTTTTTTTTTTGCTCCCTTTTTATAAAAAAATGTTGATATAAGGCTGATGAAGTTTCCATATGACACAAAGCTGGATGAGATGGCTCATATGTTGGGTGACAAGCAAACACCCTCAAGAATCCCAAGCTTAGTGCTTTGAACAGTTAAAGTGAATGGGGTCAGGCATATAAAATGTTGTGAACTGTTGAATTATGGCTGTGTGGGACTCCCACGTTGGACTATAATTAAAAGTTAAAATTAATTATGCTTTTTCAAAATGTTATCAAGTTTATATCTTTAATTTCTGAACCTTACTTTTTAGTTCGACTAGTAACTGTTAAAATATTGAAAACAAATATTTTTCTAGCACCGGAGGTGGATTGTATTAAAATAGAGATCTTTTTAAAACAATAGTTTCCTTGTCTTAAAAATACGCAGCCTGCATGAGTAACTACAGTAAACATCTAGTATTTTGGAGCATATCTGTGCTTTCTGAACAAAGAGAGAACAACTTATAAGAAAGGTAAAGGGCAGAGGGTCTCAGTAGTGCTTTACATTGAATGGCTAAAACACTGGAAAGAGAAAAGAGAAAAACTAGGGCACTGATAGAGATCACAGTTCAAATTTGCCTTCCATGCAGTGGTGGGATAATCAATTTGCTAGAATAATGGCCCAGGTGAGAAAGAGCCATGCTGTCTCCTGACAGATTCCTGCAGGGTTTGTCATGTTGCAGGCCGTATAATCTATGCCTGAGCTTATATAAAACTTTGAACTTTGTTTTCCTGAATGGATCAAAGCACTGAAATCCTGACAGAGATAAAAATAAGGTAGTTCTAAATTCATCTTATATATTAGCAGCCATTAAAAGAAAGCTTTAGAACCCAGGAATGCTTCTTTCCTCTGAGCAGTTTGATGCGGGCTTTGGAGATTGTGACTGTGACTTAAATGTTACAATGTATACGGATAATTCATCTAATTGTATCCAAGAGACGTAGAGACATCTTGATAGAGACCTGTGGAATAATTTAATGGATCTCCTTTACTGAAAAATTTGGTTGAATTTAATAACTTATTAATTTTTAATCAATAATTTATTAATTTTTAAAGTAATATTTATGATATTAGTTGGCTTTTTGGATCTCTACTTCAGATTTTTAATTATAAGCTTACTGTTTCCCAGGGGGAAAATACCACCTAAACAAGGTAAATTCATATTTAATGAGATACCTACCAGAGTTTAGAGGGTAGTGATTTACAGAAAGCATTTGTACTTTTAAAAAAATCATTTTTCACTTATTCTATAAATTAATAACATCAAGAAAATAGTACAATAAAATAGCACCTGATGGAAATACATTATCTCTAGAATTCTTGCATACCAAAACCAAAATGTTCTTGTAGTGAAAAGAGCATCAAATACCAAGAGATGTGGTAATATATATTTTCTCTTTCCAAATGGTAGAATTTTCATTGATTCAAACTCATATAACACTACGAATTTGAGGTAGCAAAACATTTATGGTGGCATTTAAGATTCATATTAACAATATCTACAAAGATTGTCCTCCATATGCTTTATGCTCCTTTTATATATTGCAAGCCTAATTATATGGTGATTTATAATGGTGCAATTCTTTAAAGTGATTTTTCAACCCAATTTTTCAGCCAAGCTAGCCTCTAATTTGTAGAGTCCCTCTCCTTCCTGTATCCATGGCTCCTGCACAAAACACCATTTCTCATTAAAGGTTCTCATTCCCTTCGGCAGTCAGGATAAAATCTCTAATCAAGCTCGAGGATAGAGCCACAGTTCAAAGATGTCATTGGGTCCCCAGGCTGGTCTTGTGTGACTGGCTAAAGGTTCTCAGGCTTCACATTCAGTCTGTGAAGAGAACTGTCAGGGTCGAATACTCCAATCAGCAGTCAAATAAAGCCCATTAAATGCACAAAAAAGGAGAGTGAGAGTTTTACAAAAGAGGACATAAAACTTCAACACTTGTTTCAGACTCTTACCATTTTAGCAACCGCTCCCTGTGAACTTTCCGATGAACACATCAGGACGTGCTGACCTCAGAATCCCATGGCTTTTAGAAACACCCGGTTTTTACACCTGGCGACCTCTTCTTTTCACAATGTTTTATTCTTCATCATTCTCCCACTTTCTTTCTCCTCCTTCTGCTGTCTTTTCCTCTAAGTAGTACAAAGTTTATGCATGTAGACATGGGGTAAAGTGATCTTAATTGACATGTTCCTATAGGATTGATGCTTTCAGAGACTATCTTTCTGAAAATTCATATCATTTTTGAGACTGTAAAAAGACAAACTCTTTCCTAAGACCTCAGGAGAACAATATAAAACAGGCTTTTATTTTGATTTGGGACAACATTCAACAAAGATGTATATTGCAGATGTCAAATCCAATATTTTGCTCCTGATAAGTATGCAGGACTCCCAGGAGTCTGTCTTGTAGGAGGAAAGAATAACAGGCTTAAGTCCCATGATGCAAATGTGAGAAAAGAATTTTGCCCGTAATTTTAGCTTAACATTTGGGGAAGGAAGTTTCAATTTAATCTTAGAAAGTAGATTCTGTCTGCTGTCTTTTTACAAAACAGCAGTACCATTATGAATTACATTTGACTTCGTAATGTCCGCGGTGAATCTTCTTGTTCTTGATAGGACCACATAAAAGCAAGAGTTTGCGTATTAGCACATTTAAATTTTACACTTCTGAGTGACAGTTGATGCCTTTTTATAGATAGAGCGTGCCCACAGTTCATGGGTGTATAATTCATTTTTATGTTCACTATCAACACATACTTTGTCAGAGTGGTCTTGACTGCACGAATTGGCCAGATTACATGTTTCTCACAAGACAAAATATTAAGGCTATCTTTGTCCACGTTTCTTAAAAAAAAAAAAAAAAAAGAATTCTAAAATGCTTCAGTAAATAGCCCAGAATTATTCATCCCACAATGACATCAGGAAACATTTGACCCTTGCTGTCATGCTTTCTGATTCAGAATCTTCATTGAAGGTATTCCTTTGTAAATCAGCAGTCCATCTATTATCCATAGTATCTGGATGAGTCAAATGGCTTGTTTACGACATGTTTAATGTTTTGTGAATCCTGCCTCCTGATTCACTTCAAGTACTTTATAATTATATTCCTTGGAAACAGATGCTTTTAATATTCAGCTTGAGTGTTTTATAAGCTATACAAATATTTTGTTTGTGGTATTTTCTGGTGCTCACAGCCAAAATATGCTAGTCAACTTTTTAGAAGATCATTTTATTATGCAGGAACCTGGGGCAATGCAGCTTCTGAGGATTTTTTCCCCCAAAATGGGATCTGTCAACTTCATAATATGTTCTACTGCAAAGGACCAGTTCCTAGCATTTTCATTCTTTGAATCAATTATAAAAATATTTTGTCAGATCCTGACCAGTCATTTCATAAAGTGATAATGTGGCTCTTGTCCTTGTGGCTCTTGTCCTGGTTCCCCCTTCCTTCTGTTGTTGGGCTGGAGAGTTTTTCTCAAGCCATCTAAGGAAGAAGGCCCAATTAAAACCACTCATTCTTGCACCACTAAAACCCCACACAATGATTTGAAAAAATACCCCTAATTTGAAGCTGTTAATACAACTGTAATTTTATTTCTCGAACATTGCCTGTTGTAGGGTACTGCCAATCTATGAAAACAAACCAATAATAGCACCATTTGAGAACCACCCAGGGTCAATTGTCCTCTTTTCTTTTTTCTAAATAACCTATTAAAAGACCCCTAGCAGCTGTAACAATAACTAAAGAACTAGCAGTGCCAATTATGCCTGGGTAGTAGTAGTGGTAGCACAGCACCAGTCCCAGAAATACTCCAAACCAATAGTCTAGCAATTTTCCATGCCCAGGGTATTCAATCGGAGAAATAGGTTGGCTGTTTTTGGAGGTAGAAGAGTGAGGTTTTTATATCTATGATTTTTCAGGATGTGAAATTTTAAAGACCATTTATGTATAATGCCATAAGCCTTATAGTTTTGCGCTGAAATTGAACTAAAAGTGAGCTGTTCAAAGGTTCAAAACATATTGACATGACAGGCATACGTTTAGATATCATTTGTGAGTTCCCAGGATTAATAGGTATTGAAGGTTTGGAAACAAGAATGCTGCTAGTTTTTTTTTTATTTTTTTATTTTTTATTTTTTTTTTATTTTATTTATTTGACAGAGAGAGAAATCACAAGTAGGCAGAGAGGCAGGCAGAGAAGGAGAAGCAGGCTCCCCGCTGAGCAGAGAGCCCGACGCGGGGCTCGATCCCAGGACCCTGAGATCATGACCTGAGCCGAAGGCAGAGGCTTAATCCACTGAGCCACCCAGGCGCCCCAAGAATGCTGCTAGTTTTGAAATAATGACACAACAGCTTTCCCCCTTCTTCCTTGATCAGGATATCTACCTGCTGATAACCATTGTTTATATTGCTTGGGTGTTATGTTTCATTCTCTTAAGTGTATATTCCCTAGTGTTTTTCTCTGTTCCTTCATGTGAATATCGGATCTATGTTATTAATTTCTCGAGGAAAGAAGCAATGAATGTCATTTGTTGCTTGGATTCCCTTTAATATTTGATATGTTACAAGGCATATAATAGATACTAAATTAATTAAATAAATAATTCCATATCTATAAGGTTTTACATATTAATGGCTCCACATAATTTTGCAATTTAGCTATTCTTTTTTTTTTCTTTTAAAGATTTTATTTGTCAGCGAGAGAGAGAGAGTGAGCGAGCACAAGCAGGGGTTGTGGCAGGCAGAGGGAGGGAGAAGCAGGCTCCCCGCTGATCAAGGAGCCTGATGCGGGACTTGATCTCAAGACCCTGGGATCATGACCTGAGTCAAAGGCATATGTTTAACCTACTGAGCCACCCAGGCATCCCCGATTTAGCTATTCTTGCTATACATTCTAATATTCCCTACCATCTGTCTTTTTAGTACATTATCATAGAAAAATATATTACCTGGAATGGTTGTGCTGTGCATTATGCTGTCTAATCAAGTATTCTAATAAATATTTATTCTGAATATTATTCATGGATTAATAACTTTCAAGAGAGTTTTTTGCTATGACATGTATTTTAATGCTAAACCTAAATTAAACAAAGTTAAATGTTAATGCTTTAAGAGATACCTCTTGGGTCTAGGTCAACCAAACTAGTAAAAACAAGAAATATCTGTTGGGAGAGATTTCTGGTTTGTAGAATGACAGATGAGTAAGCTTCTACTTATGTGAATTGGTTAAAATGATTAAGTTTTATTGAAGAGAGAACATTCAAAGGAATATGGTCACATTTTGTTTATACATGAATTTACTTTGAAAAAGATTCTTAAGGTCAAGAATATCAACTTGAAAATCATCATTAATAATGTTCCTAGAGTAAGCAGGGAGCCAAAATGTAGGAGTTGCCCTATTCTCTTGTGTTCAATAAATCTTCTTTATGTATTTTTTAGTCCCTTTTCATGTCTTCCTCTCTTGTGCCCACCGCATCACTCATTCACCTATAATTTCTGCTTCATGTTGGAGAAGGCAAGGTGTGGGTCCATGTACCCTGGTGACTCAGTTTCCAGGGGCAGACAGTGGTCTTTTTATTCTCAAGCCAGGAGGGAGCCTCTGTATATACGTAGACACTCCCTTTGAGCCTGACTGCCTGTGACAGAGTTTATCCTCTGGGAGAGGAGGTGCTTGAATCCCTTACACACCCAGTCTCCCATCCACAGTCAAACTGTCCCGAGTCTCCTGACTGACAAGCAAGAATCAAACTGATTTGAGAAGTTGTCCAACAGGACTACAAATTATCTTCAATATCTTTTCCTGACCATCCACCTGACTCCGGTGGGAACCTTTTATGAATGAAATTATCTCAGGAATTACTATCTCTGAAAGTGGAAATAACAGGAGGGGTGTTACAATGCAGACACACGCAGATATTATCTATAACGTTGGCAGGCTAAGTCAAGGTTTTTCTCTCCTTAAAGCATAGAGGGGGATGAATGTGTAATCTCATTCTGTCAAAAATGCTGAAGATTTTCATATATCACCGAGTTTCAAAACAAATTACGTGCATAGTAGTGCTACATTAAACTAACATCCAGCACTGAAACGTTTCTTCACTGAGTTGCGATGCTTTTTTATCTCTAGAAATAAGAAACACATTTAACTTGGTTTCTATGATCATCCTGAAAATAATACTCTCTTGTTTTGGCATGAAGTAGAAACATGCATTTTTAATCAAGAAGTATGCTTTTCATTGAGAGAGGGGAGAGGCGGCACCTCGTGCTGACTTTCAAGCGGTTTTGTAGAGTTGCAGAGGGCGGACATGGCCCGCTTCATCCACAGCTCAGCATACTCACCGCTGACATCAGGGCTGGCGGGCTGGCTTCAGACGAATATTATGGAGTGAGGTTTCACTCATTTCTGTCAAGCCTCTTCTCCCACCTCAGGATGAAAAAGAGAAATGGCATTTCTTTTAAGCTTGGATGCCATGTTCAGACTTACCCCACAGGCTTTATTTTTGACTTTTACCTCCTGCACTGCTAATGGGAAACTGCCAATAGTGTTGACTCTCTCTCCTACCCCATCAAATTTTCTTTTTTAGCTAAATATGTACAGAAAGTTTTGTCGAAATGAGCCAAGTCCCAGCTCGGTATTCCCTGATACTACACAAAGTGAGTTGCAATAAATATAGCATTGAAAATCTGAAATTACTGAATGCACCCATTTCTGCAGTTAAATACCATGAAAGACATAAGGGAATTTACAGTATGCTTTAAAGGAGGGAAAAACACCTCCTCCCAGTCTAATAAAATTTGGTAGCTCGGGGTCACTTCCTAATAGGTGCTATTTCCTCTATTTTCATAAAGGTATTTTAACACCTGAATTCTATGCCAGATATCATTGTCATTTTTTCCACTGACTGGCTCAACTAAATGCTGGTGGGGGCCAGACACTCTTCAAATACTGCTGCTGAATGCCAAACACAACTAACATGCATATGGAAGAAGCCAGGGAAAGCAGCACCCCCCCTAATTATAGCCAAGGGCTAGCAGTCCGGAGAGCTCACAGGAACTTCTGGGGTGGATGGGGGTCAGGAAGCTCCTCGACCGCGGATCCCTGAATTGGCAGCTATCCTTTCCCACCCCATCAACACACAGTCATTTTTTGCCTGCCAAATCCTCGTCCAACCCCAATTCAAATCTATTTATACTCTCCTTTCCTATTTCTGGGCTCAGATGTTAGCCCATACGGTGTGTTGACCGGCACTAAATGTTACTGCGAGAGACCAGCGTTTGCCAGCTTCCTTAGTTGCTGACAGCAGGGAGACAAAAGTTCTGAATATCCGGAAAGACCTTAATCTTCCTAGCATAATTCTGGCCTCAGTGTGGTGGTCGTGAGGTTCAACTTAAGAGCGCTAATTCTCTTGAAATCGAAGAATTCAGCAGGTTAAGAGTTGGTGTGCACTGGGCCTCTTCGGCAGCAGTGACAGGTCCCCACAGTGGTTCTCAAGCTTGAGTGTGCTTGAGAATCACCTGGGGAATGTGTCAGGCATGCAGGTTCGGCGCCCATCTGCAGAGGTTCTCATTCAGTCGAAGAAAGAAAGGCCCAGGATTCTGTTTCCAGTAAACACTGCAGGTGATTGTGGTGCAGTTGTTCTGAGGTCCCCTCTGTAAGAAGCAATCCTAGGTCTATACTGCTCTCCCCCAAAGCACCAGCCATGTGTCAAGAGTAAGGGGATTAGCAACCTGATTTAAACACTTTAGTGCTGGAGTGCTGCTTTAATTCAGATTTATTTAAAGCTTTGGAACACTGAACTTTGTTGTAGAAGCTTTATTTAAAATTCTGAGGTAGAATAACCTTCTTTTCTGAGTTCAATTTTAACAAGGAATGCTATTTGAAGACTGTGGTCCTCGGTTTGTGAGGTCTGAGCATAAAAAGAAAATAAAACCCTACAAGTTGGACCTTCTTATGTAAAACTAGACCTCATTCTTTTTAAGAGGTGTGACCTCAGATCATTAAAATTTTTCTGAAGAGAAGAAATCTGGGATAGATAGCTTTCCTGATAAAATGTGCAGTAGAAATTGTAAGCAGCTTATATAGTGCTCCATGCTTTATGCTGGTTTAAGGGAGTACTTAAATGAAAAGGAATGTTTTAAAGTTAACTCAGCTGAATTCTATGTAGAACAGAGTAAGCAATCCCCAGGGTGTGTAGCTTTTGATGTGTTCTGTTGCTTCACTATTTATGGATAACTTAAGAAAACATTGCCACCTTCTCTTTCTGGGAGAGTAGGGTAGGTGGGCAATTCTGTGCTGTGCAACTGCAGGACAAAAGACATAGCACATTTGAATAAAAAGAAAATAAGCAAGTTTTATTCATATGATGGCGTTAAGGAAAGTGAGTTCTTTGTTCCAGTTGTCGGTTTGGGGGTTTGGGTTTTCAATGTAGAAAAGCACCAAAGTAAACACTTTAAAAAAGGAGGTAAATGTTGGGTGGATGGAGGGGAAGATATGTGAGGATGTGCGTAAGGCAAACAGAACAGAATTACTGAAGAAAAGCTTGTTTAGATTAACAGTTAAACCTAATGGCTGCTTTAGGAACTTTGGTGAAGGCAAAATACTGAGTAGCATTTAGTGAAATGGCTTCTTTCAGAGAAAATAAGCATCAGTATTAGTGAGGATACGAACTCACATCATGTGAATTTTCTTTTTGGGATGTAAAATGCTAGATAGCTCTTGGGCAAGCTGACATTACAGGAAAAAGGCTTTTCAAGAGAAACAATACTCAAGTGTCTCTACCCTTCCATAGCTGTTGGTGCAGTACGGTTTGCTCATCTTATGCTCACATGCTCATTGAATGTACCAAACAATGGAAGGTACCCATCTATCAATACATGTATTTAGTACCTTGTCTGATGGAATTTGGTCGGAGACTAAGGTGCGCCTGGGTAAAGAAAGCTGTGAGATGAAACAATAGTATATTAACTAGCAACACAAATTTTGTACCTTTCCTTAGTATAGTAACATTGACTGGACTCATAAAACTGAAGACTTCTAAATATGTTTATGAACAGAAATGCCACCCACTCCCCACTCCAGGGTGTGGAAAGAAATGAAAATAAATGACCTTCAGACTTCTTAGTAATTCTCTAAGAAATATTTTTGGGTGATACACTGTGAAGGTGGTAAGTTTCTTTTACTTGATTATAATCTGGAGTCCGATACATTTCCTTCACTCAATGTTAGTCCATACCAAAGGCAACATGCATATTACTGCCAATAGATTTTATCCAACAATTTATTGGTGTCAAGACACTTTCCATATGCAAAGGGAGTTTATGAAGTTGGCAGTTCCTGGTCATTGCTGTGATGCGTGTGGCACCTGATGTGTGGAGTACTCAGAATAACGAGCCTGCTCTGCAAGTTACTCTAACAGAGCTCTGCTGTGGGCCATCACAGATATATCAAATATTTAAAGACGCCCATTTTCTCCTCCATTTAGTGTGTATTATAAGATAGTTGGATACTCTACTAAAAGCATATCTCTCTGCCTTCATAAAGAGTTCTGGAAAGAAAGCAAAAGACATTTAAAGCATCAAAGAGGCTGATGAATAGGGATGCCAGGATATTCAAATACATTTAGAGACAGTATTGTCAAGCTTGTTTTCTGAGCCATGATACTAAAGATAGTAGGAGCCAGCAAAGAAAAGAACTCTGTAGAAATGCAAATCTCTTCAATGTTGAATCTATTAATCCATTGCACACTTTCTTCTGAATCATACTTACTCAGATGTACAGGCAACAAAAAGTATTTAGAATATTTGCATAATTTCAAACACCCAGTTCATAAATTATTTATTGGTTGTGGTCAAATGAATGTTAGCTATTTCATAATTATCTTTTGTGTAAAAGGTTGCATGGTTTACAAAAATATTTCAATGGCAATTGAATATCTGTAGCTTGCTTAAACAGTGCAAAAAATAAATGGTACTTAATTATGTAGCACTGATGTACATTTTTCTCATGTTCAAAATTTCTAAGAAAAATTACACTTAATTTGTAGATTTATTTTAAATGAACATCAGATATTTACAGTTAAAAAAAAATCAAGGCTTAAAAAAAATCGTGGCTACATTCTAGGATTAGGCCAGAGCATTGACAAATAACATGACAATGTGTGATACAAATCAAGTAATCAGACAACTGTATGTCTTAGAACTTAGAGTTATAAAGTCATAAAACCTTAAAACAGGAAGCAGCTTCAAGAATCACTCGTTCAACATTTCATTTTTGACATCTGAGAAAATCGTGGCACATAAACTTCATTTCCTTACTCGAGAGTAAAAAGACAGGATCCTAATCCAAACCATTTTCTCCAACACCACATCAACTGCACCATTTGAGCAATTGTTTTCCTTTTCATGTGTACCCAGACATAGCTTCTTGGGTAGCAAAGGCTTGTAAACTAAGACCACAAGCTATCTGTGCCATACACACCCAATAGATACATAATGGTGAAACAGGAACAGAGAACATGCAGTAGAGGCTCCTATTTGAAAAGGGGAGAAGTTGAAGACACGTGGTAGTTGTTGTCCATAACAATCCTGTAATCTTTCTGGGCACTTGTCCTCCATCCCCTTTGTTCTGCGTTCAGGGACTTTTCCTTGACGTAGGATCCAATGCTTCTTGGAAAAAATCCAGTGCTTCTCCAATCTGTTGCTTATGGCTGCACACTCAGGACTCTAAGCTTCAGCCTCTCAGTGCTTGACTTTGTTCTCTGATGCATCCTTTTTTTCCCCAGAAGAAATGGTGTATGTTTGCAGCTAAGTAAACTTCCCAGTCTGTTTCAGCCTGCAGAGTTGGGGACATCTTTTAATTTGAACTGTTTCTGTCTTCAGTTGATTCAACTCCTTTAAACAACTTATGGGTTTTCTATATATCGAATTATAATTTACTCCATTAGATGAAAACCACATTCATAAATCTCTTCCAAACCAGTCCCTCTCTATTTGGGGCTGCCTGCTGTGGCACAATGCCCTGAAAATTCGTTTAAGTCATTTTGTGCAACTGACAGGACAGATAAATCTTTTAAGTCTTAACAAAGCCTATTATACCTTCATCTTTGATTTGATCTTGTTTTTGGTAGCACTCTGGTTTTTACCTCTGCTTTGAGATCATTTTTCACTTGAGGTTTTTTTTTTTTTCCCCTTTTCCTTTTTCTCTTTTCTTTTCCCTCCCCCTCCCCTCCCCTCCCCTCCTCTCTGTTCCCCTCCTCTGCCTTCTTTTTCTGTGGCCTGGGAAGGCTGAAAGTAAGGAGTTTCATTTTCCACACGTGAAATGCTGGGTTTGAAATATCCTCTCTAAATTTTGCTTGGAAATTGACCAATTCTATCTTTAGATCATCTTTCTCTTGCAATACCTTATCCTAAGAGGGTAAAAGGAATCAACTGACATGTTCAACATGCTGTACAAAGAGATATCCATAAGTTCCTCCAGTACATTTTCTATCTTTAAAGTTATCACAGGCAACAGGCTCATTTACTTTTCCACTAATAAAAGGTTCCCCTTCGGGCACCAGGCTGGGTCAGTCAGAAGAACATGTGACTCTTGATCTCGTGGTTGTAAGTTCGAGTCCTGAGTTGGATATAGAGATTACTTAAAAATAAAAAATCTTTTTAAAAAATTTCCCCTTTCTCTAACCTTCAACTGCACTTTCTTCCTGCTTTTTCAGCTCTCCTAACAGTCAATTTGCCACCTTTCAGGTCTCAAATCATTTCTCATCCCTAAGGTCAATGCCATAAATTTTAGGTTTGTTGTGTACAATTCTGTTTCCAGCATAAATTTCTGTATCATTTCCAAAACAAACTACCTGCCTTAAGTAGCTTAAACAACAATGCTTGTTATTTTTTCACGATTTTATGGGTAGTTCTTTTGCTTTATGTGGTGTGTCTGAGTTATTTAAACATTTGCTTTAAGATGAGAGCTCAGTCAGTGTCAGACAAATCTAAGATGGCTTCCTCTAGGGTTTGTCATTTAGTAGTTTAGCCTAAGTTTCCTTATGGTAGAGTGTCTATGTGGTGCCTGCCTTTCATGGGGTAGAGTTCAAAAAAGGATATGCTTCAGTGTACAAATGTTTACCAGGCTTCTGCTTGGATCAGAGCTGGCAGTGTCCCATTGGCTAAAGCCAGTGACAGAGCCATTATGTAGAAGTATTGATCATCTGGAAAGTATGATTCAGTCTATGATAGGCTTGGAGAAAGAAGTGATGGATATTTGCCAGTCAGTAATCTCATTTACCACAATTTCCAAATTGTCTTGGACTTTTTTTTTTTTTCTCATTTCTTCTTGCCATGTATATTTTGATGATTTTCAGGTCTATTATCATTTTTCACTGGAGCTGATTTAGGCTACCTTAGCAAAGAAGACCGAGTTTTTATGATAATAAAAAGTACCAGTCTGTGCTTGGGGCCAAGAAATCTTAGCTAATCCCCTCCTTTCCTACAGAAATAGACTAAAGCATATCATTGCTTAATTACTTTTTGATTGAGACTGAATTAAAAAAGTTTAACAACAGAGCTTATAGAAAGTACTTGTTTGAAAAGCAACTTCATTCTTACGCTAGCCGACATCTTTGGTAGCCCTTGTCCCATCCCTTAGCCACCTGACTTGCAGTCCCAGTTGCATTGCATGGTTCTTTTGAGCCCAGACTTCTCTCAGAATGGTGGTGTCCCATCTCAAGCATGTGAAGTGTATCTTTCAGCTTTTATCCTCTGGACTTTCTCTGAGCTATGATCTGACCTGAAATGAGCACTGCTGAGAAGTGTGGGTTATTTAAGTGTGGGGTATTTATTGCTCTCTGGGGACAATCCGTGAACAATGAAAAAAAAAAAAAAAGGAACTGGTAGCTCCTTCAGGTGGACAGTATTAGAAGGCATTTTGCAAACGCCTCAGAAGTCCCAACGGAATTAGCCCTGAGAGATGCACAAACAATAATAACCTCTTATGTTTGCATTTGTACTTCCCTGCCCCTCTCCTCACTCCCTCACTGTTGCTTCCGAGGCTGGCTTTCCAGTTAAACTGCATGTTCTCACATCCTTCTCTGAGGTTCAGTTTTCAGTGGAACCAGTTCAAGATACTTACTTTCTACAAATACATAAAAGGACCAAAATTAGGTGATTTTGGGGCGCCTGGGTGGCTCAGTCATTAAGCGTCTGCCTTCGGCTAAGGTCATGATCCCAGGGTCCTGGGATCGAGTCCCATACCGGGCTCCCTGCTAAGTGGGGAGCCTGCTTCTCCCACTCCCACTCCCCCTGCTTCTGTTCCTTCTCTCACTGTTGCTCTGTCAAAAAAAAAAAAAAAACTTAAGAAAAAATAAGGTGATTTTTTTTTTTAGGTTTAACAATTTTAAAAACAATTCTAACCTTAAATATTTTCATTTCTATCATCATGATTATCATCATCTTTATCATAGTAACATAACTAAATATGAAAACATAATTAATGGTCATATGTAAAGAGTCTTCTAGAATTCTATAAATACAAGACTTGAGAGTCCAGCAAAATTACCTTTTATTTAGGGGAAATCAAGAAATAAAGGAACAACACTGGGACATATGATGGAAGCTGGTGTCTGATTTTGACTGAGAGAAATGAAAAAGGGAAACATCAGTTATATAGAAATTATTTTCACGATTAATTGCTCTATCTCCTGATCATGCCTATTTCCTAGTATTTTAAGAAAAAATAGGGCAACTCTAAAAGGATATTTACATACTAAGTATTTAAAACTCATTAATCATAATAAACTTGTTTAAAAAACTGAACTTTTAGGAGTTGCTAAGATGGTAAAACCTATGTTATAGAATGTTATGTCTTGTAGCTAAATCTTTTTATGTCGTGGCTAGATTTCTTTACCTAATTCTCATCCAGGTAAATTCCCAGATGCATATCAAAATTTGGGTCTTTTTATAGTCTTTACTTCTCCTGATATGAGATTAAAGCAAGCATAGCCCTGAAGTTGAAATCATTTCTCTCGTGTGGCCTATTATCAGTCTAGGAAATATTATCATCTATAAATACAATATTATAAACTAACAGAGCTTCATTGTGATCTGTCTTCTGGGTCATCATAGTTTTAGAACCTTTGAATGAAAGGTATGGTAGTATAAATGGTTAATTTTGACTGATAGTCTTCAAAATCAACCTTTGTGCTATAATGGAAGAATGTATGAGGTCTCAAGAATATTTAGTTAATATATTTAATACTGTATTTCCTTTGAACACCCTAAGTACTTTCTCACGATAGATACCTACTTGAACAAAAGGATGTGGTTCATAGTCCCCTTGAAGTATGAGCCATATAAAAATCTAATCAAGTAAGTGAGAGGTAAAAATGTCACCACACTTCTAAAATTTGCTGTCAATATTTCACACCTGTATGGAAAGCAGATAGATGTCTAAGCAGCAGCTTGATAACATTCCAAACGGCAACCCTTAATTAACTCACCTTTTGAATTATCAGCTAGACTCCATTGCAACCCATGCAGCCTATTGGCAGGGAGCCTGACAACAAAATGCATGTTTAAAATACCAAGTAGGGAGAGGAATGCTATATTATTTGGCACAAATACTATCATCCACCTGTGCCGAGGGAATATGCTTTTCCACTTTGCTTATTATAGATGATATATTAGTTATATGCTCTTGGCATCATCCCAATAAATTATATAGTAATCTCTTTGCCTAAGAAATACTAGTGAAGCTATATTGCAGTGTACTCAGTATAGTGAGTTAATTAAATTAGATTAAAAATCAACAATATTTAAATCCTCTCAATAGACAGTCTGAAATTTGTATAGAAAAGTCTACAGATCATGCAGTTTGTATTATGGGGTTAAAACTAATTTGGATACATTTGAGACTTGGAACAGAGAAAGCTCATGCCATGTAAGAATTGAATAATGCAAGTATTTGAGAATTTAGTCTGTCTCTTTGTAAATGAATGAGGAGGCTTCTCTATAAATACAGAGAGAAAGTAGTGGTCATTAAAGTTTTATGAGGCTGATTATTTTAAACAGCTTAGAATGATAAAATCACTCACTTGAGGCTGTGAACATCATGTAAGTCTTATAGTAATAGTTTTTCCATCAAAAGTGACTAGAATTTTTTTTCTTTTTCTACCAGTACTCTTATGTTAATCAATCCATTAAAGGAGCTCTAAGAGCATCTGTTGTATTGAGCAAGTATTTATTATGAGGATTAGACATTTAGTCATTATATACCAAACAGTCTAGTAACAAAATGTTTGTATTAGTATAAGTGAATATAGCTAGAATGACACTAGAGAAAACTAGCAAGGTGTTATTTTGATAAGTTCATCTGAGAGGAGAAGGGGATAATGTAACTTGATACATTTTATAAGAAATGATACGAATTAAAACTACTTTCCTTCCATTCTCTCCCCTTTTGTTTCATTATTTTTATAACAACAACAATAATAGTAATTATTAGCTATTTTCTGGTATCCCGGAACAAAGAGAAAATCCCTTCTTGGTTAGATGCTTAAAGACAAAAATTACTGAATTTAGAGGAGGGAAGCTTGGAGATCATAATAAAAATGTGACCCTGTGAATCTGTGAGATGCGATTTAGGAATCTTCCTGTAATGAAAACCTGAGAAGTGTTTGGTTTTTTTCTTCCTCCTAATTCAGTCATAAGCTCATACAGATCAATCAAATGATCAGTCAGATCTACAGATACGTGGTTTAAATCCAGGGGTTTAGACTGGGGCTACCTGGCCAGGCTTTTGGATTTTTTTTTTTCCCAGTTGCTATGTCATATATTCTCCATGGGCTCAACACATTTCATGTAGCCTATATTTCACTATTTCTTTCTTCAGAGCACTAACAGATAACTGCCATTTTACAATGAAAAGATTGTTAAAATTTAAATATACCGGTATGGATATGATCAGTTCACAAATATGATTTACTTGATGTTTAAGAACATAGCATCTATTTTTATGGGAAATAATATATTACTGCTTTTAGGTCTGTATATTAATCTGGAATTTAAAAGCATTATACTTCATTGAGTTTTCCTCTTTTTCACAAGAGGATTGACTGACTTTTTCCAAAAAGCCACATTGAGTTCTGAATCTTGTGCCTTTAAATGGCATTATACCCATGTTATGGTTTCTGAACCAAAGAATTTCTCTTTTCTGCTAACCTCTTGAGGTCACAGTGGTGGTTTGAAGTCTAAGCAGCAATTCTGTTCAAAGAGTAACTCACAGCAGGGTGTGTGCAGTAAGGGTATTCGTGATTCTAGTCTTCACATATATTCTACTTTACCTTTTAGAAAATTTGGTTTTGAGGCTACTACAAAGGCAGCACCCTTACAACACGTCATTTTCTATATCTCCCTGTACCAAAAGCCTTATACAATGACACTGGATATATATTACTAGAATTTTCATTGCACAATTGCCATTTAAAAAATACCCAGTGGAGTCCTTGATCCCTCATGGGCTCTGGGCTCTAGAGTGCTTTGCATTCACCCTTGAGAAGGGGTTCAAGGGTTACTCTCTGGAGTGAGCTGGAAGATGATGCGCCCTTCAAACCAGGGATCATCCCTTCCATTTGGGCCTTTTTCCGAGTGGTGATGAGAATATGATAAGAGTTCTGTTTTGTTGAGTGGCATAAGATCTTAGACTCTTGGTCCTGACTGCCTGGACTTGAATCCTGATTCTTCTGCTTACTAGCTGTGTGAATTTGGGCACATCCTTTAAGCTCTCTGTACCTCAGTTTCTTTTTTTGTACTGGAATCATAGATGTGTTGTAAAAAATGAGTTAATGTATATAAAGATCGGTGTCTGGCACATCATAAGGGCAACATGTGTATAACTGTTACCATTCTTCTTCAAAAATGTCTCTATCCTTATTAGGATTTCATAGATAGTGGATGACGGATCTATTGCCATATCTGATTGGGTTCTTTGAAAGCTGTGACAGGAAAGAGAAAAGGAGAATAACTTTGTTTGTTAAAGTTGCATTTACTGCCGATGTACCAGGTCATGAAAAATATTTATATTAAGTATAGATTTAAAAAACTTAAACAGCTTAACTGAAATGTGTTATTTTAGCAAACATTTATTGTGTTCACTGTGTATGAGACAACTGCTGTTGTAGGGGAGACATACCAAAATGACTCTGGTAGAATTTATTGTCAAGGAACTTAGAGAAAAGTAGGAGAGTATGAGGTATAAGAATAACTATAACATAAATGGGCAGTTGTAAATGCCTTCAGCAAGGACTCTCCTTTACCTTGGATTTGCAAAGGATGAAGAGGGAGAGGGGGAGACAGGGAGAGAGACTATGAATTGGTTGGAATAGTCCTGTCTCTGAGGTCGATAGCTCATCCTTTACCCTCCACTTGGATATCCTCTGAGTCCACTGTCATTTCCTATTTCTCTCTTTCAGGCTCTTGAGCCCTTGCCATTATCTTGAATCTGGCTTTTTTTTTTTTTTACTCTGCCTTGCACCCTGAAAGTTATACCCCATCCTGTATCCTTTGTGTGTGGTATATTGCTTTTGTACTGCATTGACAACACAGCTATCTCAGTGTGGGTTGGCTTTATGATGTGGCCAATATCTCCAAATAGAAACAGGGATGGGAGTCTGTTTGGGGGGAAAGTGTTTTTCATGAGCTCTTGGTCACTTGTTTCTTTGCCTCTGAAGATTTTTATATCGTTTCTTTGGGAAAATAATGTCAGGATCATAGGGAAAATGGATGAAGGGGAAAAGCTTAGAAGAAAGTGAACCTGTTAGAAGGTTCTTGAAGAAATCCAGTGAGGCAGACATACCTCAGGCTTGAACCAAGGTGTGAATGGCAGGTGAAAAAGGATGATGGAGTAGAGAGAACAGATGCCACAGTACTGCAGAAGAAAATGTGCCAGGATTCACCAACTAGTTGTGTATAAAAAAGAGAGAAAGTGAAAAACAAATGAGATTTTGCACTGAGGATCACTAGGGGGGAAAGTTATATTATTAAAAGAATAAGGAAAATAGGACATTAACAGAATAAGAAAAATAGGTGTAGCTTTTAGAAGAAAAAAGTGGTTTACTTTTGAATGTATCTGATGAACCAGATGGAGACTACTATTAAGCACTTGCAAATGAGGATCTGTAACTTCAGAGGGAGGTCAGGCTGGGAGTATATATTTGACAATTAATTTAAATATTAGTTCAAATTAATATTAAATGAAATTGTCAAGGAAGAGAGTTTGCCAAGGAAAGGGTTCTTTGGTTAACACAATAAATTTAGGAAATAGGAGGATGGCAGGGGCATCTGGGTGGCTCAGTCAGTTAAGCGTCTCCTTCAGCTCAGGTCATAATCCCAGGGTCCTGGGATTGAGTCCCATTTCTGACTCCGTGCTCCACAGGGAGCCTGCTTCTCCCTCTGCCTCTCTCTCTCTTTTTCTGTCTTTCATGTATAAATAAATAAAATACTAAAAATAAATAAGTAAAATAAAAAAAAATAGGATAGCAGAGTAGCAGGAGAGAGAAACAGATACAGAGACAGGTTGAATAACACAAGAATTAGGAGGATGACCAAGGAAGTTATATTCAATTTGGTCATGACAAAAAGTTAATTTTTCTACTGTATCAGTCAGGACTGTCCAGAAAAGCAGAATCATTAGGATGTGTGCATGTATATACAAAGATATTTATTATAAGAAACTGGCTCAGGGGCGCCTGGGTGGCTCAATGGGTTAAAGCCTCTGCCTTCAGCTCAGGTCATGATCCAGGGTCCTGGGATCGAGCCCCACATCGGGCTTTCTGCTCAGCAGGGAGCCTGCTTCCCTCTCTCTCTCTCTGCCTGCCTCTGTGCCTACTTGTGATCTCTGTCTGTCAAATAAATAAATAAAATCTTTAAAAAAAAAAAAAAAAAGAAACTGGCTCAGACAGTTATGGAGGTTGGCAAGTCCAAAATCTGTGTGGAGTGGGCTAACAGGCTGGAGACCCAGGGCAGGCTGTGTTCCATTTTGAGTCTGAAGGTCATTTAATGTAGAATCAGAATGGCTGATGTTACAGATAGAGTCTCAAGCAGTTTGTTGGGAGATTCTCTCTTGCTGGTCTTTTGTTCTATTCAGGCCTTCAGCTGATCAGGTGAGGCCCACCCACATCCTGAAGGACAATCTGCTTCATTCAAAGTCTACCAGTTTAAATGGTGGTCGCATCTAAAAACACCCTTACAGAAACAGATTGATGTTTGACCAAATATCTGGGCATCTCATGACCCAGCCACGTTAACACGTGAAATTAATCATCACATGTACAGCCCTTGTCAGCTTGCCAATCATGTACATCTCCTAAAATGATACTTAATCTCCAAATAAAGATAATAAAGTCACACTTCTGCCTAACATGATACAAGTATCCTGTGTACAACCTAAAATGCACCTGATCTTCCCCTGGAAGAGGATGCAAAGTTCATGAATGGTGTTTACCATTCTCCTTGATACCATGTAACTTAATAACCATGGTTTAAAATCAGTATATCTTATGTCACATTATACACACACATGCAAACATATAACAAAATAAGGAGGAAATGCTCATTATAATTATAGTCGTCATTTTGGTCATGTGGTTGTAGCTGGTATTTATTTTTTAATCACACTTTTTTTGTATGTTTTTGTTTTTTAAGTAAACTCTACTCCTAATATGGGGCTTGAACTCATGACCCCAAGATCGAGAGTCACAAGTTCTACCAACTGAGCCAGCCAAGCACCCCAAAACTGGTCTTTATAACTATCTTCTTCCATTACTCATTCCATATTCCCTTTGCCTTCAGGAAGCCTCTCAGCTGGTCATGGTACTTCATCTGGTGAGGTGACCTAGACCTTCATTCTTGCAGGGTCTGGGTCATTAGTAGTCCTGCCTGATTTGGGTTATAGTTTTCCACTGATGTTAACCACAAGACATGATAATAGTAAGAGATGCCCTAGAAAAATCTCTTGTACTCCAGACATGCTCTTCCTTATCATGAGTGTGGAGTAGCAGTTCAGTTTTCCCTTGGCAGTCAGTATCAATCACCCTAGCCAGTACATTAGTGCCCTTTTTGGCCTGTTGATTCAGTCATAAGGAGCCCAAAGTATCTGAGGGGCAGTCTTAACTTCCAGTTCAATGGAATCATTGTTATGTCTCCTGGTGGAAGGATTCCCTCTTTTAAAACTAAGAACTGGGCCAGCAGAGCTTAAGTTTTTGGGGACAGGAAGAAAAAATTTTTCTAATGAGTCACTAGGGGTAATAGTGAATGATGTCACTCGCATTTCCACCCTTTGATTCTTGGATCTGTGAATCCTGACTATGGAAGAAACTGCACCAGCTGTGGGAGATGCAGATTCAGAACATATATAGCCTCCAGAAGAACCTTGTTCCAGACTTGCAATGTGTTACTGCTAGGCGACAATGTAACTGAGTCTTCAGAGGCCGTTCCACTGTTCTATCAAGCCAGCTGCTTTAAGATGGTGGAGAACGTGGTAAAACCAGTGAATTCCATGAGGCTGGGCCCACTGCCACACTTGATTTGCCATGTGAAGGAAGTTCCTTGATCAGAAGCAATGCTATGTGGCATAGTGTGACCATAGATAAGGCATTGTACAAGTCCAAGGAGTGGCAGTTTTCACAGAAGTGTTGTGTGCAGAGAAGGCAAATTTGTATCCACAGTAAGTGTCCATTCCAATAAGAACACAAGGCTATGCATTCCATAGTGGAAGCAGTCCAGTGTAATCAACCTGCTGCCAGGTAGCTGGCTGCCCACCCATGGGATCATAGATTATTGGGTTCTCAGTGTTTATCTCTGCCACAACTCTGATGTACACTTTTAAACACTTCACTGTTTTTGAAAAGCTGATATAGTATACTGCCTCAAGTTTCATCCTGAAAACAAAGCCTCCAAGTCCAGAATGTTTCTAGAGTAACTTAACACTTTCTAATTTTAAGTTAGATACTGAGGACCTTATGAACTCTTTCAGGCCATTAGGTTGCTTAGTACTCTTCATCAGCGATTTGTTAGATATTGTCTAAAAAAGTTATATGTAATTACAGTGACAAGGAAAGTATTCTTGTTCAAAGAGCAGAGGTTCTATGGCTCATTTCATTAATAGATAAATTAATATATGAGACCACTTGACATTGTTGATAAGAAAGAATTCAGATATTTATCTTTTTTTTTTAAATTACTAAAAAGTTTTAATAAACATATAATGTATTTTTATCCCCAGGGGTACAGGTCTGTGAATCGCCAGGTTTACACATTTGACAGCACTCATCATAGCACATACCCTCCCCAATGTCCATATCCCCACCACCCTCTCCCGTCCCCCCTCCCCCCAGCAACCCTCAGTCTGCTTTTTGAGATTGAGTCTTTTATGGTTTGTCTCCCTCCCGATCCCATCTTCTTTCATTTTTTCTTTTCCTACCTGCCCCCAACCCCCCCACGTTGCATCTCCACTTCCTCATATCAAAGAGATCATATGATACTTGTCTTTCTCCGATTGACTTATTTTGCTAAGCGTAATACCCTCTAGTTCCATCCACGTCGTCGCAGATGGCAAGATTTCATTTCTTTTTATGGCTGCATAGTATTCCATTGTGTATATATACCACATCTTCTTTATCCATTCATCTGTTGATGGACATCTAGGTTCTTTCCAAAGTTTGGCTATTGTGGACATTGCTGCTGTAAACATTCGGGTGCACGTGCCCCTTCGGAGCACCACGTTTGTATCTTTAGGATATATACCCAGTAGTGCAATTGCTGGGTCATAGGGTAGCTCTATTTTCAGTTTTTTGAGGAACCGCCACACTGTTTTCCAGAGTGGTTGCACCAGCTTATATTCCCACCAGCAGTGTAGGAGGGTTCCCCTCTCTCTGCATCCTCGCCAGCATCTGTCATTTCTTGACTTGTTAATTTTAGCCATTCTGACTGGTGTGAGGTGGTATCTCATTGTGGTTTTGATTTGTATTTCCCTGATGCCGAGTGATGTGGAGCATTTTTTCATGTGTCTGTTGGCCATCTGGATGTCTTCTTTGCAGAAATGTCTGTTCATGTCCTCTGCCCATTTCTTGATTGGATTATTTGTTCTCTGGGTGTTGAGTTTGCTAAGCTCTTTATAGATTTTGGATACTAGCCCTTTATCTGATATGTCGTTTGCAAATATCTTTTCCCATTCTGTCATTTGTCTTTTGGTTTTGTTAACTGTTTCCTTTGCTGTGCAAAAGCTTTTGATCTTGATGAAATCCCAATAGTTCATTTTTGCCCTTGCTTCTGTTGCCTTTGGCGATGTTCCTAGGAAGAAGTTGCTGCGGTTGAGGTCAAAGAGGTTGCTGCCTGCGTTCTCCTCAAGGATTTTGATGGATTCCTTTCTCACATTGAGGTCCTTCATCCATTTTGAGTCTATTTTCGTGTGTGGTGTAAGGAAATAGTCCAATTTCATTTTTCTGCATGTGGCTGTCCAATTTTCCCAGCACCATTTGTTGAAGAGGCTGTCTTTTTTCCACTGGACATTCTTTCCTGCTTTGTCGAAGATTAGTTGACCATAGAGTTGAGGGTCTATTTCTGGGCTCTCTATTCTGTTCCATTGATCTATATGTCTGTTTTTGTGCCAGTACCATACTGTCTTGATGACAGCTTTGTAATAGAGCTTGAAGTCTGGAATTGTGATGCCACCGACTTTGGCTTTCTTTTTCAATATTCCTTTGGCTATTCGAGGTCTTTTCTGGTTCCATATAAATTTTAGGATTATTTGTTCTATTTCTTTAAAAATATGGGTGGGATTTTGATAGGGATTGCATTAAATGTGTAGATTGCTTTAGGTAGAATGGACATTTTCACAATATTTGTTCTTCCAATCCATGAGCATGGAATATTTTTCCATTTCTTTGTGTCTTCCTCAATTTCTTTCCTGAGTACTTTATAGTTTTCTGAGTATAGATTATTTGCCTCTTTGGTTAGATTTATTCCTAGGTATCTTATGGTTTTGGGTGCGATTGTAAATGGGACTGACTCCTCAATTTCTCTTTCTTCTGTCTTGTTGTTAGTGTAAAGAAATGCGACTGATTTCTGTGCATTGACTTTATATCCTGACACTTTACTGAATTCCTGTACAAGTTCTAGCGGTTTTGGAGTGGAGCCTTTTGGGTTTTCCACATATAGTATCATATCGGATATTTATCTTAAGCTAAAATTCCATTGGGGAAATTTTAACACTGGGGCATGTTAAGACTTATATATTCACGTAAATGTCCATATACTATGCACACTAGGGTGGAGCAGTTCTGAGGACAATAACGTTGAATCTTGCCAGTGTTCTTGGTCAGATGATTTTTCATGTGCAGTTTTGAAGAATTGTGTTCGTATAAGTGTTTGTGTAAGCAATACCATGAGTTTTTATAAGATATGCACTACTTTGCACATTTAAAGTTTAAATGAACCTGGTGATTTCTTGATTATTAGTGGTTTTTAATTAAGTTGCGTGAATGGACAGGAAAGATACAAAAATAATACTAGTTTAAAAAAAAACTTAACAATACTTTAAAAAATCTAGAACAAAGCCTGCCAACTTTTTCTCTATTCTTTCAAATAGTAGTAAAACTATAAATTGTCTACATGATCGTGGAAGATAGATAAAATTTCCTGTTGCCTTCTTTTTTTTTTTTTTAAAGGAAAAAGAACAAAAAAAGAAGGGGCATGAGAATTCTTCTAAAGGCGTAGATATACACTGCATATCTCCTGTCACTACCACCATTTTCCTTTTGAAGTTGACTAGTCCAGAAAATGTTTTTGAGCAAATAATTCTTTTCACTAGTCCCTTTCCCACACCGTGTTCTGTTTCAGTTTTGAAACTCATTTGAGTCAGAGCTGGAAACGACTGTAATTAATTTGCATATCTTATAAAAGAGAACATAAGAAAATTAAAAATGGCCCCACACAAGAGAATATTTAAATCATGACTTTTAGGGAATTTAGGAGGATGATTGGGGGCAGTTCTTACTGAGTATCCCTCAGCAGGATATATGTGATTGCCCCATCTTTCACCCAGCTGGTCTTCATCATGTGTTTTAGAGTTAGTGTCTTCCTAAAGTGACATCTTTGAAGAAACTCTTATAGACTGCTGAGGAACTGACAGTTTCAACAAATGTCAAAGTCAAATTTCAAGGAACTCTCTACTTTAAGCTGTCCTAAAGCAAGTTGTGAATTTTACTGATGCATATGCATCTCTCTCTCTCTCTCTCTCTCACACACACACACAAACACACACACAGAAAATCAGACCTTTATATCAGGAATACTTGTTGATCTAAATTATTTCTAATGACAAGTAGAAATGGTTTTCTTCTTCTTGTTTTTATTGTGTGTGTTTTTAAATTTATTCCCAATTTCTTTGACTTCTAAAAGCTATTGAAATTTTCTTCACAAAAATGTTATATAATCACCAGGTAAAAAATAAGTAAAATGACCATGACATCTGTGATCCAAAGCTTCAGAAAGGTTTTCAATGTTAATATACTATTTAAGGCATTAACATTGCTTGTCCTTTTAGATATTTGCTTATCATTTAGATATTTGCTTATAAAAAAAGTATTTAAAATAGAAAAAAATTGTTTAGGGTGATTTTGAGAATATTGTATTGCAGTTGACCAACCAGATTATATAATAATCTGTGAGATACTCCTGTATCTATTGCATAATTTAGCTTCTGAGAAAACAGTTTGATACTGACAATAGAAAACCATTTGTACAGTGATTCTGTATGCCAGGCTCTATTTCTGGTACTGACCCATTTAATCATCCCCAGACTTGTATTATTCCCAATTTACAGATGAAGAAACTGAAGATTATGTAGCTTTTATAGGGTTACTATTGGAACTGAGATTCTAACTGAGATGATCTGATACAAAGTCAGTGCTTTTATCTAGTATATTTTGCTACCAGATTTTATAGATGTGGTCCATGCAGGCCACCTCATTGACTATGGTCTGCTTATACTGATTTTTGAGAGTAGCAAAAGAGGAAATCTGACAAGTACAAAAATTTACCCAAAGTTTAGAAGTGCTCTGCCTTATAAAGAAAATGTTGAAAAGTCTTAGAAAAGATTGCATTTCTTCTCTCAAAGCTGGCATATTTTGGTGAATTATTCAAGTCACAAATGATCAACTCTGAACCAGATGCATCACTTCCACTGAGTCAGGATGTTACTAAGAGCATCAAGCAAACCAGTTGTCACTCTCAGCCCAGTGAAATGTTCAAAATTTTTCTTTCTGACTTCTCCTATAAAGAAGGGCTATGGGAAGGAAATTGGAGAAATGTAACTTATTTGTCATTTCTGGCTAAGCAACACTTTAGCCCATTTTGTTCTCCAATTTGGGCAAAAGTTAAATTGTATGTCATATCTTAAAAATATTTAGAATGTTGTTTTTCTTGCAAAATGAGTGTGTGTCTGAGCAGTACGATGACTACTAGAGTCACACCTTGAAAGTTGGCAAGGATCTGTAAATAGTAACTAGATCCTAATGTCTTGTAGAAGTTGTAGCAGGAAGTAAATGAAAGCATTTGTGGCTATTCACTGCCATAACCTCCACTTTCCTGAAGATATACTTAATATTCTGCTTTGAAAGCCTGGCTGAAATTACTCCAAGCTTGGAGAAAATTGAAGGAATTTATACCTATTAGAGAGTCCTTTAATTAAGAATCTCTAATCAGAGGTAGGCCTTTAACTCACGTAGGTGACCCTTTCTAAGTCTGAACCAGTTCTGGTATATGGATTTTTAGAGAAATAGATTAACTCAAGGGTCAAACTTCCCTTGGCCATATATCTCGAAATTCTAGGAAATGAAAAGTTCAAGTCCATTTCAAACTTAAATTATTTATACATTAAGTAATTAAATATGCAATCTATAATGTAGAGTAGAAAGGTATTCATTTACATTGCTCTTTTATAAAATTCAATTTCTGAATAGAAAGTATACTTTCTTTTCCTGTGTCTAGGAAGAAGCATTACTGTAAACGAATATGATGAATCACAAATTTCTTAAATGAAATGTGTTCACTGATTAAGATTTTTGTCTGCTCTTATTTTATATTTTGATACAAATTTATTTATTCTGGTCTATATAATTTAAAAGTATTGTCTCAAGGGACTCCTAGGTCTTCATTCCTAAGAACTCGATGTCTTACTATGTTCTTCCCATGTAACTACAAGCACCTTGTTAAAAATATATACCAAATATTAAAAGGTAGGCTATCTTGGAACAATTTAATATCAGACCAGATTGCAAATGAATGAGTTCTGTACCAAGGTAGTTTGGTAATCTGGATATGAATGACATTAAAAGGAAAGTATTAAAGTATTAAAAGGAAACATTAATAGGAAAGACCTATTGAATTCTCAAGGCTGATCACATAGCTCGCTTTAGTGTTAATGACTCTTGTATGTTCATATTGTTGGAGAAACAGAGTTCTGTTCATTTGTTGCTTTCAGTGTGGACTACCTTATACCAATAAATAAAAAAATTTTTTTTATCATGCCTACTTTGAAATAATTCTTTAAATGGACACTTATTATCTAAAGCATATAATTGTTTTCTGACAAGAGAGCATTTTACATGTTAAAAACTATGTTGACAGGTTTAACACTAAAACAAGAATCATCAAAATAGAGGAGATTGTGCTTTTTGGTTGCAGTGATTTCAAAATGAAAGCAATAGGGATGAACAGTAATGGTTAATGTTTGGAGACTGCCAAATAATTCATATATCTGCATTGTTTATAGTCTAGAAAAATGCATGTGCACAGAAAGTGATTCTGTTATTAAATGTCAGTTTGCCCCATCTTTACTTAGATTTGAAAATCTCTAAGTAATGTATCTTTAGACAGCTTTAGCTAATGCTCAAAAAGAAGGAAGTGCTTGATAAATATATATGCTGTACATAAGCCCAGAGGGTAGTTTAGAATAGTCATGTTATATTTGTTGGAGATAAAGTAGATGAGAAGAGAGATAGTAGAGCCTTTCCAATGCAACTACTTTTTGCTAGTTTATTATTTGTCTTGTTGCTTTCCTTTATAAGAAGGTTCTGGCTTTTAATTTATACATACTGTCTTTTTCCAAGAAGGTTTAAATTTGTTTTTATGGTCAGTTCCTGTGTTATCAGTATTTTCTCAATAAAAATCTTAGATTTCTATGTATAGAAAAATACCTAATATTATAATATGGAACAGAAATGAAAGCAATTAATTTTTCTTGAGCATCATAAGAGAGATATACAATTGTACCAATGGCTCATGAGAGTTAAATTTTTAAATTTCATATGCCTATAATTTTAAATATAATTTTTGAAGTAATATTTAGTTATTATATGATAATGGATAGTTCTCATTTTGTATATTAAAATTTCAGAATATTTTTAAAAAACATTAATACCAATGCAACATGGTATGGTTTTACTTATAAATATTTCAATTTGTATCATACAGTTCATATTGGAAGATATATTTGCTTCAGCAATATTCAAATTTCCTTGTCTTATTAGATAACCTTTATAACTTTTTCACAATTGCTCCACAGTTAGGTTGTAGTTCAACTCATATGGCCAGATGGTATGCATTCTTTCAGAGTTTGCAAGAAGGTTAAATTGGTCCGTTGTACAGTTGTTAAGATATGGTTGAGGAGAGAAAGTCCTTCTGTTATAATAAAATACCTTTAAGTTTAACAATATGGAATATTGGACATGAGAAAAAAATTGTTTTATAAAAGATTGATCAGTAAACAGTACTAATTGCTTTTACTGAGATAGCAATCCTCAACTACTGTTTTCTGGAGATTTGACAGAAATACGATTCGATGGATAAATGAACCACAAACTGCTTCATTTTGTTGGTATTTAGTTGTTTTGGAAAATGTTTGATTTGCAAAAATAGAAATTCATATTTGAGGATTATCTCTGGCTTTTAATTATCTCAGACTTTTATTGATATTATGGGGGTAACATAAGAAATTATTTATGGGGTTTTTTTCCCTGTGTGAAACCCAACCCAAACACTGGCACACAAAGCTGAAATAGGAAAAATACTAGAACACAAGCAGGGACTTTTCTCAAAATTAACACAATAAATCTGATCAGCAGCTATAGTGATGGAAAGAGGTGGTCTTCTTGATGACTAGCAAGAAAAAAGAACCTAGGGGATGGGGATTATTGTCAGATTTAAAACATACTTTAAGAGAGCAAGATCTTTTGAGTTTGGTTTCCTAACCAATCAGCCTTGAGTGACAGACTTGGCCTTAGGGGCTCAACTGTTACAGCCCCATCACTGTGTTGAAATTGTTTGGAACTTCTAGGGGAACATGTGAGAACCTTAGGAAAGAAGATCTCAAAGCACACATGTGAGCTCTACAGTGAATCATTAAGATTTCACTATTTCAACTCTTCATTATCACTTTTTTGGCTTGATCATGAAGAATAATTTGTTTTCCCAAATGAATTATTCAAGTGTATTTAAAAAATCTGTATATTTCCTTTCAAACGATTCTTCAAAGAAAGCTATAAAGGAAGAATCACAAAATGCTATAGTTTTCCTGAATTATTTGTACCTGAGCAACATGACTTAGTCACACAACAATGTCTGTTAGGTTTTCAGAAGTCTTCATGGCTTGTCTTTTTTTCCCTTCTGATAAAACTTTCAATGTGACATTTGGCTCTAACAAGACATTGAACTAACAATTTTAAATTGATCAGTATGTACATAGCTACTTTTTCTTTTCTTTTCTTTTTTTTTTTTCCCCAGATTTTATTTATTTATTTGACAGAGTGAGAAGGAGCACAAGTAGGCAGAGCAGCAGACAGAGGGAGAGGGAGAAGCAGACTCCCTGCTCAGCAGAGAGCCTGATGTGGGACATGGTCCCAGAATCCTG